>NC_045806.1:38018748-38318748 GCF_009873245.2 Balaenoptera musculus | reverse complement strand
CTTTGGTGGCAGTGCTTCCATGGCGTCTGCTGTTCTGTCCCTCTGAGTAGGGCCATCATGCTAACTGAACCCCAAAGGACAGTAGGGTTCCCTAGTCACCAAAACTTGGCTGACTCTAGAACCTTCCATCTGCTAGTCTCTGCCAGCTCTAGTGTCCCTGCTCTGATCCCCTGAAGCCCTTGCTGCTGTTTCCATGGACTGGACACGCTGCAGTCGCCCCATCCACAGCGCTGCACTGGGAGGTGCTCCTTCTACACCTGTAGGCTGAGGTCTCAGAATCCTCTGGTTGGAACCCCCAGGGAAGACAGTGCTCCAAAGGCCACCACATTCCCCATGCAGCCTGGTATGTAAAGATGGGCTGTAGTTATTATGGCAGTTGAAGGAAACTCGGCATTATTTGTAAAACCAAGTCAACAAAATCTAATTCTAAATCTATCTCTCTGTGTCTGTGTTTTTTCTTTTAATAACTTGACCAATTATCATCATTCTAGATCTTTCTGGTGGGGCAAGATATGGCTATTATTTGAGAAAGGAAGAAAGAGTAGCATGTATCTTGGCTTGGGTTCCCCTAGAAGCTGACCCTAAGACAGAATGTGAGTGCAAGTCATTTATTTGGGAAGTGATCCCAGCAAACCCCAGAGGGGTTTGGAAGCCTAGAGGAGGTAAGGAGGTCAAAAAGGATGAATTTTCAAGCCTGTTTCCACTGTGGGTGGCCGGAGCTCAATCCTGCTGGGGACCCCGGGGGAGACAGTGGAGGATACTCCTCAGTTATCCCCACTGAGTTGTGAGGCAGAGTCAGTCAGGGGCTTAAGTAGAAACGAATGAGGAGGGGATGTAGAGGGGGTGGGGCATGGACAACACCTGTTACAACATCTTTCATTAAAACCTCAACATAACTTTAAAGAAGAATGATAATAATTGTAAACCTTATCGAGTTCTAAAATTTCATCTTCTCAAAGTTTTTAAATGACAGCTTCGTTGATATATACAATTCACATACCATACAATTCACTCACTTCCAGTGTACAGTGTAATGGTTTTTAACATATTCACAGGGTTGTGTAATCATGACCCCAATGTAACTTCTGAATTTTTTTGGCCCCGCAGAAGGAAACCCTACACCCATTTGCAGTCATTCTCCATTCCCCATCACCACCACCACCATCACTACCCGCCTACCCTCAGCCCCTGGCAACCACTAATCTACTGTCTATCTCTAGATATTTGCTTGTTCTGGACATTTCATATAGATGGAATCATACCATAAATGACTTTTATGTCTGGCTTCTTTCACTCAGCATAATGTTTTCAAGGCTCATCCGCATTGTAGCATGTATGAATACTTCATTCCTTTTTATGGCTGAATAATATTTCATTGTATGGATAGACCACATTTTGTTTATCTGTTCCTTAGTTGATGGACATCTGGGTTGTTTCCACTTTGGGGCTATCGTGGATAGTGATAGTGCTGCTATGAACATTCATGTACAAATTTCTGTGTGGACATATGTTTTCATTTCTCTTGGGTAGATACCTAGGAGTGGAATCGCTGGGTCGTATGGTAACTCTATGCTTAACCTTTTGAGAATCATCTTACTAAGATTTTTTAAAAATTTTATTGAAGTATAGTTGATTTACAATGTTGTGTTAACTTCTGCTGTACAGCAAAGTGATTCAGCTATATATTCTTTTTCATATTCTTTTCCATTATGGTTTATCACAGGATATTGAATATAGTCCTCTGTGCTGTATGTACAGTAGGACCTTGTTGTTTATCCGTTCTATATATAATAGTTTGCCTCTGCTAATCCCAAACTCCCGTCCTTCCCTCCCCTACCCACTCCCCCTTGGCAACCACAAGTCTGTTCTCTATACCTAAGATTTTAAAATGTCATCTTCAGTGATTTTCTGGATACCACATAGTGTGGATGCACCTAGAAAGATGGCATTTTGTGTTGCCTTCTGGGAAGAGAAGTTGACTGTATTAGTCCAGGAAACTGGAAGGAAACAGGAGGGGCTTGACCAGCTAAGCTGCCTGCTTCTCCCGTATGCTTTTC
The DNA here is from genome assembly GCF_009873245.2 of Balaenoptera musculus. Classification (NCBI taxonomy): domain Eukaryota; kingdom Metazoa; phylum Chordata; class Mammalia; order Artiodactyla; family Balaenopteridae; genus Balaenoptera; species Balaenoptera musculus. Next base: position 38,316,691 of record NC_045806.1, on the reverse strand, counting down.
CCAGATGGTTGGGACTGGAAGAGATCCTTGGGGCAAAATGCCCCAACATTCGCAGGAAAACCCTGACCAAAGAAAATACTTACTGGTGTATTTAAGTATATGCTTATATATAAAATGTGTATATTTACATGAATATATTTATGTGTATATTTAGGTATTATATTTAACATGTAATAAGTATTTTCCTGGGGCTTCCCTGGTGGCGCAGTGGTTGAGAATCTGCCTGCCAGTGCAGGGGACACCAGTTCGAGCCCTGTTCTGGGAGGATCCCACATGCCGCGGAGCAACTGAGCCTGTGAGCCACAACTACTGAGCCTGCGCGTCTGGAGCCTGTGCTCCGCAACAAGAGACCCGCGCACCGCGATGAAGAGTGGCCCCCGCTTGCTGCAGCTAGAGAAAGCCCTCGCACAGAAACGAAGACCCAACACAGCCAAAAATAAAAATAATAAATAAATAATAAATAAATAATAAATAAATTTTTTTTTAAAAAGTATTTTCCTTAGTAACAATTTTCCTATGAACGTTGGGGCGTTTTAGTTGGCCCGTGAGCCTGGAATACAGATCTTGATGCCAAATTCAATCCCTTAATGGGTGAGCGATAATTGCATTGTATTCGTCAGTTTAGAAAGCACAATATAAACAATGTCATTAAGTTCCAAAATTTACAGGGTAATCTAATAAAGATGCATTGGTGGTGTTCAAAGAAAAAGCAATTAACGGAAACAGCTCCTGAGCCTTGAAAAACTAATGTACATCCTTCGCTCCTTTCCCCACTGTCATCATTAGGTTGTAATTGAAGTAAATTTCATAAAATTTCAAGTAGTTGAGTTTATTTTTATTAGATTTGATATACAGCTTTGGGAAAGCACTTCTGTCAATTTACTTGCATACAATTTTTTTCTGAAATAGGGAAGGTTAGTGACAATATAAAGGCAGATAGACTATGATTTACAGAGAAGTTTTGCAACTATGTGACTCTAAGTGCTTAATTTTAAGTCTCTAAAAAGTATAAATTTATAACAAAAAGTCAATCATTTATACAATGAATCCTGGAAATAGCCCAGTAAACGAAACTACTCATATGGCATCACAACTAATAAATTTTTTTTACTAACTCTGGATGAATTATTTTCATAAGTTCATTTTTACGTCTTATCATCCAAAGACAAGCACTCTTACCATTTGGGTATATTTTATTTCAGCCTTTTTTCATGCAGTTGTTTGTTTTCTCTGTGTGTGTGTCACACATTTATATTTATAGTCATAGAACAGACACAATTTTATATCTTTTCACCTGATATTAAAACATAAGCATTTTCCACATTATTACAGCCTTTATGCACACAATTTAATATCAAATAAGCTTACCATAGCTTACTTAACTAATACCAGATTATTGGACATTATGTGTTATGTGTGTGCATTGTTATTATAAACGACACTGCACTAAAGATCTTTAGGAATAATCTTTTTTCCACATTTGATATTATTTCTTGGAACTGAATCATAAAGTAATAATTTCCGATTTAAAGATATGGATACTTTAAAGTTTTTGACAGATACTGCCAAATTGCTTCTCTCAAATGTTTTACCCATTACTATTCCAGCCAGCTTTGTTTCATCACATTGTTGGCAGCCTTTGATATCATCCTTTTTTTACAGTCTTTCTCAGATTGCAAGTGAAAATGGTATTTCTCAGTTTCTCAAATTGAGAGGTGAAAATGGTTGTTTTTAATTACTAGAAAGTTGAACATTTTTCTTGTGTCTATTAGTCAATTACATTTTCTGGGAGGGCTATTTTTATTTCTTTTTTTTCTTCATTTGTGGTTAGAATCTGGGGTGGAATCTATTCTTCTTTTTGAATAAACCAGTATTTACGTATATGTTTCTTGGTTACAGTTAAAAACTTTAACCAAGATGTTTAAGTGCTCTTTGAGAACGATTATGCCCTTCTAATGCAGGTAGTCTTCTGTGAGCTTCTCGACCCCTTCCAATGTACAGATTTCACACCCAGGTGTATGGCCAAAAGCCACGGGATGATTCTGATACTGCAATTAAAATGGTTTAGTCCAATAAGTAGACTTCCTTGAACATGTTTTCCTTGTGGTATTATTCTATGCAAAATTTGTATTGTGATCCTACTGCTTTTACAAACCCCCAGGGGAACATAGCGGTTTCAAACTTCACCTGTGCTAAGATGACTCCCAAATCACTATGTATTTACAGCCAAAGTCAACAGATGGGAAAATAGATAACTATTGGCTTTGTAGTTGGGTCAGTTATGAGAGACAAAAGGAACTGGGGAAGTATGAGATACAGATGGACATAGTAAGACTAAGCTAAGAATGTACATGGAGACCCACACAAGGATATACACAGAGTAGAGGAGCCCCAGAAATAGACTCATTGAACCAAACAGAAATTCAGCTGGACGAGGGGGCACAGAAGAACAGAACATCACAGCATAACTTTCTAGATTTAGAATTTTGTTACTAAAGGCTGTTAAATGCATTTTTGCAATTGTAGGTGTAAGTGTTGACATTGGCATTTTCAGTTCCATTTGCTCCTTTGTCTAGGAGGAATTTGTCAAGGATCAGAGGACCCCCAGGTCTGGATTACACCTCCTTTCAACAAGATGGAAGCCACCTCTAATGAGAGGTGGTTTCACCTTTCAACTTGGAATGCAGATTGGTATTACAATTTGGTGCTATGCCCAAAGCTTGGGAGTACAGAATTTGTTCAAGGTACTTAAGCACACACACACACACACACACACACACACACACACACACAATTTCAGCTAGAGTATAATATTAAAACACATTTAATGTATAAGAAACTTCTGTAAGTAGCTGGTACGACATAGACCAGGTACCTTTCTGTTCCACAACCTAATGGTGCAGGCTTAAGATTTAAATGCCCCAGAGGAATTCATAATTAACAAAGCCTTTAAAATACCTTTTTAAAATATCAGATGCTCAAGTGATCTTGGGCTGAGGAAATAGTTTAGTTTTCTGACAGGGTGCCCAGACTATGTTATTGATTAAAGGAAACTCTGTAGCCTTTAGATGTGAGGCAGGCAGGTTGTGGAGCTGACATTGTACTGTTAATATCTGGAGACCTGTATGAATCCTTCTCCAGGTGGAAGACTCCATTTCTATGTTGACACTTTTTCCCTTGCAAATTTTTTGGAATAAGTTTGTAATTAAAATGATATTTGGAACAGAAAATTTGGGGTTGAAAATTTTAAAGGGCACTTGTGATCAAATGGTCACACTGACATTAAAATAAGTTTTGTGATACATCAGATTTTGAGTAGAAATGCGTTCTGATGAACCCACTAGAGTAAGTTCTTTGCAAAATGAGCCCCTGTTCATCCTTTGCAGCTGAACTAGTTGACTTGTCTGAGTTGTTTCATGCCAGCAACAAATATTTATTGAGGATGTCTACATGTCAGATATTCTCCCAGGTGCTGGGAATAAAGTAGGAAACAAAACAAGTAAGACCCTGCCCTCACAGAGCTTATAATCTAGTGAGGAGGATCACACAGTAAATAACCAATAAATCAACCAAATAAATACCTACCTACCTACATACATACAAAGTACTACCAGTGGCAAGTAATCCATGAAAAATAAAATAGATGGTGTGATGGAGCAGAGTCAGGGAATACCTCTTCCTTAGAGGTGAGGTACAAGCTGAGATCAGAGATGTTGAACATGTAAATATCAGGGAAAAGAGTATTACAGGAGATGGGAACAATTGATGCAAAGCCCCTATGGTGGGAACAACTTTGAAGTGTTCAAGGAACAGAAGGAAAATCAACATGGCTGGAGTGGGATGAAGTGGGTACTAAGGCAAGATACGTAGGCAAGAGTGAGTTCATATGTGGCCCTGTAAGTTAAGTAGTGAGGTGGGATTACCTCTTTGCAATGTAAGTCATTGGAAGATTTGAAACAGGGAAATGTCTTGAATTTGATTTTGCTTTAAAGGATATTCTACCCTATGTAGGTTGAAAACAGAGAAGTAAGAGTGGAAGCAGTTGCAGTTGCAAGGCTGTTGCAATAGTCCAAAGGAAAGATGCTTTCATCTTAGACCAAGGTAGTAGCAGTACGGGTGCTAAGAAATGGTTGTATTCAGGTAGAGTTGACTTACTGATGTATTGATTGGAGGGTGGAGTGGCCAGGAGGAAAAACAACAAGGATAATTCCTGGATTTGGGCTTGAACAACTGGGTGAAGTGTGGTACCATTACTGAGGTGGAAAAGACTGCAGAAGAACTGGTTTGGTGGAGGGGACTCAAGACCTCTGTTTGAGATATGTTAAGTTTGAGATGATTATTAAATAGCTGAAGGCACAATTAAGTAGGCAATTTATATATCAAGCTTGAAGCTTCAAGTCTATAGGATTGAGTGAGATCACCCAAGAATGATTAAAAAAAAAAAAAGAGAGATCCAAGAACTGAGTGTCCTGGGGCTCTCCAACATTTAGAAGCTGGGAAGAGGAGAAAATCCAGCAAAGGAGTCTGAGAAGGAGCAGAGTTAGAGAGGAAAAAACCCAAGGAAGTGTGTGGCCCAGAAACAAGTGAAGACAGTGGGTCATGAAGGAGGACAGGGCTTCCCTGGTGGTGCAGTGGTTGAGAGTCTGCCTGCCAAGGCAAGGGACGCGGGTTCGAGCCCTGGTCTGGGAAGATCCCACATGCCGCGGAGCAACTGAGCCCATGAGCCACAACTACTGAGCCTGCGCGTCTGGAGCCTCCGCAACAAGAGAGGCCGCGATAGTGAGAGGCCCGCGCACCGCGATGAAGAGTGGCACCCCGCATGCCGCAACTAGAGAAAGCCCTCGCACAGAAACGAAGACCCAACACAGCCAAAAATAAATAAATTAAAAAAAAATAAAAGGAGGACAAGGGAGTTCCCCGGTGGCCTAGTGGTTAGGATTCTGGGCTTTCACTGCCTTGGCCCAGGTTCGATCCCTGGTCGGGGAACCGAGATCCCGCAAGCTGCACGGCGCGGCCAAAAAGACATTAAGGCAGATCCTACGGACATTATAAAGAGAAAGAGAGAATAAGAAGGAGGACAAGACGAGAAGCTGCTAAGAGAACAATTAATTTAAGGACCAAGACTGGACCACTGGGTTTGCAATATGAAAATCACTGACATCCTTGACAAGAGTAGTCTAGGTGGAATGGTAGGGATGAAAGCCTGACTGAAGTGAAGTGGGGAAATAGAGGCAATGGGTGAAGATAATTCTTTGAAGAAGTGTTATGAAGAGATGCAGAGGGAAGGGGTTGGAGCTAAAAGGAGATATTGGGCCAGTTAGGTTTTTTGAAGATGAGAGATACCAGAGCAGGTTTGTGTGTCGATGACAGTGATCCAGGAGAGAGGGAGAAATTGATGATGCAGGAAAGAAAGTATATGATAAGAGGATCAAAGCCCTGAGAGGAATAGGATCCAAAGAGAGTGGTGGGGGTTGACTTCCTTAAAGAAGCCACTTCACTTAAGTCATAAGAGGTAAAGCAGTACATGCATGCACAGGTGAAGGTATATAGCTGGATTTATTATGGAAAGATGATATTTTTATTTTCTCAATAAAAAATGAAGCGGAGTCTCCAGTCGAAGAGGGCTGGGGGCAGGGGAGGTGGTGTCATGGAAGTTTAAGAAGAAAAGGCATGAAATAACCATTTTGGACAGTGGGAAATTACATACTAAGGTTCAAAAACATTATTCATTTAATTGCGTGAAGGTATCTGTCAAATATAATAGTCTTAATTTTAGAAAAGAGATATTAAAATATTCTTCCCATGATAAAAATGTTATGAACAGAGAAAAAATTGCTTTACCTCTTCTCTGCTATGGTCAGTGGGCATATGTCCAATCTGTGATACAATTTATCCATTTGTTTTGTTATAGGTTAAAAAGAAGGTGGTTTAAGACCCGGTCATTTTTTGTGTGATGCACAGTTTGAAGAAATAATAAAACCTGGGATGTTATGCCAATATTGTAAGACGTGGGTCTATAGATAAATCATCTATACTGAATCAAAGGATGATGAGACATGCTATAAAAAGGCTTGAGTTGCCAATAAGCATTTGTGGGGAGGTGGAACTTAAGGAAGCAGAGGCATGATTAATTCCCTGGCAGGCCCAGCCTGCCTATCACTATATGACAACAGCAGGCCCAATATATGCAAGTAATTTGGCACACATAATCTTTGTTTCAACTCTGCCTGCAAGGTACATCCCTGTTTTACAGACTGGAATTAGGAGGAGTTCAGAAGTTATTTGCCCAAGATTCCACAGTGCCTAAGAGGCAAAGTGGGGTCAGAACCTCATTCTTCCAATTTCAAAGCCAAATACTTCCTAAGATGTTGGATCCATTCATTGAACAGATATTTGTTGAGTATATACCATGCAACAGGCAATGTTCTAAGAGCCTTATATATTTTGCCTCAATTTCTTTTCACAACTACTTGATAAGGTAGGGAGTAAATACTTCCACTCTTTTACAGGTCAGGAACTTGAGGTTTAAAGGAGGGGATAAATTTAATCACCTAACCAATGGTAGACCCTGAATATGAGAGATGTCTAATTTTTCAGAAAGATGAATATTTCTTTTTTGAAGTGATACAAAGCCGATTTCATGCAAGGAATTAATTAAGACAATTGGATTGGTAAGGGTTGGGGCCCACTGCTCAGAATGAAATCTAGATATTCTGACTAAAAGCACCTCAATTTGTTTTTGATTTGGGGTAACTGAGTAGATGTCCTAAAGTGAATGAGGAAACTGGATCCCAGCTACAGATGCCCCTGAAATAATTTGCCCAGACAGCAACAGATATTTTGTTTTTCTATACATTTTGGCACTAGTGTTCATTTTTGTGTGGCAGGTCCTCTTCTGATATTAACCTAACAACTGAGTCCAGGACCTCTCACTGAGATTTAGAGTGATCCTTTTTTACTTTTTCTGAGAGTATAATTTTCCCTAAAAAGAATTGAACCTAATGAACCTACAAGTAACTTCATCTGAGTTCCATTTGAGGCCCTGTCTTCACAAACATTGACAGCTTGTTTTGGCTTTCCGGAAGCCTTTTATCAAACCACAAGGTGGGTTTTGGCCAGACATGGAGAGCTTTCAACCTATCTCCAAACAGTTGGTATGAAATAACAGGAAAAGCCCCTTTCCAAAAATAATTTGAGTGAAAAGTTTAAAATTATAGAGCTCCCAAAATATTCTTGGGGATTCAGATGCAAATTCTGCCTCAGCCTACCTTCTCCTGGCCCACCATGGTCTCCTTATTCTTATTGTAGGTGCTCTAATAAGGGGTAAAGTATTCATTGCTATGGTAACCGTGACTCAGGGCTCATAACACACCTTGGGGGAGACAGTTGGGTAGGGCAAATTGTCTAGAGCCTGAGCTATATTTTGGGGGATGAGATGGTATTAAGTGAAATGTTCCCAGGAGAACAAAGGCCTGGAAACACTAAACACAGTGTGGGATATGGAAAGAACCACAGGGGGAGGGGATTCAATATTGCTGGAGTATAATGAAAACTAGGGATTTCCTTACTGGTTTGATGAAGAGCCCTGCTTTGGAACAGGAAGAGCTTCCATCTTTGAAGCCATGCAAGGAGCTGACGAATCAGTAAGAACCCAGGAAAATGGTGACCTCTGCTGAAGCCGTATCCCTATTAATGAGATGAGGCCCAGATAGCTTAGAGCAGAGGTTCTAAACTGGTAGCCCATGGGCCTTCCTGCTGCACTGCATGTCTTGAAAGAAGAAGAAAGAGGGAAACTTCTAGTTTCTTACACCGTTGTTTCACCATTTCCCACTTGGTGGAACTAAGTACACTTCCAGCCTCCCCAGGAAGCTCCCTTTCCAAATATGTATATTACAGTCACCCTCTTCCCACCCCTGTGGTGCCTCGCCTGTTAGGCTTCGTTCTCTTCTAGAAGCAAGTTAGGCTTGGATATCAACTCCTTGATAACGTGCAGCTTAAGGACAGTGGTGTGGTTGAGAATGTTTGATTTGTAGGGGGGAAGAGAGGAGGGGTTATTTTTGAGAGGGGATTCTGTGACCAACCCACCACCAGTTGTAGCCACAATGGCTACAAATTGACCAAATGGACCAGTTGCTTTAGGTAGTATTTCCCAAAATATGTAAGGAGACATTTCTGCCCTTGAGAAAATCACTTCCATCCCCTGTCCCCCAATAAGTTTTAGAGACTAAGAAATTATGTAAATAGTATATAGTTATCTCCTGATGGAGGTATGCAATACGTCCAGCTGGATAGAAACCAGTTTAACTTTGTGTGTGTGTGTGTTTATTTTTATTTTACAGCAGCTTGGTAGCATATTACTAACAACCATTGTTGATACAGAAAATGTCAGCAAACATTTGAACATTTGTACTTAAACAATGCTTCATTCATCTTTTTTTTTTTTTTTGGCTGTGTTGGGTCTTTGTTGCTGCGCAGGCTTTTTCTAGTTGCGGCGAGCTGGCGCTACTCTTCGTTGCAGTGCACGGGCTTCTCATTGCAGTGGCTTCTCTTGTTGCGGAGCACGGGCTCTAGGCTTGTGGGCTTCAGTAGTTGTGGCGCATGGGCTTCAGTAGTAGTGGTGCATGGGCTCTAGAGCGAGCGCAGGCTCAGTAGTTGTGGCGCACGGACTTAGTTGCTCCGCGGCATGTGGGATTTTCCCGGACCAGGGCTCGAACCTGTGTCCCCTGCATTGGCAGGCAGATTCTTAACCACTGTGCCACCAGGGAAGCCCCATCCATCTTTAAGTTGGGCAAATCTTAAGTATTTTGCAATTAAAAATATATATAATCTAAGAAAACCCACCTATTATTTCAAATAATCATCTTCATAATTTTGATTTTATAGCCATTTAAAAAAAATTGAGATATAATTGACATATATTAGCTTTAGGTGTACAGCATAAAGATTCAATATTAGTATATACTGTGAAATGATCACCACAATATGTCTAGTTAACATACATCACCACACATAGTTACAAAAATTTTTTTTCTTTGGATGAGAATTTTTAAGGTCTACTCTCTTAGCAACTTTCAAATATACAATACGGTCTGATTAACTATAGTCACCGTGTTGTACATTACATCCCCATGACTTATTTATTTTATAACTAGAAATTTGTACCTTTTGACCACCCGATTTAACTTTTTTTTTCCAGAATTTTTTATTGTGAGAATTTTCAAGGAATTATATACACTCATATACCTACCAACTAGATTGTACAGTTAACATTTTTGCTATATTTGCTTTGTTCCGTATTATCCATCTATCCATCCCTCTCCTTATCTATCAAGCCCTCTTTTTTTTGATGCATTTCAAAGGAAGCCACAGACATCGGGACCTTCTACCTCTAATTACCTTAGCACGTCTATCCTTAACCAGCTTTGTTTGCATCTGCAGTGTCTTGTCCTCCAACAAGCACAAAAATCACATGTTATTTTTGTTTTTTTGTTTTGTTTTGTTTTTATCACAATGCTTTTATTATAACAAAATTCACATGTTTTTTATTAACACCTATTGATGTCACTCAAATTTCATGCTCCACAGGGCAGACTTTGGTCTAATGCTTTGGGGTTATGAAGACACCACCTATGTAACGAAATTCCAGGTTATTTAAAATTGTTGTCCTGTCTCATGTAGATTAATCACAGAATGGAAAGGGGGTTAATCATTCATTTTGCAGATGGGGAAAGTGAGGCCCAGAAAGGTGGGGACTCTTGTTCAAGGTCATACAGCCCATTAGACCTGTTTGGCATAGAGCTTTTCAACAGAATGACAATGTTCTGCCTTGTCCTTGAATGAGGCTATGTGTTCCTTTCACTCTGGTCCTTGCACACCGCTGACTGCCTTGGTCTTTGGCTCACAAGGGTGTTTCAGCGGCGAAGTAAACCTCCTGGGCCAGGCTCCAAGCTACGCTCCCAAATGACTGCTTTGTAACTTCATTTCTTCCAGTTACTTGTCACATCTCATCCAGATTTCCTTTCCTTGGCAACGTCCACATTTTATTCTGTTCTGCTAGAATTCCAAATTAATCATCTCATTTTTGGTGAAAGGAGATGTTGAAATGAAGAAGTGTTCAAAGTATTCTACAGCAGGCCTGTGACCCTCTTCTGGGCATTTGTAACACCCAGCTCTTTCAGAGACTAAGATCTAGGGAGTGGGTGAGCCAAAGGGGGAATGGTATCTCTCCTATTTTATATTCTACCTTAAAGATGTTTGTGATTCTAAAAATCATGTTGGTAAAAATAAATACATAAATAAAAATAAAATAAAAATCATGTTGGTAATGCATAGGAGGGCAATGAGATATTTCACCCTTAAATCACAGTCAAGGAAACTATCGTGGCATCATATGATTATTTTCGATACTTAAAAAACAGTATTCTTAAAGGAGTGTGTGTTTATTTATATATATTCCATTGAATTTCCAAAAGGTGAATTAAGCGATTAGTTTTATATAACAATTTTTAAAATGAAGACTATAACACACAAATTTGGGAAAGACAAGGCTGTAATTTCTGGGTTTGCCTCCTTTTTTCATGGGAGACCATATTGAGGTCAAGCAGAAACAAATTTTGTCTACCATGATTATAATACACGAAAGAGAACCCACTCCTTTCACACGACAAAAAAAGACAAGAGCTTGGCTATGAAACGAGACTCATTATGATTGCTGACATTTTAGGGAAATGCAATAATTTACATGTAAAGCGTGATGAAACAATTTTTATGGTTTTAAATGTATTCTGAAAGGCCTTGGAAGGCAATCTCATTGTAGTATCTCAGAAGCAGCCGCATCTGGAGAAAGGTTGCTATGGCAACTCATGAAAGCTTGATGTTTTTTTCTCCTTTTCAAGAGCATAAATCATCCCACGGCCTGAGGCTTCAGTAAAGGTCTCCTTTATTTTAGAAGCTATTGCCATTTGTTTTTGTGTTGTATATTTTGACGGTCTAAGAGAAAACAGAGCAAAGGGCTTCCAAGAGGACTTGGAGTCTTTTTCATAGCTGGGGGCAAGATGTGAATGAATAACATAATTCTAGACTTTGCTTCTCAGTGATCAAAGTGATGGTACATACACATTGATATGCTTAGTTTATATCATGTGTTGTTTCAGTTTTCAAGAAAGTTGTGATCGGTGCGTTCTCAGGAAAGAGGAGTTAGCCTGGACTTGAGGAGGAACTGTTTGGCCAAAGCACCTCTTAATGAGTAGTTCAATGGCGGTATCCTAGCGGGCACTGCGACGCTCTAAATGTCTTCAGATCTGCCTGTAAATGTCTTGGTCCCAGGGTTTTGGGCACTGACAGACTCCAGGTGGTTTTTATCAATATAGTCTTTCCAAGAAAGTTAATAAAGAAATATTCTATTTTTAAAACTCGGCATGCTTTGAGAATTTTTTTTAACAACATTGGCTTTGTATGTTACAGGAAGTAATGTGACTAATGAAGAACACACAGTTCACAGAAACAGAGCCGGCTTTTAGACCGAGCTCTGCCATCACTAGTTGTGTAACGCTGAGCAAGCTCTTGAATCTCTCCCAGACTCCATTTTCTAATCTGAAAAATAGGAATAACAATGAGAGCCTCAAAGGCTTATTGTTAAGAACTTAATGTGTGTGAATATTGGAAACTGTAGTGCTGTACAAATATAAGGTGGTTATTATAATTGGTTGGCCGGCTTTCTTTCCAGCTCTTTTTCTTTGAAAAAGTCAAGGGTATCCCTTTACCATTTCCGGTGTGAGAAGAAATCAGTTTCAACGTGTGTCAATAGTTTAGTTTCCTATACTATATAAACAAATATATTATGTTTATATAGACACCATTTCAGCCATTTGTTTATTTCTTGACTAAGTAATTAAATGTCATCTTTGCTGCAGGGTATTAAATGAATACATTCAACAAACATGTAAGTGCCAACTGTGTACTAGCATCGAGGACACAAAGACTAGATAATTAAATTCTTATCATTCAGGAAGTAAGTTTCCTGAGTTTCAAGGCCACGGCATAAGCTGTTCAGGTTGATGCCGTGAAAAGAGGGGTTGTAATCCAGCTCACACTCTGCTAGCCAAGCACCGATGTGAGCTGCATTCACCCAAAGAAAGGATGCCTTTTTGAAATTCACCTGCCATGAGTGTGTGCCTTTGTTACCGAGTCCAAGCTCGCTCTGTTCACCGCTCGACTGGCCAATAAATCGGGAGACGAGGTGTTGAGGCAAGGAATAGCGACTTTATTCAGAAAGCCAGCAAACCAAGAAGATGGCAGAGTAGTGTCTCAAAAGAACCATCTTAATGGGGTCTGGATGCCAGTTTCTCTTATAGAACAAAGAGGGGGAGGAAGTGAGGAAGTAAGGTAAAAAGGCCATAAGTCTTGCAAATATCACCTCGAATGGCCAGCCTCAGGGAGGGGATGTGTTAATTTCTTCTTTCTTGCAGCCCTTCACAGGTGGACAGGGTCACGATCTTTCCCTGAACTTTAAAGGCACTTTGGTTTAACATTCAGGCAGAGGGGCAGGGTTCCCTGAGGCAGGCTATTATGTATAGACAGTATCCTTTTAGTGAACAAAAGCAATGGGAAGCAAAGGTTAAAGTAAAAGAAACAGATCCAGCATGTAGTCAGATTTTGTTCTTCCCTGTAACACCTTCTTGTCATTTACACAAAGGTATGGAATGTGCTAGCAGCGACCCTGATGTTTATGTGGTTCGTGATGTTCTATGGAAGGCTTTCAGTGTTTCACCATTTAGTAAAGGCTGCTGGCCATTTTTGTTATCTAGAGTCAGATTGCCTGGATTTGAATACTGGCTCTGCCTTTGGCCAGCTGTGTGACCTTGGGTATATTACTTGACCTCTCTGTGCTTCTCTTTTTACATCTGCCCACTTCATAGAGTTGTTAGGAGGATAAATAAATTCTTATATGTAAAACACTTGGAATAGAAACTGGCATGCAGTCAGTGCTCAAAATGTTCCTGTTTTCAGTGATATCTTTACCTGCCTCTATTCTGTGTTGAAGAGTTCAACAAACAACGTCTGAATTCTACCTACAAATGCCGCTTTCCTCTAATGAATTTAATCTCACATTGGTGATATTTTTCTTTTTACCCCAGACCCTTTTGTTTGTGTGTGCGTGTTTGTGTTAAATAACTGAAAAGGCCTTCTCTGTAGAGACATCAAAGAATTCCAGTTCTTTGATCAGAAGGTCACTTGGTTGTTTCTAGAATCTTCTCATAAAACCATTTGCTTTGTCAGAAGTGACAGAGGTGATGAGGGCTATTTGCATACTTTTGGCTTTTATCCTTCCTGAGGGAGTGCTTATATGGTTTACCAGTGTTATAAGGGTAGAGATGCTTTGAGGTACAGTGAATTTTTTTTCTCAGTTTCGGTTAACATGATACTTTTTTTTGGTAACTTTAAACTGAGAAAAAGTCCTTATGTAATATTGAAGTACTGATGTTTCATAATGTTTTCAAAACAATTAACTTTGCATTTTAAAATGCTGACAAATTCTGTTAAATATCAGGTTTTGATAGGAAGGACATGAGACATATCGACAAAGCAAGAAGAGGCCCCTTTGTTACCTGCACTGTGTACTTTTAAGTCTCCTACAGTATGTTACTCTTGGGCCCTTTTCCATGGCACAAAACTGGAAGCATAGAATGTTAATAAAGCTGCAAACCACTGATGTTTTGGTATTTTAAATAATTTGAGTGTCTAATCCAAATTGAAGTATCCAAATAATTTAATTGAAATAGTCATCACTTTGATGAAACATTTTCCAAGTGAATTACCTGGGAAGGGAGATGAAATATTTTGATCATTTCATGGCATTAGGCTTTAGTCTGCCATTAGTAAGGTGCGCCATGCTATGCTTATTCATCCAAAGGAGACTCCCTGAGCCAAAATACTACCGATCCTGCACCATTTAGAGGTAACAAATGAGATGATCTTATCAAAGGCGTGTCAGGGACACATAGGGGCTGCCTCTGAAGTTGCCAAATGATCATTGTGAAATAGTAACTGATCCTGCATGTTAAACTCAAGTTTAATTAGCTTTTTAAAAGTACGAAGTCATTATAGGCTTGTTTCTAAATTAGTTGCAAAAATTAAATATCTGCTTAAGAGAAAAACTGATATTTTAAGATTCTTCTATTTAGATGGAGAGCAGAATGTTTTAAGACACTTTGCATCAATCAGTGTATAGATTACTGCATTTTTAATTTTTCCTTTTTGGTCCATGGGTGGTGGCTAAGAGTTCAGGTTTGGGGCTGAACCCTGACCCTGCCATTTACTAATTGTATAATCTACGGCAAGTCAGTGAATGTCTCCAAACCTCCATTTTTTCTTTTTAAAATGAGGATAATAATACCTCTCAGCACTGTGGTGAAAATCTGATGAGCTTTATGTATGAAATGCTATTTCTTCACACAGCAAAGCAATCCTCGATGCTTTATGATGTTGGCTGCTATTACTGTGGGGTTTTTTTTTTTAGCTGTTATTGCATTGTGTCAGGAAATGATTGCCTGTTTCAACTGTGCCAATTACATTGTCTAGTGTTCTTAGGGCAAATGTAATTCTGCTACTTTATGATTTTTTTTCACAATAGTATTGCATTTTAAAATTCCCAGATTTCCCAGAGAATGTACCATCTCTCATATTTTTGTTCTATGGCAAAATGTGTTAAAAGTTCCAAATGGGGCTTCCCTGGTGGCACAGTGGTTAGGAATCCCCCTGCCAATGCAGGGAACACGGGTTCGAGCCCTGGTCCGGGAAGATCCCACATGCCGCGGAGCAACTAAGCCCGTGCGCCACAACTACTGAGCCTGCGCTCTGGAGCCCGTGAGCCACAACTACTGAGCCCACGTGCCACAACTGCTGAAGCCCGCACGCCTAGAGCCCATGCTCCGCAACAAGAGAAGCCACCGCAATGAGAAGCCCGTGCACAGCAACGAAGAGTGGCCCCCGCTTGCCACAACTGGAGAAAGCCCGCGCCCAGCAACAAAGACCCAACTCAGCCAAAAATGAACAAATAAATAAATTTATTTTTAAAAAAGTTCCAAATGACTGACATAAACGTGAACTCTTGGGAAACAACCCTGTTGTAAGCTGGGGCGCTTCTGGATACTTAGTTGTTTGCTTATTCTTTGATTAATCAAACCATAGTCCTTTTGCCAGTCATCACTAAGG
The DNA here is from genome assembly GCF_009873245.2 of Balaenoptera musculus. Classification (NCBI taxonomy): domain Eukaryota; kingdom Metazoa; phylum Chordata; class Mammalia; order Artiodactyla; family Balaenopteridae; genus Balaenoptera; species Balaenoptera musculus. Next base: position 38,301,478 of record NC_045806.1, on the reverse strand, counting down.
AATCCCTTGAGATCTTAACAATCTTTTTTTATTTTATTTATAAAAAAAGTTTTATTGAAGTATAGTTGATTTAGAATGTTGTGTTAATTTCTGCTGTCCAGCAAAGTGATTCCGTTATACATATATATACATTCTTTTTTTAATATTCTTTTCCATTATGGTTTATCATAGGATATTGAATATAGTTGTCTGTGCTATACAGTAGGACCTTGTTGTTTATACATCTTAACAATCTTAATCAGCTCCGGACCAGACTCCAACTCCTCAGTTTCTTCTTCAGTTTCCTAAAATTCCCTCCTCCTAAACTTGCAGGGACTTTCTTAAGCCATTGGTATTTGCGTCAATTATTTTTCAAATCAGTTTTTGTCAGTTGATATCCAACAAGCATGAGTGAGACAAGTTGTGAGGTGTTTCTAACAACATATTCTCGTATTGCCCTATTTAAAGATATTTTTGTAATTTCTATTTATGCCTTTTTAAGGCACATGAGCATAAAGAACTCTATTCAATGATTTGATAAGACCCTGGCTTGTGTTAGTAAATGTTTCTGTTTAGCATCAGATACTATTGGGTAACTGCACTTACCCAGTAGTACCTTTTGTGGAATATAAAATGCTAGTGTATATGAGTGATGTTGTGTTTCGTTCTGAGCCCTTTTGTTTAAGCCTCAACATGCTCAGCAAGTGTATCTGAATTCCATGATAGCAGTTGTTACTATGGCTGCATGTTATTTCATATTTCATTTGTTGAACTGATGCTTGATAAGAGAAACGGCCTTGAATCGTCTGCAGTTTTGACTCTAAATAGAAAGGTTTTCTCTCTCTCTTTGTTTTTTCCTTATAAAGGTAAAATTAGGAAACTGGAGTGAAAAATCCAAGCCCTGTATTTCTAAATTAGGGTTCTGCAGTGCTTGTGCACATTGCTCGAGGGGCTGTGGACTTTGGCACCATCACCCCACCACCAACTGGAAGTCCCGGCCTTGCACCCAAGGACAGGGATCGGAAGATGAATTAACTCAAATAGTGAAATGTCACATCAGCCTCTTTATTTATTTATTTTTAAATTTATTTATTTAATTTATTTATTTTTGGCTGCGTTGGGTCTTCGTTGCTGCGCACAGGCTTTCTCTAGTTGTGGCGAGCGGGGGCTGCTCTTCATTGTGATGTGCAGGCTTCTCATGACGGTGGCTTCTCTTGTTGCAGAGCATGGGCTCTAGGGCGCAGGTTCAGTAGTTGTGGTGCGCGGGCTCAGTAGTTGTGGTGCACGGGCTTAGTTGCTCCGGGGCATGTGGGATCTTCCCGGACTAGGGCTCGAACCCGTGTCCCGTGCATTGGCAGGTGGATTCTCAACCACTGTGCCACCAGGGAAGCCCCACATCAGCCTCTTTAAAAAAAAAATGGTTTCTTCTTTTAGGGCAGCTCAGAGAGGGCGAATGAAGCCTCAGCTTTTCATTGTGGCTTTTACGGTAGGCTCATATCTTATGTTCCATGGATTCTTATCAAACCACAAGATACAAGTGTGTGTGCTTTTTTTAGAATATTCTACTTATTTAATATGTATTTATTTATTTATTTATTTTGGCTGCTCTGGGTCTTAGTTGTGACACGTGGTATCGTTGCTGTGGCATGCAGACTTCTTAGTTGCGGCATGCATGCGGTATCTAGTTCCCCAATCAGGGATGGAACCCGGGTCCCCGGCATTGGGAGCGCAGAGTCTTACCCACTGGACCACCAGGGAGGTCCCTACAAGTGTGTTTTAAAAACACGTTGGTCCAAACAAAGTGAAAAATATCTTTTGAAATGTAATCTCTCCCTGAAGCAAAAATTGAGAGATGGCGATCTATGAAAAGGATGGCTCTGAGGCCCCGTGAAAAGCAATACCCGTAGTGGTTATAGAAACGGACACTGGAACGAAACTGCCCGGCTCTGCTGCTGGCTCGTTATGTGACTTTGGACACCTCTTTGTGCTTCAGTTTCCCCAGCCATAAAATGGGAATATCAATAGTACCTTTTTTATTGGATTGCTGTGAGAATTCACTGAATTCTCACAGCATTAAAAATATACATTAAAACACTGAGACTAGCATCTCAAATGTTGTGAGCACTATATGAATATTAGCAATTTTTATGGGAATCATTTTTTTTTCACACTAGTGCGATCTAAAAGTCCCAGAACTATTATTTTTAAAAGATGGGATAGAAACTGTTTCATTTATCTGTAAGGCACAGCATCTTGTCATTTCCTTGATTTTGTTTGGTCTCATAAAGCAAACGAGTAAGGTATTTGGAACTGAGCAAATTCAGTTCATCGTGGTAAGAGCACCAGAGTTCTCTTGTCTGAAAAAACTCTTACAAAACTCTATTAAGTTAAAGATGCAGAATTTTAAGATCTGTGAGGTCAAAAACTACATTCAGGATGTACTTATACCAAAAACTACATATTCGAACTCTACGCTAAGCTTTATACTTTATCAAAACTCACTGAACTCATTGGGTAAGGTTTATTGTATGTAAATGTACCTCAATAAAACTTTTTTCTTTTTTAAGTTGAACTCATGATGGTGGGAATGTAGTAGGCATACAATAAGTATTTTTGACTACATTAATAATTGAATGAATGAATGGAGTCATTTCATTCTTCAGTGATGGATCATATGGGGAATTAGGACAATTAAGTGGGTTGAATCTTATGTCCTTGGTTTTGAAACTTTACATCAACTTCTAAAAGTTCGGTTTTAATAGTAAAGCTTAGGTCCTTTCACATGTTTTGAAGGCTGACTCTACCCCCCACTCCCCAATTTACCGGATTTTCAGACTTGCCTTGAGAATGAAGTCAGTGGCTCCATTTCGTCCTGTGTCTGCTGGGGCTTATACATTTCTCTTTTGTGTGGCTTTGTGTTTTCTTTCATGTTGTCAGACACATAATCATGTAATTTAGTCTTTAAAGATAGACATTTTGATATAGTGACCAAAGAAGTTTTTAAGATTTGAGACCTTTACCAAAAATGAAATCCCTTTTATTCTTTCTAGAAATAGCAGTTGGTTTCCCAGACTTGGACTCTGGATCTCTATTGAGAAACCCTAGCCACCTGTAAGCTGAATAACTTGAACGTGATGATAAGCCATGTGTATGAGCTAACATGGACTTTTCTCATTGGCTGTTAGCATGAGGAGCTGATCTGCAGTCCCTGTAAAGTGTTTGATTCTGATTTTTTCTTGTATTTTCTCCTAGGTATGGCAGCAGCCAAACTCCTGCATGACTCTGGCCTGAATGTGATTGTTCTGGAAGCCCGGGACCGTGTGGGAGGCAGGACTTACACCATCAGGGTAAGACAATAATGATGGGCTGGAGAAACATGACACTGAAGCTGAGTTTCTTGTTTCTTTCTGAAACTCTTGAACTTCATTTGACTCTTTTTAAGAGAGTGAAAATTACTCTCCACAGCCTCTCAATTTGCTTCCTTTTCAACCCTTTTCTTCTGTCCCTTTTCTCACCTCATGATACTTGGCACTTGCCCAATAAATGATTGCACCAATAATTAGGTGTTTGAAATACATTAGTGAATAAGACAAAGACCACTGCCCTTGTGAAATGTATGTTCCCTTTTTTTTAAGTCGGGGAACTATACAATCAACAAACAAACAAACAAAAACAGAAAAGGAGGACCTGCTCTGGTGTCCCTGACTATTAGGAATCCAGTTATGTTTGGACATGTTCAAACATAGGGAGTTTTTCTAGTCACTCTTTTTCAAAGGTTGGTCCTTAGTCGTTTCAAGTGACGCTAATTCATAACCATATAGAAAACTTTCTGTTGAACATAAGAGCAGTTTCAAAGGTTTGAATTAGGACCAAATATTCCCTAATGCTATCTTTCAAATGTCTGGATGAGCAAACCACAAAGGAAGTGGTCATTTCCTGGATGGATTTAGAGTTTATCATACTAAGTGAAGAAAGTCACACGAAGAAAGACAAATATCATATGATATCACTTATACGTAGAATCTTAAAAAAAATGATACAAAGGAACTTACAGAACAGAAATAGACTCACAAACGTAGAAGGCAAATTTATGGTTACCAAAGGAGATAGAGGGGGGAGGGATAAATTAGGAGTTTGGGATTAACAGATACACACTACCATATATAACATAGATAACCAACAAGGACCGACTGTATAATGGAAAAGAATCTGAAAAAGAATATATATATATGTATACATACACATATATACATATATACACATATATGCATATATATATATATAAAACTGAATCACTTTGCTACACACCTGAAACATTGTAAATCAATGAAGAAAAAAAAGAAAAGAAATGGTCATTTCCTTTCTCGCTTTTCCTCTAGCATTAGGTGCCTCAAAATTAGCCTGAAATGCTAAGTAAAGAGAAATTCATCAGTAATTCACAGCTTACAAATCTAAGCCACTAAAACCCAAAGCACGTTGTGGTATGTATTGAGAATGATGGGGTTCAGAAGTCTCTTGCCTATTTCAAGGTCAATCAATTTTGCTTTACATTAAGGAATGATTCAATAACTGTTAAGTTGCATGACTGAAGTAGAGTTGCTAACAGAATCCAGTTTTCTATGGATACACTTCAACGTGTGTCTAAAACCTATGAAATGCCAATTTGCTTATTTCAGGGCTGTCTTTTTTTTTATCTTACGAATAACATTTTCACATATATTTATTTTTATTTTTTTTTCCATGGGAAAACAGAACCAAAAAGTTAAATATGTGGACCTTGGAGGATCTTATGTTGGCCCAACTCAGAATCGTATCTTAAGATTATCCAAGGAGCTAGGATTGGAGACCTACAAAGTGAATGAAGTAGAGCGTCTGATTCACCATGTAAAGGTAAGCCTGCACCAGCCTTTGAAGGATTTGAAGATTTCTCTATGGGTGTTTTCCATATATGAATTCCATATCCTCCCCTCAGACAATCTCCTTCATCCTTGAATGATGCATATGTATTTTATAAGTATATTTCAACCATTCTGAGAATTTTTTTTTTTACTGTTATCAAAGGAGAATTCTAAACCTATTTGGGAAGGTTATTGATGAAGTGGTATTGCCCATTTGGTAAAAAGTTTAACAAAACCAATAGAGAAAAAAACATTTGTGATTGATTTACTAAATACCTCAATTAAAATAACTGGGGCTCTTTCATGTGATACAAAAACCTGTGTATAGTTTTACTAATGCTGCCCTAGACTTCACATTATAGAGTATTTGCAGTATGTCTAATGTAATATTTTGAAATTTGGTCATTATGTCCTATATAGAGGCTAAACTCACTCTCTTTTAGAGATTTACATAAAAGTAAGTCAAGTCTCAAATTCCATCTTTCATGGGGAAGCTCCATTGATCTCCCCCAAATTCCTGTGAGTTTACTGGGTTTCCAATTCCCATGATCATTTGTGGCTCATGGTTCTTGCTTCCATGATACTTATGCTCATTCACACTCATGGCCTGTGACTATTCTTTCCTTTGTTCTATGTCAACCTGGGTTCAAATTCATCTCTTTCTCTTGATTTTCTTCGGACCACGCCAAGCATTTGTGTACAGCAAAATTGACTGAAGTTTTGAACAGTGTGGGTAAGGGGTTCAATTGCAAAAACATAAACAACTTAGAATTGAATACCGGACGTTCTAATTCTAATAAGCTCTTCAAACAGCGTGCCCTTGGGGATTTCTCACTGGCCACATTTCTCTGTGGATTCCAGTCTCCCACCATGTTTCTGCCTTTAGACTCTTCTGGCATCTCCCTGATCCTTGTTTTCCCAGCGTCATTGTCTTGGTCCACAATGTCACTGATGTTCTCTGACAAGCAAAGAGTCACTTACCCTGGACCCCACTCTGAAGTCCCACGGAAGGACTGGCAGAGGTTTTGAATTTCAGTCTTTCCTCTCTCTTCCTCACTTGCCTCCGTAAGTGGAAGCGAGCAGTATAGAGCCAAGTTCCTCACCAGAAGAAATCATCCATCCCCTTAGGAGACAGAAGAACTCGCAACAGTCAGTTTTGATATACATAACAGTGTTGACACCTGGTTATTATTTGTGGGTGATAATATCAAGAAGGATAAATAATAGACTGTACATTGTGAATCATTTAATAAAACAGGAAATAAACATCTATCTGATTTGGTATAATGCGGGTAACATTTATACATAAATGTTTTGGTTGATGTTCAGATTTTGTTTTATGAGCCTTTTCACCTTGCTTCCCTATTTGTCTAGTGGAAAAAGAGACACATGAATTAGAAATGAAAATGTAGCATGGTGATAGAGTGATTTGTTGAACATCCATCAGCAGCACTTAGTAAACATCCTTCATTGCGTTTCTTGCTTTTATATGTAGCTCATCTTGACTGATTTCTTCTGTCTTTATCTTGTCCTAACATTTAAGACTTGCAGAGACTGAATTCCCAGAACACTAGGATCTCTTTTAGGTTTCTCCCGACAAAGGAGATGACTAGAAATTATATTCACTTTTCTGTCTGTGTGTGGGCAGGGTTTCTTGGCAGTCAGGAGCTAAGTTCAGGACGTTTTGTTTATCTGGAAATCTTACGGCCGACATTATGTTCCTTGTTTGAAAGAGATTGCTCATAGTCATCAACTGTGGAAACGATGTAATACTTGAATTTTTCAGAGTGATGACCGAATAATGCTGCTTTCTTAAGCTATTTCGTATGATCCACGTGCAGCTAAGAAAATATAATTAAGCAGTATCTCTGACTTGATACAGAATAAATATATATGCCAACATTGCTTTGTATGAAATTCAAAATAAATGTTATTGCTTTTGAATTATTACAAAAGGAAAGCATGTTTATTGTAAAAATATAATAAGAAACTGTGGTAGAGAAAAACAATTTAAAAACCCCTCCAATAATCCTATCTAGAGAAAATCACTCTAAAATATTCTTTTGGTACCTAGATTTTCATGTTCCTATATTGCTATTTTCTGACTTCTGCTGTACGTGTTTGATATACTTACTTACTCTCTAATTAATTCTCATTCTGACACTATTGAAACACTAATGAATTTATGAAACAAAGGTTTTTTTCAGTCTTGATAAGGGTGCTAATTTGACCTCCTTGTGGCTGTATCCAGTGAAGCGCTACACGATAATAAATAACAATAAAGACCTTAGCGCTAAGAAGTCCTCCCCAAACTAAATATTTGTTCTCCACCATCATCACCTCCATGTCTTTGCTCATATGTCATTTTTCTTATTTTGAACCTGTAAAAAGCATCTCAGATGACTCCATCCATTTCTGGGATTATTGAGCAGAACTCTGATAGCTGATCTGCTACTACATGCCGAAGAATGTAGTTCAGAAAGTTGTCTTCTCTGTCATGGTAGGCAGTACTTTGGCCATTTGGACATTACTCTCTATTACCTATTTCAATAACTGCTGTTCCCAAGTGCAAATACTGTTCCCAAGTGGTTCATGCAAATATCTAGTATATTTCTGCCTTGTTTCTTCAGCGGACCTGCATGTATTTCTCAACCCAAAGCCTGAGAATATCAAGAGTATCAAGTGTGTTACTTCTCATATTGTCAGATCCTGCAATTCAAATCAGCCTGCTCAAGGACTCTGGTTTTTTTCAATTTCTTACATGGTCGTTAAAAGAAGACAGAGTTTTACGTGCAGCCTTAATAACATTAAGCTAGGGAATTTGGATATGATGGTTGGAATTGAAACTGGTGAAATGGAACTACCCACAAAAGGGGGCAGGGGGGTGCTACAGCAGCCCATGATAGGATAGCTATCCAAAGGAAGGGTGTGTTTCCCAAGAAACAGGACTCCCAGTATCACCAGTTCTCTGATAGTTCTGGAAGAAATGGTCTGTTGACAGATGGGATGTGCTCATGCTGGGCCCATAACAAGCATGCATCAACCCATGGTGTGCTGTGATGTGCAGGGCGTTTTGCTGTCTGCCTCTGATCTGCCAGAAATGTTTCCATCTACTGAGTGGCATTCATTTTTAGTACTACAGTAGATCTGTCTTATGTCGCTAAAATGTGGTTTTCCAAAACCTTGTTTGTGATTCAGAGACGTGATACCAAGCTATATTGGGATTTAATCATCAGTGGGAAAAGTGATCGCTTCAGCTCAAATCTATATAATTTAGAAGGTGTTTTCTGCACTTCTCAAATCAGTGATGCAGTCCTTCCTGCTTAACAATTATTGTGAAACATCTATGGAAGTTTTTAATCTGTTTCACAAATCGTCATGCTAATTTCTGCTAGGTTAGTTTAGAAGGCAGTTGTTTACATGCCTTGAAAGTGACTTGTGAAAAATGTTCCGTTTTAGGGACTATCTCATAATTAAAAAGAAAAAGATAAAAAATATAAACCTCTTAAGGGATCTTGCTATATTTTAATTTGTGCCTCCTCCTCCTTCATCATGTGTGTGTGTGTGTGTGTGTGAGAGAGAGAGAGAGTGTGTGTGTGTGTTTGCATGTTCACATGTGTGGTTTTGTTGTTGCTTGTTTTTTGTTCTTTTGGGTTCTTACTTTGAAGGAGTTGGAGAAAATTCTGAAGTTTGGTACAATTTAGGCTATTGGCAAATAGAGTTCCTCTGTCTCAGAAGCTTTTATAAGTCTGGAATTTGGAACTAGTGTCTAGTTAAAGTATGCATGAAACTGCTTTAGGCCCAAAAGCTTAACTGTTAGGAGTTTGGTGAATGTAAAGATGTAGCGTGACTTAAACTTAAGAGCCCAACTTCACACTGATCATCATTTCCAAATTTCAGCTATGGGGAGAAACTGAGAAAAAAAGATGCTCTGGTCTTAGTCTACTTCCCAATGAGCAGAAGCCAAGCTTACTGTCAAAGTCCCTTTTGTGTTGTATGTGGTCAACGTCAGTGCTTGAAGAGGCCTATGGATTAGGAGCCATCTCTCAAATATATTATCTACTGCTTGTTGCTACAACTGCTATTCAAACAGCCTCACGGAGCAGGCGCCATATGGCAGAGCCCCTCAGTTTGGTGAGAACTCTGAAAGCCAGTGGAAAATACAGTTAAAAAAAAAAAAAAGCACATAAAAGCGTACAGCGGAAACTAGATCTCTCATGATAAGACCAGTTGAGTGATCTTCTTGGAAGAGATCACTGTCAGTGTTGGGGAACAGCAACAAAAGTAGAGGCGAAATGTTGAGAAAGAAAATATTCAAATTTTAATTGCATTTGGCGAACGGAAACCGTCCTATGGTGCGGGACCCCAGCATCTCCCAGAAATCAGCAGACCGGGAGGGCCCAGTCCTCTTCAGACTCTTAGTATCCCCTTCTGCATGCCTCTCCCTCCAATCCTATTAATCCAGAGAAGCCTGGATCAAAGTCCAGGGTGTACTTGCTTCTCTCACGATGACAGAAGAATCCAGAAACAGGTTAGACAAAATCTTGTATTTCATCCAGGAACAGCTGCCCCTTTCACATGAATGTCACACATGCCACACAGAGCTCACTGGTTCCGAGAGTCTGCCCGAGCTGAGATGGGCTTCCTGAACCTTCTCTTCCACACCCACCCCCATTCCATTTCATTTATTTGTTGGAAACATATATGTCTTATCATCATGGGAGATTTTTTTCCCCCCAGATGTGTAGAATAGTCATTTCCTCTTCAGCAAGTGAAACCCATTTGTTTAGTGATCATTCTGAAGCTTGTGTTAAGTTATTCTGGAAACCAAAGTACTCATTTGTGTTCTTTAGAAAATACAGACAGATTTTCGGCATGTAATAATTTGCTGAAAATGATGCTTTCAATGGCTGAATGTGGAGCAATATTAGGGGATATGAGATGAACTTATTCTAAGCCTTCAAGGTTTCCTTTTAGAATTTAAAATATGATAAAATCAGTAAACATATTCTCTTGTGTACAAATACACACGCACACACATCTAGATAAACGTAACAAAAACTAGAGTTGTGGGTAACACAGAGTTAGTTTTAAATTATACTGGAGGTGGAGGGTAGAGCATGTATAGAGTTCAGTTATGATGGTGAAATTCATGAAAGGAAACAAGCCTGTAGCTTAAATCCTGTGTGAAATGTTATATGACATCTATACGATGTCATCATGGGGTATGGCCAAGTAGTCCAAAGGAGATGCAGCGACATGGGCCCAGCTCATCAGAGGATGGTGACTAATAAAGGTGATCATGTAACAGGTGAAAGCTTCAGCAGCCTGTAGGGATTGGCAGGAAGTACAAGATGGCCTAAAATGTGTTAGCCTACCTTGCCACACCCTCATAGAGCCCATGCCTTTCTATTGGCCTCTGCTACAACCAGTAAATAATAACAATGGTAACGTTACTCTGGTATGGACATCTAGAACCTTCCAAGTGCTCTCACACTTATGTCTTATTTGGACCTCACAAACGTGAGTCCCAAATAACTGGAAGTTATTTGGCTGTGAACTAGAAGTTTTGTTCCCATTTAACAGGTAAGAATGTAAAGGCTAAAGAGATTAATTGCATATGGCAGGAAGCGATGGAGTCAGAGCATGAACTGAGGCGCCAAGAATACACATTGAAGAGCTCGCTGTCCTCTGGATGGGAGGGTTTCTGTCATTTCCTTCCGAGCCCCAGCACCTAGCTTGCCCCCCTTCCTTCCTGCCAAACTTACCCTCTCACATCTTGGAAAAACCCTGTTAAAGATCCACCTTTCCTTAAAATGTTCTGCAATTGACTCCAGTTATTCCACTGACTCCTTCCCAAGTCCTGTCTCCTCCTCACTTTCTCGATCACATTTTGTAATTTACAGTTATTTGTACTTTAAGATTATGCACCACACACACACAACATATTTCGTTTATATTTGACTTTCTTGGATTCTTTTTTTTTATACTTTCACATAAAGAAGGTTTTTAGGTTTGCCTTTTCACTTATAAATATTTCACAAGTATTTTCTAATGTCATTAAAAGTTCTCTGTAGATACGATTTTAATATTCTGTCACAAGAACATTCTGTAATATGGTGGATATTTTGCCAATCGGTTACTGTTAAGCTTCTACACTCTATTCAAGTTGTCTAACATGTAATGCACATCTAATACAAGTGACTACTGTGCAGGGCACAGGGCTAATTTATTGAATTTGACACAATTTGGGGTGAAGTCGGTGTGGGATTTGTGGGATCAAAGATTTTTCTTTTAATATGAAAAGAAATAAACAACAAAAAAAGGAAAAGTGACTAAATAAAATAAAGCAAAAAAAAAAAAATCCCATGGCACAATTAAACCAGGAAAAGACAGCAGCCATAGATCATAAAATTTGAGAATTGATGACAAGAAAGGGTTTCCAATCCTGGCTCTTCAATCCCAGAGCTACACCATTGCTGAAAGCAAACATGTTACAAAGTAAAAAATCACTAACAACTCCGACAGTTTCTCTTAGAGCTTCAAGGTTGGTTAAGTACTTGGTCTGCCTTTCCCAATCATCCAGGCGACAGTTTTGCCAGTGCTTTACCACTTTCTCTACCTTTCAATCCTGTGCCATTTCTTGGCACCTGTGTCCTGCCCACTAAGCTAATGGCACACAATTTAAAATTTTGTCCTAATATCACTCCACTTCAAGGTATCATCAAATGATGATTCCAAATAAAGAACTCAGGAATGGATCAGCTTGGATGAAATTGGCGCTAAACATTAAATACGTTTAAATGAAGATTTAAACAAAGAATTGGAAGAATTACGACTCTAGTAAAGAATGTACTACAGACCTTTTTTTTAAAAAGCCTTTATATGGTAAAAAATTATATAATCTATAAAATCAGAATGTGGAGAAGGTGAGAAGGGAAGAGGTATAAGAAAGGTGAGGGCTACTGAAATCTTCCTTCATAGCATGAAATCAGTATATACCAAAATTATACTTGTAGCTAATAAAAAAACAAAGGCTCAAATCTCTTAATGATTTTTATGATCTTTTGACTTTATGCTACAGGGCTCTTTCTCTTGGGTTATGCAACATTTATTTGAAGTTTAGCTCTTCCTTCAGTTCCTTCAGTTTATGTTTCTTCCATTAAATTTAAGTACATTTATGTCAGTGAGAACAACAAATATGATTTGATTCTCAGATGCTCGTATTTCTTTCTTTGCCCTTTCTTTCCTCCTTCCTTTCTTCCTTTTTTGTTTCCTTCCTCTTTCTCTCAGTCATCCATTCGTTTGCTTGTCCATCCATATCAACCATCCATCCAGCCAGCCAGCCAGCCAGCCATCTTTCTATATTGTAGATGCTTACACAGAAGTCTGGAATGTAATGTTATAGCTATTTTTTTAACCGGAATGGTACAATTTGAGGTAATTTGTTGCCTTCTTCATTGTATTTTTGAGTACTGCTTGAACTTTTATGAAGAGCTCCTCTCATCTTTATTTTAAAAAATGCAATTAGAAAAAGACTACTTTTTTTCATATTCTTTTCCATTATAGTTTATAACAAGATATTGAATATAGTTTCCTGTGCTATACAGTAGGACCTTGTTGGTTATCTATTTTGTATATAGTAATGTGTATCTGCTAATCCCAAACTCCTAATTTATCCCTCTCCACCCCTTTCCCCTTAGGTAACGATAAGTTTGTTTTCTACGCACAGACTCTACTTTTGATAGTTTATGGCCTATGAGAAGAGGTTAGGCCCAGTGTTTCCAGCAGATATCTGTGATTCTCACCTGCCTAGGCAGCAGTCTCCTGGGTGACATATCTATTAACAATAACCAAACTGCTTCCAGCCAGGCTTAGTGACTGAGCTTTGACCCTTTGAGTGTAGGCAGTCTAGATCCCAAAGCAGCTGTTTGAATGCAAACCCGCAAAGACTCTTATCCTGGTATTACTGGGCCACAGAATTTTCGCAGTGTCTGCTACAGACACACACACACACACACACACACTCTTCATCATTGACTTTTTTTGTGACCTTGGCCATGTTATTTATGCTTTTGTACCTTGATTTCTCCATTTGCAAAAGATGGACATTTGTACCTGTCTTGCTGAGTGCTTTGAGATTTTAAAGAGAAAGAGAACAGAAGACACTGATTAACATTATTTTCACCAAGAAGCCTGCTGTGATACACTGAAGATACTAAGGATGTTTTGATAGAGCTTGTTTCCTTTCCTTTTGAAAACAAACTTTTCTAATAGGCTCTGAGGAGCCTTACTACCAAGTAAAAATTTAAATGGTGAGACACCAGATAGGATAAAGCTTTACAAATTCTTTTCAAAAGAGAACCAGGCCAATAAACTCATCCTGAAAATATTTTCATGGGCTCCTTACACACTGAAATATAACTTCTCACTTTAAAATCCAGTCTTCTCTTCTTTATTTATTTCCCATATTACTAATAGGCTAGGACATCAGCATTTGGCTGCATCTAGACTCACATACCCAGACGGAGTAAACAGATAATAAAAAAGAGAAATTAAAATCCCCTTTTTTAGTTGTGTTACCTTCTAAGTTTCCTTCCACTCCACTCTTCAGATCCTGGCATATGGGACCATGTTTATTATTTGGCCCAATTGAGACCCTTTCCTTTGGGTTACTAAGTGGCTTTCCTTTGGGTTACTAAGTGCTGATGGTCTTGTAGAGCTGTCAGGAGACAGTGGGCATGTCAGAGTTTACTAATCCCTAAATAACCTAAGTTCAGAGAATCAAAATACATTAATTTTCCCCCTTTTGACAAATATGTGAAATCTGGACTACTCATTAAAATAGCTTAAAGCAGCACTCTCCAGTAGAAATATAAGATGTGCCACATATGCCATTTAAAGTTTTCTAGTAACCATATTGAAAAGTAAAAAGAAAGAGGTGAAATTAATTTTAAGAATATATTTTATTTAATCCAGGATATCCAAAATATTATTATCTGAACTTGTAGTCAATATAAAATATTATTTAATAAGATATTTTACATTCTTGTTTTGTATTAAGGTTTTGAAATTTGGTGTGTATTTTATACTTATAACACGTCTTAATTTGGACTCGCCCCATACTAGGCACTCTATAGCCACATATGGCTAGTGGCTACTGTATGGGACAGCAGAGGCCTAGAAAGTTAGCAAATGCTATGGATTTTTGCAAATGTTTCTAATCCATCTTCAGTTTTTTAACAACCTGTCTAAAACATATGTCTAGATCTTATAACATAAACCCTACATTATGGCATAGATTAATTCTACTTATTCTAGCAACTCCAAATATATGGCATCACAAAGAACTTGGAAGTAAACAAAGAGTGAAACTCCTTATGTGCCTGTTGCTTCCTAAGGGCAAACAAGCTTAGAATCCCTTTTTAAAAACTCTCCTAGGTGCCCAGGAAAATGCCATGTCCCTGAGATTTTCATGCATAAGGCAGTGAGCAAGTTGGAACTAAATGAGGTCGAGGTGGTCAGAGATACTGCCAGAGAGTGCTTTGGACACTTCTCAAAACCTTGAAGGACATTGCTAAATAAATTTAACGGACTAGCTGCATGGAGAGCATAAATACTTTTTGTATGATGGCATTACCTTAATATTATTTTAATAAAGTTTTTAAATTGTCCCTGACTATGACTGACACTGGAGAAACCACAGAACTGGCCCAAAGTGTTATAAAAGATTATTGGCTTAAAATATAGTTAAGGAAGATTCCCACAAGTAATGAGTTGTAGAGAAGATAAGGCTATAGTTCAGTGGAAGATGTTTATTTATTCATTTCATCTTTTAGCACACATGCTCCATGCAAAACTCTGAGCAACCGGACTGCAAAGTGACCTGGAGCCTTTTACTTCTGACATTTGCTGTTTCCTCTTTTTTAAGTTGGCAAATGTTAAGGGCAGCTGCTACAGATAGCATCTAGTCATGTGCAAACCAAGAAAAAAAAAATCACAATTCATAACCACCTATAGTTCAGGCTCTCACATTGAACCAAACACACATGTGCATTGTGGTTCCTGGAAACTGAGTTCAAAGTTGAATTTAATAGCAACAACAATAGCCAACACCGTTTGAGATTTAAATATGTGCAAAGCACCAGTCTAAGCATTTGATATGCATTATCTCAATCCTCAGAAAAGCTTGATGGCCATTATTATCTCTTATTTACAAATGAGGGCACTGAAGCACAAGGTATTTGGGTGATTTGCTCAAGATCCCTCAGTTGGTACGTGATGGAGTGAGGACTCCAGCTCTGATCCACCTCACTCCAGAGTTTGTGTACTTGGCTTCTCAGCTGAGCTGCTGACCGACACAGAAATCGTACATGAGAGTCGGGGGAAGTCTCAAGAAAAACAAGGAAAAGGGTAAGGGTGCTGAGAACTGAACTATGGACTCAACCCTCTTCTTTCTGCTCAGGTTCTTGCCCCCTAATACTACCTTTCTTCTGTCTTATGCCTCATTGCTAATTTTTTTATCCCCATTTGACCTCCTGAGACCCACCTGATCTCCTAGTGGCATTAGGAGCCCATGGAGGCCACTGACATGAACTTTCCATTTGGTTAAATCAAGGGCTATTGAGAGACATTGAACCATCTCATTTCATTCTTAATCCAGGAATTTTAAAAAGTATTAAAGCTGCTCATTCTGGTAAGACTGCTGGAACTCTGTTATATCAGATAAATGTGAGAGTAGACAGCCATACACGTATCTCACATTCATTTCATTTTCCCACTGCAAACTGTAAAGATAATATAGTTAGAAGAAGCATTGCTTTATGTACAACTTCATGCTTAGGCAGAAAAGAGAAGATAAAGCAATATATTTAAGGGTGAGCTATGTAGAGTAGATGTTTTGGCAGTTGAAGGGGGTCATTATGATACCTAATGACATTGATCCTTTGGATTAGAAAGGATGAGAGTCCATCTAAAAACAACATGTTATTTTAAGCTGCTACCTCTCTTTCTAAGGCCAGTGTAGTTGTGCTTCTGCTATTTTAGGGACCTCATATTTCTCCATTGTTACTTCTAGGCATTTCTTCCAGATCATTCTTGACATCTTGTCTATATATCCAGGCTGGCTTCTTGACTGTAGAACCCTGGGAGAAAAAAAAGCAATAAAAAATAAATTAGAAGAATGAATGAAACTAAAGTTTTATTATGGCCTACAAGTACCTACGTGATAGCCCCTTCCAACCTCCTGACCCAGCCCACCCTAGTCCAGGCACTCTGGCTTCTAGTGTGTCAAGTTTATTCCTATTCCAGGGCTTTTTCACTTTGAAACATTAAAAATGGCCACATACAGAATCTAAAACAATGATACAATTGAACTTACTTACAAAACAGAAACAGACTCACAGCCTTCAAAAACAAATCTATGGCTACCAAAGGGGAAATGTGGGGGGAGAGATAAATTAGGAGGTTGGGATTAACATACACACTACTATATATAAAGTAGATAAACAACAAGGTCCTACTGTATAGCACAGGGAACTCTACTCAATATCTTGTAATAACCTATAATGGAAAAGAATCTGAAAAAGAATATATATATATATCTGAATCACTTTGCTATACACCTGAAACTAACACAACATTGTAAATTAACTATACTTCAATTTTTAAAAAGTTAAAAAAATAAGGGGCTTCCCTGGTGGCGCAGTGGTTGAGAATCTGCCTGCCAACGCAGGGGACACGGGTTCGAGCCCTGGTCTGGGAAGATCCCACATGCCGCGGAGCAACTAGGCCCGTGAGCCACAATTTACTGAGCCTGCGCGTCTGGAGCCTGTGCTCCGCAACAAGAGAGGCCGCGATAGTGAGAGGCCCACGCACCGCGATCAAGAGTGGCCCCCGCTTGCCACAACTAGAGAAAGCCCTCGCACAGAAACGAAGACCCAACAGAGCCATAAATAAATTAATTAATTAAAAAAAGTTAAAAAAATAAGATTGGCTAGATGTTCTTTGACACCCCTCCTATGGGAAGGGAGAGGGGGGTTCTATGCCCCCTCCTTTTGGGAGGGCCCTGTAGCTGATTTGACCAGTAGAATATGATGGAAGTGATGTTGTTCCAGTGTCGGGGCCCAGGCCTTAAGAAACTGGCAAATCCACTTCTCTCTTGGAATAGGCACTCTTGGAGCTTTGAGTTACATCATGTATGAAGTCCAAATACCCTGAGACCACCATACTGGAGAAGCCACATATACTTACTCTGGTCTCCTGTCCCAGCTGAATCCAGCCTTCCAGCCTTACCTATCAAGGCACTAGACTTGGCAATGAAGTTGTCTTGGATGTCCAGCACAGTCGAGCCTTCAAATGACTGCAGCTCCAGCCTCTCTCTGATACAGCCACACTAGTAACCTCAAGCAAGAACTGCCCAGCTGAGCCCAGTCAAGCCATAGAACTATAAGAGATAATAATAGGCTAATGTTTTAAGACATGGACTATTTCTTTATGCATCAATAGATAATCAAAACATACTTGCTATTTCTTCCATTTGGAATGCGCTTTCTCAGGTCTCAACTCAAGTATCCCCTCCTCAGAGGGACCTTCCCTGATAACCCCACCTTAAGGAGTAGCCTCTTCCACCCCACCTAATGTTCTCTATCCCTAATTTATCCCTTCCCTGCTTTATTGTTTTTTCAATGCACTTAACACATGCTTAACATAATATCATATATGTATTCGTTTTTCGTATGCCTTCTCCTGGTAGAATGTAAGCTCCATGAAGGCAGAAGTTTGTTTCTATTTTGTCCTCTGAGGTACCGCCAACTCTTGGATGAGGATCTGGTGCATAGCAGGCTTTAGGTAAATGTTTTTTTGCCTGAATGACTGAAAGAATGAGTCTTTGCCCCTATGTGAGCCTGTCCCTTTTAGAGTACAGTTGGGCGGACTTTGATTTGGTATTGTTCTTAGGGGCAAAAGTGAAATATTTTAGTCACAAGTAATCTAGTCTTACAGATAACAAGTGCCTACCTCATCTGATATCAAGAAACCACGAGACCCCCGCCCCCATCTCAACACGTACACCACCAGCTTCCACCAAAATTCCACAAATGAAGACTACTTTCTTTGTCCACAATTAAGTTACAAATAAACTTACAAATACAGAGGTAAACAAAACAAATCCTTGCCCTGATGGAGCTTACATGTTAGCTGTGTAGGACCAGGAGTAAACAAAAAAAAATATAGAGATATATATTTCTATATTTTCAAAATATAGAAAACCCAACTTATATACCGAAAATAAAATTGGAATTAGCCATGTTTGATTTTATATTGCTTTTAACTTGCAGTAACTGACACAATCAAGAAATATGATAAAGTGCAAAATAAAAAAGGGTGTAAAATATGGATTTTCTTACAAATGAAGTTAATTTAGATGTACCAAAAATTCATATATTCTTTTGTATGAAACTTTAAAAAAAAATGCTCATTTTAAATTTAACACTCTCAGCTCTAATGGGTATATGAGTTGATTTTCAAATATATTTTAGAGTTAAAAATCGGTTAACCACCAAGTTGTGGAATTATGCAAAACGCTTTGGCTTTTAAAATCTGTGACTTTTCCCACGTCAAGATTTAATAATTTCTACAAAGGCCTTAAACTTTTTAACCAGATCTGCTAAATCTCCCATATACATTAAAGCGATGTGTAATAAAACATCTGCTCAGCCATATTTGAAAAAAAATATATATATATATACACACACATATATATATGTTATCGGAAAGTCCCAAGTGTTACAAAGAATGGGAGGTGTGGGGATGTGAGAGAGTGGGATCCAATATCAAATAGAATAGTCAGGTAGAGCCTCACTGAGGAGGTGACCTTCTAACAAAACCTAACTCTCATCTGTAGGGTTTGCATGGTGTAAATACTTCACTGTGGCTCAGGTCAGCCTACCAACTTATCATTAATTAATACAGAGTTGGGAAGAGAGGAGCACAGTCAGTTCTCCTGAGTCAGCATTCACAAGCCCCAGCGCCACACTGGAAGGTCAGAGGACCTATAGGCAGTTATAAGAACATTGACTTTTACTCTGGTCATATGGGAATCCATTGGAAGATTTTAAGTAGAGAAGTAACGTGATCTGACTTTTGTTTTAAAAGTTACATTCTACAGAAGTTCACTCATGAGCAAATAGATACTCTGTGTGTGTATGTGTGTGTACGTATGTGTAGCCACACATGTACATACACGCACATGAGCACATGGTTATATGTATATTTCTTCTTCATAGATGTTAGTTCCCCAATCACCACTCTGCTCTTGCTTTTGGGTAGATACAAAAGAAGAATTCACATCCTTTCCTGCGAAGGTCTGATCCTCTTTCTTCATTGAGGCATTTAACCAAGAGCCTGCTGAAATAAAAATGCCATACATTATCATGGCTTTTAAGAATATGTTGCTTATTTACCCTTAGAGCTTCTCATAAAAGTGAAATCAGGCACACGTTGTGAAGCCTTAAGTTGTAGTCACAATTAGTTATATTACTTCATTTCATTAATTGGTGATGAAAGTATTCGTAGGATTCTGCTTTGTCCTCCAACTCTGAGGCTCATAGCATTCTATCCAAACGGATTTATGTACATTTAGGAAACATAAGGGTTGTCAGCAGACATTCAATAACTTTGAAGGGGAACATTTTGAAACTATACTTTGGCCAGTCTGCATTTCTCATTTCTATGGTCACGTTTAAATTTACTTTTGGTCACCGTAAATTAGCTAGCACCCTGTGGGCTGCTTTGGAATTTAAAGCAATCATATGAGACAATATCCCTGAATGGAATTTTACAGTTGAAGCTATGCATAAGGATGGAGGTATTTAGGAACCTTCTAAGTTAATAGATTAATTTCGAGTGAGTCTAAATGATACAGATCAAAGGAAGAGAAAATACTTGTATGGTGACAGGCTTCCTGAGCATAAATACATAGGCTTGAAGATGGAAAAAGTGAGATGGCTGAAAATAATGTCCAGAAGAAGAAAGAGGTAAATGCTTATAAATTTCACAGAAGACATGAATATATCTTAAATACAATACATCTTAAAGAGTGTCTCTCCTAGCTATGAGAGAAACAGCCTTTGTCTCAGTGGTCTTTTGCTAATATCTTCCACCAACTTGAAGATGTGTTGGCATTATTATATTAAAGTTCCTCATAGCCTTGAAAATATATTTTGGGGGAAAAAAGTCAAAGATAAAACAGCCAGCCCATCTGTAATAATATAAAGATTGGGATCACATAGGTTTAGAACCCAGAGGACCTGGATTTGAATTTCTGACTCACTTATTAGCTGTGTGATTTGAGGCAAGTTTCTTAACCTCTCTGAGCCTCTATTTCTTAATCTAAAAAATGAAGATAATGATAACACCTTCCTCGTAGGGTTGTTGAGAAAGAGAGAAATGAATTAAATATGCAAATTCCTTGAAAGAATCCCTGGTACACAGCAAACGTACAGAAAGTGCTAGCCATGATGATGATGATGATGATGATGGTGGTGATGGGGATGATGGTAATTACGATGTTTGCCTATCACAATCCTTATTTCTCTTAGCCACCTTCTTCTTGCTCATGACTTCTCCTTTGCAGTGGTGGGGTTTTTTTTAAGCATATGGGTGTCGATCAAAAGTACCCCTTAAGTGAATTTCTTTGAAAACTCTTTCTTCCTGAAATGAATTGTTTCAAATAAGCAGATGCCTCTGGGATATTCCTTTCATCTCAGTCCAGCTGGTAAAGTTTGAATTTCCTTAAAGTGTCTTCAGAGTGTATGTAAAATTCACAAGTTGCCTCTTTGCCAGACTTGCCTCTTTCTTCATCTGAATCTCACTCCAGGTTTCTCCTGCCAGGTCTCTTCTCTGCGAGACTCCAGAATGTTTTTCTAATTAGGATCTGCTCAGCATCCTTCTTACTGCCTCAACAAGTGACTCCCTCAAATCAACACTATTCTGCCACCAGGGATTAATGTTCATAGCAGCAAAGCTCATTTGGGGGCCAAGGCAACCTTTCTATTTATGCATAAAGTCTCTTTTGATTTATTCCAAAGTGGAGTTCGTATTTCAAAGCATTGAATTTGAAATCTGGGAATCTTCTGACTCATCTAAGTGAATCATCATTTTGGTCTGTACCGTTAGAGATAGTAAGCATTTTCCCTCACACTATTTATGGAGTGAAAAGTTGATATCTTTACCGGCATTAATCAGTGGCCGACTTCGGAACTGGGTGAGTTATTCAGTGGAAAGTAGAATACATGTTGTGTTGGAAACATTCAAGGATATGAATTTCCATCTTGTGAGGACCTCTCCGTAGAGAAAGGCAGACTGGCTCTGGAGTCACAGCCCTTTGTTAAAGTTCTGGGCTTTCAGTAAATTCACTATGGACGCCAGGTATGTCATTTACTGCTTCTTAGAACCCTCAAGTTCTAGTCTGTAAAGAGGGACTATTAGTTTCTACCTCCCAGTGTTGTCATGAAAATTAAATATGATAATATATAAAATGACTTTATAAATATCAGGTACTTTTACTATTCTAAAAAATCTTATGTGGTAGAGAAACCCTTCAGGAGGGAAATTTTTTTGATAACTTGCTTTTTATTTTATTTATTTATTTATTTATTTATTTTAACTTGGTTTTTAGACACAATTTTTCTAGACCTAGATCATCACATTTCCTCAGATTTCAAAATGATAGTCTGCTAACCCAAAGAGGATAATTACTGACATCTGAGGAAAAATGCATTGTGAGAAAAATCGTTTCTTTTAGAAGTCTTAATCTCTCTCTCTTTCTCTCTCTCTCCCCTTTGATGTTGTCTGTGCCTGAGTTACAAAGAGCTTTTTCATCTTCTCATCACTCTGTATAGTTTGGGGACATCAAAAGCATTCGGATAATATCTTTGAAAGACTAGGGACGCACCTGTCGTCTGGCACCTGTGACCCCAGTGAGGCTACAGTTGGACTAGGAAAGGGGTGCAGTTGTTTGGGATTAGTTGAGCTGTGCTCTCTGAGGCTGGAGTTCAGGGCCCAGGTCTGGAGGTTCAGAGAGTACTTGACAGAGAAGGTGACTAGATGAGCACCTTCCCTCACAAGGGTGTACTGGGGTGAGCAGTTGGGATTGATTGTTTCTGCTGGTAAATCCCCGCATGCTGAGTGATGTTGTAAGGGCAGGAAGCTTTGTGTCTTCTGCTACAAAAGCATCCACGGGCTCACACAGTGGAATTCCCCTAGAGGGCCCCGGGGAGATGTGTTTGGAAAGAGACATTGTATTTATTAAAATTATAACAATAGCATCCTTCTAAGCACTTTGCATATAGTATCTCATTTAATCCTCGCTTCAGCCCTGGAGGTAGGTATTATTATCCACATTTTATAAATGATGAAAAGTGTCGGCGATGTAAAGTAACTTACCTCTAAGGTCACAGAATCAGTCTGCTTCTAGAGCCAACGCTCTCAACCTCTAAATGACAGTTGGTGAATAAAAAAGAATGAAATAATGCCATTTGCAGTAACATGGATGCAACTAGAGGTTATCATACTAAGTGAAGTAAGTCAGAAGGAGAAAGACAAATACCATATGATATCGCTTATATGTGGAATCTAAAATACGACACAAATGAACTTATCTACGAAACAGAAGCAGACTCACAGACATAGAGAACAGACTTGTGGTTGCCAAGGGGGAGGGGGTTGGAGGAGGGACGGAGTGGGAGGTTGGGGTTAGCAGATGTGAACTGTTATACATGGAATGGAAACGACAAGGTCCTACCGCGTAGCACAGGGAACCATATTCAATATCTTATGACAAACCATAATGAACATATAAAAAAAGTATTTATATGTATAACTGAATCACTTTGCTGTACAGCAGAAATTAACATAACATTGTAAATCAACTATACTTTAGTTAAAAAAAATAAATGAGAGTTGGCCATACCTTTTGTGGAAAGAAACGTGTAGGGACAGTAGTGATGATATTAGTTGGTATTTACACATTTGCTATGGGCGAGGCACTCTGTTAAGAGACGTATATGCCGGCAGTGACACCATGACATTGATTCTATTAACAGCCATGTTATACAGAGGTCAGGCAGTGGAAGTCATTTGCCTGAGTTCACATGTGGTTACCTAGTGCTGTGTTGAACATCACAAGCTGTGCTCTCGCCTCTAATCGCATGTATGTGGGTGCAAAAAGGGATCCTTTTCAAGTGACTTCTGATGTCTGAGTATTCTAAAATGAGGGTTGGCCATGATTGTGATTAAGCCAGTGTCCCTTTTTTGCTAAGACTAGTTGTGTTAGGTTTTATTTCTTTAATATACTACAATTCAGTCACCTATGATCTATTTTTTACTCACCACCCCTCTGACGGCCAAATGTGTGGGGTTTTTCCCACGCCAACCAGTTCTTTAGCTCTCTGGACATCAACTGGGTAACCTACAGTTAAATTCAATTCTGACACTACCTGAAGTTAGCGTAGGCTCCACAAATTAAGAGCTCAGTCCCACAAAACTCCCCCCACTTCAGATGCCAGTCGAAATTTCCAGGCCTCGCCTGCTTCTGACTGGCAAGCTAGAAATCAAAGGTTTCCTATGACATACTCTCCAGGTTTGAAACTTTGCTAGGACAGCTCACAGAACTCAGAGAAAACAGTTGACTTACTATTACTCGTTTATTATAAAGGACACAGATGAACAGCCAAATGAGGAGGTACGTAGGGTGAGGTCTGCAAGGGTTCTGAGCGCAGGAGCTTCTGTCCCCATGGAGTTGGGGTGTACCACCCTCCAGGCACGTGGATGAGCTCTACTTCACTGACCCGGAGGCTCTCTGAACTCCCTTGCTTAGGGGTTTTTATGGAGGTTTCATCTTGTAGGCATGATTGATTAAATCATTGGGCACTGGCGATTACATCAAGATCCAGCGGCCCCCTTCCTCCCTGGAGGTCCAGGGAGTGATTAGTGGTTGGTTGCCAAGGGAACCAACCACGTGATTAGTGGTTGGTTCCCTTGGCAACCAGCCCCGATCCTGAAGCTATCTAAGGGCCCATTAAGAGTCACCCTCATTAGCATAAACGCAGGTTTGCTTGCAAAGGGTTTGTTACGAATAACAAAGACACTCTTCTCATCCCTATCACTCAGGAATTTCCAAAGGATTTAGAAGCTCGCCAGGAACTAGAGACAAAGATCAAATATATATCATCACAATGTCACACTATTGAAGAAGTGTTGACTTAAAGAAATGCATAACGTGAGAGTTGCGAGTTAAGTTAGATTTGGGGCAAAATGAGGACTGCAGTCCGGGAGACAGCGTTCCAGATAACTCTTGAGAAACTGCTCCGAGGAGGCGAGGGGGAGGAGCCAGGATATATAGGAGTTTTGCAACAAAGGGCAGGTAGTCAAAAGATTATTGTTAATTAAAAAAAAGCAGATATCTCAAGTTAAGGAATTTGGCGCTTTTCTGTGTACGGGAAGATGCAAGAGTCTGGGCTCACTGAAATCATTCCTTTGATGTGTACTTTAGCTATCTGGGGCCTGTATTTTCACATGCTGAGTTTTCTCAGGGCTCACCGCAGGGAGTGGCTGCAGTCTGATGGCTGCGTGATGGCAGGTATTCTTTTCAGCCCTGAGTTTCCTCAGGGCTCACCAGCTCACGTTGGAGGGCTGCAAATCATTGGTGACTGTGACACCCTTTGTTTATTGATATGGCAGGAAGTATTCCATTTATAAATATTCCATCCCACTTATAAATATTCCTTCCATTTATCAGAAGTAAAATTTTCCAAACCATAACATATGTATATGAGCATGCAATTTTACAACTCTTTAATAATGGTTATTTTAACAAGCATTTTATCAGGTTTTTTTCTATGAAAAACCACATTGGATTTATTAGTTAAACTGTAATATTAGAGCTGGGGAAACTATCTTTCGTGTAAATTATTTATGGAGGATTTTATGAAGACTTTTAGTGAGACTAAAATGATCTTTTCTCTAATTTGAGATTACATATAAGTTAATGCAGCTAGCAGAACATGTAAAAATGCATAGAAGGGAAGATTTCAATATTTAGACTTGTTTAAAATTTATTGGAATTTGGGGATCATGTGGATTTTAACAGGTCCTTTCCTAAGTAACTCAAAACATACAATAGTAATTATTTTTGTAAGGTCCTTGGAAACATTTTTACGATGGCAAATTCACTCTTGCTGCTGGCACAAACCTCCAGGTGAACATTAATGGGATTTTAAAATTATGACCTGTGATGTAAAAGTGAGCTTTGCTTTGTAGGCCTTCTGTTGCCTGAAAACTGGGTTTGCCTCTTGGTGGGGGTCAGTAGACACCCTCTTGGTGGTTGAGCCAATAGACACAACCAAGCCAAAGCGAGGGAGAGGGAAGGATTTATTATTACTTGCAGCAAGTAAGGAGAACACTGCGGATCTTTCCCAAAGCAGTGTCTCCCCAACAGCAAATCTGGGGAAGTTTTAAGCTACAGGTATATGCATATTCATGACGGGGCTTGAGCAGAGGAGAATTCAGCATAGAATTGGGGCAAAGGTCTACAGAGTACAAGCTTTAGTTGATTGAAGTCAGGAGGGTCAACATCATCATTCCAACCTCCACCTGGATGGGGGCGTTAGTTCCTGCTGAACTCAAAGGTATTGTTATGTGTATCCCTTGAGGCGGAACCAGGACCCTGCCCCAAGGCTGCACCATTGTTTCCTGACTGCTCTTCCCTTGTCTCTGCATTCCCTCCCTTCCCTGATTAGCAACTGTTTGAATCTGCCCTTTGGAACTCAGGCAAGGTCAAGGAGGCTAAATGGAGCCCATTTCCTACAAACCAGAAAAGGGAGACACAGAAAGGATTTGTACCGGGAGCCCCACAGGGTCCTGCTCAGTTTCACTTAGATTTGATTACAAACTTTCTCCTCTCAATTTCCCTCTGTCAATCTGTTAAACTACGTGAATATGTTTGTAGCAGCTATGGTAGTATTTCTCATTTCCTTCAGCAAGTCTCCGGTGAGGATCACGGAGAGGATTGGGACCTCCCCACTAATCTTCTCCAAAGAAAACACCCCTATTCTCAAAGGAGGTCCCGTTGTGCCTGGTTCTACATGTTTTCCATGAGGTTTGGGCCCCCCCTAGAGCCCAGGGATTGTGAGTCTTTAGACGTTGCTATAGTCTGTTGTGCCCTTTCCATTGAATGGCTGCTGTGGTGGAGTTTCCCAAGAAGCAGACTCTGAGATGGAGATGAGCATGCAGGAGGGTTATTAAGAGGTGCTCTGGGCATCGACAGTTGTAGATAGGAGGGGAGAGAGGCAGGAGCTGGCAGAGGGAGAAGTCAAACTGTCGCAGGAAGGAAAAGGTGGGGTACAAGAGGAGGGTCACGTCCCAGGTCTCGGATGAGTCCCTGGGACGGGCTGCCAAGAGTGGGTCCTTGGCTTCGAGCAGGAAAGAATTCAAGAGTGAGCTGCAGTAAAGTGGAAGCAGGTTTATTTAGAGAGATGCACACTCCATAGGCAGAATGCGGTCCACCTCAGAAAGTGAGAGCAGCCCTGGGAGATACACACGCCACGGGCAAGAGTGTGGGCCATCTCAGAAGGCGAGAGGCCCCAAAATATGGGGTGGTTAGTTTTAATGGGCTGGGTAATTTCATAGGCTAATAAGTGGGAGGATTATTCCAACTATTTGGGGGAAGGGGTGGAGATTTCCAGGAATTGGGTAACCACCCACTTTTTGGCCTTTTATGGTCTGCCTCTGCCTTTCATGGCGCCTGTGGGTGTGTCATTTAGCATATGCTAATGTATTACAATGAGAGTATAATGAGGCTCAAGGTCTAGTGGAAGTCGACTCGTCCACCATCTTGGATCTCGTTGGTCCTAACCAGTTTATGTCGTGTCCTCAATGGCTGTCATTCTTTTAAAGGTTGTGCCCTGCCCCCTTCCTGTCTCAAAACTGTGATACATTTTCAATGGAAGCCTCGGCTAACTCTGCAAGGGATTCTGAAGATGGATGACACTTCAGAACTGTCCTGAGTGGGGCAGGAGGACAAGACCTTTCTACCCTCACATCAGTCAGTCATTGGAAGTGGGCTTCCCAGAGAAGGCAGCATGACCTTGGGCAAAGTGGTTTTTCTGCAGCTGGGGTCATCCCTGAAGGGGGCTAAGAACCAAGGGCTGCCTGCCAGGAACACTCCTAGCAGGTGAAGAAATAAGACCCTTTCTTCTGAATGGGGAGATGGGCAAGCTTATGACAATGTCCACCATATTGACCACTTGGGTAGACCACTCTTCTCTTTAGTAGTTCTAGACAAATCTTTACTTATTGGGGCTTTTGTAGACCTTGACACCTGGCTAACAGAATGGCTGTGGATGGAGAAACATAGGGGTGTTTGGGGTAAGATAGATGCAGTCATGAATCCTGCTGACTGCACCCTCCATGAAATAGCTCCCTTTACCCAAAAACTGGGGGTTCCATCAAGGGGCTTTGCAATACACAGCCATGTAGTCAGGTGACACCGTGAAGCCAGCCATGTGCCATGTTATAATTATGGTGCTATAATTCTGTTTCTATGGACCTGCCTCTCCAACTAGACTTTGGAGCTCCTTGAGCCTGGGATTGTGTCTTATTTCATTTCTGTGTCTTCAGAGTGTCACATGGTACCTGTCTCATATCTGTGGTCAGGATGTTTTTACTGAATGAAAGAAATTGTCCAAGTGTTCATAGCACTTAAAAGGATGATGCCTAGAGATTTTTCCTGGGCCTTTACAAGCCTATCAGTCAAACAATTTTAATTCTCTTCATCATTTAGCTAAATATAGTGTTAGTTCTAATTTAATAGTTAGATTTTGGTTAGGATTTTGCTTAGGGCTTTTAAAGTCACAAACACATTTAAGCAGACAGAGTGGAATGGCGATGAGGTGGGCCTTATTGGTGCCTGCTGTTTCCTGTGCCCCGGTGACCATCCAGATCTTGGATCTCCTGCTGCATGAGAGGTGGTATGAGCTGGGGAACAAGCTTGACTTTAAGCATGGCTGAATTTGAACCCCTGTCATTAGCTGGGTGATCCTGGTGAAGTTGTTTATCCTGACTCACTCTCCTCAATCTGTAAAATGGATCAATATACAAATGTTCATGCAGCATTATTCTAATAGCCAAAAAGCGAAAACAACCCAAATGTCCATCAACAGATGAATGGATAAATAAAATGAAGTCTAGCCATACAGTGGAATATCATTCAGCCTTAAAAAGAAATGAAATTGTGAAACATGTTACTACATCGATGAATCTGGAAAACATTATGCTAAGTGAAATAAATAAGATGCAAAATCCATTTATATGCATGCGGTACCTAGAATAGGCAAATTCATAGAGACGGAAAGTAGAATGAGGGGGTTAGTGGGAGGGGGAAATGAGGTGTTTGTTAGTGTTTAGTGGATATGAAGTTTCTATTTGAGATGATGAAAAAGTTCTGAAAAGGGATAGTAGTGATGACTGTACAACATTGTGAATGTACTTAACGGCACTAAACTGTACACTTAAAGATGGTTAAAATGATAAATTTGTTAATTTTATGGATGTGAATCATATCTCAATAAAGCTGTTAATAAAAAATAAGGTTACTCTGTGGTGACCTAAATGGGAAGGAAATCCAAAAGAGAGGGGATATATGTATACGTATGGATGACTCACTTTGCTGTACAGCAGAAACTGACACAGCAGTGTAAAGCAACTGTACTCCAATTACAAAAAATAACAGTACCTATTCCATAAAATACTTGTGAGGATTAAAAATGATATATGATACATACTACTAAGTATAAAATAGATTAACCAACAAGAACCTATTGTATAGCACAGGGAACTATACTCAATATTATGTGATAACCTATAAAGGAAAAGAATCTGAAAAAGAATTTATATGTATATGTGTATATATATATATATAACTGAATTGCTATGCTGCACACCTGAAACTTACATGATATTGTAAATCAGCTATACTTCAATAAAAAAAATTTTTTTTAAACTTGAAAAAATGATATATGAGAAGTACCATGCACAAGCACCAAAGGTAGTTGTTACTAAGCATGACCTAGAAAATAAGCATTTGTTTTATGCAAAAGACCGCATAATTCTAAAAGGCAGTGGTGCTTAAGGACTGAGGTGTGCAGCTCTTTCTCTGGCCTTGAGATGGGTGCAGGAGTCTTCTCTAATAATAATCCATATATATGTGTGTGTGTGTGTGTGTGTGTGTATACAATTGGGTGAGAGCTGTCCTTTCCCAGAGGAAAAACAAAGTGCTTCTCCACTGTACATTGACCCATTTTAACAGAAGGCATCTGTTTGACATTGGTCACTGCCCTCCCACCAACCTGAGCCATCCTATGGTCAATGGTAAGTGTTGTCAAGACAGACACAGTGGTATTTCAGTTAATCACCATGGGACAGTGACCTGACTTCACAGATGAGCTCATCGTGAACACCTTCCAAATACGTGATTAAAGCATAACTGCCCTCTTGGCATTGCTACTATTTGTTTTGAATCTCCTCTGGCCTCTAAACATGGTTTCAGATGAACACAACATTAGATTTTTTTTTTTTTTGGCTGTGCCTTGTGGCATGCAGGATCTTAGTTCCCCGACCAGGGATCAAACCTGTGCCCCCTGCATTGGGAGCACAGAGTCTTAACCACTGGACTGCCAGGGAAGTCCCTAGATTTTTATTTATGGGTAGTTGTAGATCATTCATTGTCATTGCTGTAGGGTATTCCATTGTGGGAATAGAACTCAATTTGTTGGTCCATAATACAGTTAATGGACATTTCACATTCTTGTGTATGTGTTTGGAGAACATTTTCTTGGGCATCTATCTAGAAGTGGGTCTCAAGCTGTGTGCATAAGCATCTTTAGTAGATACTGACAAAGAGTTTTCCAAAGTGGTTATACTATGTCACATTCCCATTAACGGGGCATGACAGTTCTGGTTGCTTCTTAATCTCACCAACACTCGGTATTGTAATCAAATCTCAACCTCAAATCCGTGCCTCTTGGGGAAGAGCCCAAGATAAGTTTCAGTTACACTCTCCAGTTTTATATACAGAATTGTTTGTATGTGTGCACTTAACTGGAGAGATTACATGGTTTTCTACAGAGTTTCAGAGGGACCCTTGTCCCAGAGAAGAGCAAGGACCACTGCTTCAGGTTTTTGGCTTTCTTATAATGGTACACACAGTGTTTATTTGAGCCAAGATTTCTCTTGGGAAAGCTAAAACTGCTGGGTAGCTGTCTCTATTTTTGAAAAGCACATTATGGAAGGCCTGAGCACTCTGGCATTTTGCTAGTGCTGATGCATGTTGGGTAATGTGTTGGCAATGTTCAAAATTACACGCCCTAAGAAAAAGAGATTACATTTATTGGGATATTCTAGATGCCTGTGCTAATTTGATCTAATAAACACTTACGTGTCTACAAATTGAAAGAGTGAAAAATTGGAACAGGAAAATAGATTTTAGCTGTGGGCGTTATTCTGCTTTGGAAACAACCTCTTGACATCAATAGTGTGTCCTGATGGTTTGCCATGTGATACAGCTGGAAATGGCTAATACAAGCAGCAGAGGATTAGGGGCACAAAATCCTGCATCCTTCTCAACACACTGTTATTCTTTGAGGTAAATGTATGGGCTGATTTTGGAAACTCTCCCCTGTGGAGGCCTCTGTCTCCATCAGCAGGTGTATTTACAACAGATTATGAAAGTAAAGCGGACAAAGATATTGATCAGGTTTTGGGAGGGAAGAATTACAATTTTCAGCTTCCTAGTTGAAACATTTTAATTTTTTTCAGAAGATATTAACTTTCATTGTATTTAGAAAACATTCAGTCAGACTTCTGTCTCAGATCCTGAAGAATTCCTCTTCTTATTTTAATACTATTTGCCTTAGTCAATTTAGGCTGCTATAACAAAATACCGTAGACTGGGGACTTCCCTGGTGGCGCAGTGGTTGAGAATCTGCCTGCCAGTGCAGGGGACACGGGTTCGAGCCCTGGTCTGGGAAGATCCCACATGCCGCGGAGCAACTAAGCCCGTGTGCCACAACTACTGAGCCTGTGCGTCTGGAGCCTGTGCTCCGCAACAAGAGAGGCCGCGACAGTGAGAGGCCCGCGCACCGCGATGAAGAGCGGCCCCCACTTGCCGCAACTAGAGAAAGCCCTCGCACAGAAACGAAGACCCAACACAGCCATTAAAAAAAAAATACCATAGATTGGGTGGCTTATAAACAATAGAAATTTATTTCTCATAGTTCTGGAGGCTGGGAAGTCCAAGATCAAGGTTGCTGGCAGATTTGGTGATGCTGTCTGCTCACTGTATCCTCGCTTGGTAGAAGCTCTCCAGACTTTCTTTTATAAGGGCACTGATCTCATTCATGAGGATGCAGCCCTCATAACCTTATCACCTCCCAAAGGCCTCCACCTCCAAATACCATCACACTGGGGGTTAGGTTTCAGCATATGAATTTGGGGAGGCACACAGACATTCAGTCTATAGCACTATTCATCCAATCAATCATCTATCCTTCCATCTCTCCATCCGATCATCCAATGCTCGTCAAACACCAATTGAATATATATCACTCTTAAGCATTATATGAGGAGGCAAATGTTTCTTTTCCTGAAGTAGCTGGAGAAAAAAGGCATACTCACGTGGAACACCTTGAGAATAATATCAAGGTAACAATTACAAGCTGCTATGGTAAGGACTCCAAATGGAGTGAACCTTATGTTTCGAGCACTGATGGGGGGTGAGGTGAATTTCGGAAGGCTTCTTGAAGAAAGTGAGTCTTGAGCTGGGCATAGAAAGTAGTTTAAGCTTTGCACTGCTGGAGATTAGAAGGCAAAGGAGCCTTTGAAGGACAGATGCAGCGACAATGCAGTGGTGAGGATGGCCTGCTGACATCAGGGCACAGAGGCCCCGGCCAGAGCACAGAGGCCATCTCCTTGGCATCCACCTTCTTCTGGCAGCCTTGAGAACCAGGCTCAGGAGCCTGGATTCGTTCCAGTGAGCAAGAGTACATTCCTGCGGAAGAAGAGAGAGGGTGAATCTGGCCTCCTTTCAGTTCCTTGTGCAGTCCGTCTCAGGATGCTTGCTGGGGCCTCTGCCTGAAGTGCTCTGCCCCCCACCCTGCCGAGTCACACGGTTTCCCCCTCTCCTCTCATCTTTTCCCTCAAATGGTACCTTCTCAGTGAGGCCTTCCCTGTCCACCTTATTTAAAATTATAATCAACCCCAAACCACCAACACCCCCTCTTGGCCTTTCCTACTCTCTTTTTCTTCATAGCACTTATCACTGTCTAATATACTACATGATTTTCTTCTTTATTTTCTTTAGTGTCTGTTTTGTTTGTTTATTGTGTTTACACCTATTAGAATGTAAGCTTTCAGGAGAGCAGAGACTTTTGTCTGTTGTCGCTCACTACTGTGCCCCCAGAGCCTGGAACGGTGACAGATACATAGGAGGTGCTCAAGAAGTATTTGTTGACCTATGTGATTTTAAAATTTCTAATAGCTGCATCGAAAAAATAAATAAATAAACAGGTGAAGTTAGTTCTTGTTAATCCTCTCGGGTAGCAATGGGGGAGCGACAGCATTATTGACATACAATAAACTGCACATACTTAAAGTATAGAGGTTAAGATTTGACATATGTATACACCTGTGAGACCATCCCCACAATCAAAGGTCTTTGTGCCCCTTTGTAATTATATATGTTTAATAGTATATTTTGTTTAACCCAATTTATCAAAAATAGTCATTTTTACGTGTATTCAATATGAAATTGTTAATGAGGTGTTTAACATCTTTTTTATACCAAGTTTTCAAATTCCAGTGTGTTTTACACTGTGTGTAAAGAAATATTTGTTGAATAAATGAGTGAATGAACTGGCATGGAAGTCATTTGAGGATGGGCTGGACTGGTCCTTGCCTGGGATCAGGAGGGAGAGCCACGGAAAAGATCTGGCTGGTCATTGAACCCATCATCAGCTTCTACCTGGTTTGTAAGACTCTCAAGTGGTTACTGGGTCAAAATGTCTTCCAGAGACCTTCTTTACACCAACTGAGCAGTGGCTCATGGAGGAGAAATCTAAGTAAGAGCTTGAGCTCTGAATGCACAAACCCGAGGTTAAATTCTGTTTCCCCTGGCGTGCAAAGCTGTGTGACCTTTGAACAAGCTTCTCAACCTCTCTGTGCTTCAGAACTCATCTGTAAAATGAAACATACAATTAGCAATTTACTGACTGAGTTGTTGTGAGAATTAAATTAAACTATTTAATTAAAACCATCAGCCTAGTGTCTGACAAATGGTGTTCAATAATTATAATTAAGAGGCTGGGAAGTTTCATGATCAAGAGTATTGGCCTTTGAATGTCTGAATTGCAATCCTGCTGCCACTTAGCAGTTGTGAGACCTTGAGCAGACGATAATTATTTCACCTCTCTATGTCTCAGCTTCTCCATCTGAAAGGGTGGCTGTGAAGATTAATGAACCAATACATGTAAAGTGCACAGAACAAGGCCTGAACGGGGTAAACACTCTCTGTCAGCTGTTGTCGTTATTGTTTGTTATTATTATTCCTGCAAGGCTTTGCCTAATTTCTCAGCCAGTACCATCCCCATCTTCCCTATTTCTCCCTACATGGATGATTTTGTTGCAGGAAGGGGGACCCTTTCCAGGGCCCGAGAGTGGGCTCTTGTCTAATGCTCCAAAATGAATTGTCCAAGGAGACACACGTGCTGACAAAGCAAGAGACTTTTTTAGGAAGGGGCGCCTGGGCGGAGAGCAGGAGGGTAAAGGAACCCGGGAGAACTGCTCTGCCACGTGACTTGCAGTCTCAGGTTTTATGGTAATGGGGTTAGTTTCCGGGTAGTCTCTGGCCAATCATCTTGCTTGGCCCCTAGTCTGACTCAGGGTCCTGCCTGGTGGCGTGCGAATCTCTCAGCCAAGATGGATTCCAGCAAGAGGACTCTGGGAAGTTGGTCCTCTCCTCCCTCTTTTGGCCCCTCCCGAATTCACCTAGTTAGTTTTCAGTGACCACCATGTTCCTTATCAGGACCTCCTGTTGTGAGACAACTCAGGCAAGCGGGGTCTGGCCAAGGCAGGTGGTTTCAGCCAACAGTTCCCTAACAACTCCAGGCCTTTCCCATGCTAAGTGCTGCTGGCCTGTTCCAAAAACGTTGTCACCGTTGTCTGCCCCTCCCTCCAGCTTCGCCCATGTGATGATGCAATCAGAACCCCGTGCTGGGGCTTCCCTGGTGGTGTAGTGGTTAAGAATCCGCCTGCCAATGCAGGGGACATGGGTTCGAGCCCTGGTCCAGGAAGATCCCACATGCCTCGGAGCAACTAAGCCTGTGCGCCACAACTAGTGAGCCCACGCGCCACAACTACTGAAGCCCACGTGCCTAGACCCCGCGCGCCTAGAGCCTGTGCTCAGCAACAAGAGAAGCCACTGCAATGAGAAGCCCGCGCACCACAACGAAGAGTAGCCCCCGCTCACTGCAACCAGAGAAAGCCCGCGCACAGCAACGAAGACCCAACGCAGCCGAAAATAAAACAAATAAATAAATAAATATATTAAAAAAAAGAGAACCCCTGTTGACCCCAGGCTCCAAGTGCTTAGAAATGAGAACAGATAAACAGAGGAAGAAAGCCATTTGCCTAAGTAGAGCTTCCTTCCCTCCTCCCCCATAGGGTAAATTTCTTTTCTTCCAAACTGGAAATACAGATCAAAAGTTAAGCTTGGTCCTCCTGTTTTGTTTGTGGCCCAAGCATAGTCCTTTCCAAGAGCTGTAAAAGTCATTGAGTTCTAGAGGGGCCGGGTGGCCTGCTCCAGCTCCCCACAGTGAGGAAGGCGAGATTCCCATGAACAGCAGAGGAGACACTGAGAGGGAAAGGTCACTGTCGAGAAGCGGAATCGAAGAAAGTCCAGGCCACCTGTTCTTACTGCAGAGACTGGGGTCAATATGGGGAATAAGATGGCAAAAGGGCTTCCCAGATGGGACAGACTTCAGGGTGTGCGGTCTTTGCCTCAGAGAACAAGGGTCAGGAGAAGAGCAAGACATCTGGAGCATCAAAGTTGACATTAGTGATGTGTTTGCCGCCAAGCCAGCCCGTCTCTGAGAGCTCTGGCCCACTCGTTAGGGGGAGAATTGAGAAGGCAGATTTCAGATGTTTTTACTGAGCCTGCCGAAGCTCTTAGGCTACAAAATAAGGCCATGTGATAACCGAGTTGGTTGCTGGTTTTCAGCAAGTCTGCTTTAAAAAGTCAAACATAAATCTTCATGCCAGGGTGTCTGATTCTAGGAATTTACCCAAAGGAGATTAATCAAAAATGTGGGCATGGATTTATGGGTAAGAAGTGGTTGTATAAATGACGGGGCATTCATCATGATCCCAGAACTGTTCAGCTACATCCATTAACTGAGTGCATCCTGTTTGCCATGTATCATTTTGGTTAATTCTTACAATACCCCTGTGAGATGAGTACCATTATTCCAAATCTAAAGACAAGAGAACACAAATATTGAGCAACTTGACTGTAGTCACACAGCTATCAAGTTTCCGAGACCATTTTGAATCCGTTCTTTGGTCATTTAAAAGCCACCCTGGGGACTTCCCTGGTGGTGCAATGGTTAAGAATCCGCCTGCCAATGCAGGGGACGGGGTTCGAGCCCTGGTCCAGGAACATCCTACATGCTGCCGAGAAACTAAGCCCGTGTGCCACAACTACGGAGCCTGCGCTCTAGAGCCCATGAGCCACAACTACTGAGCCCGCGAGCCACAACTACTGAAGCCTGTGCGCCTAGAGCCTGTGCTCCGCAACAAGAGAAGCCACCACAATGAGAAGCCCACAATGAAGAGTAGCCCCCGCTCTCCGCAACTAGAGAAAGCCCGTGTGCAGCAACAAAGACCCAACGCAGCCAAAAATAAATAAATGAATAAATATATTTATTAAAAAAAAAGCCACCCTGCATCCCTTCTTCTGTGGTTCTATACCAGCCCTTTTCAGACTTTTACATTCTTGAAAATTACTGAGAACCTCAAGTAGCTTTGGCTCAACTGACTCCATCTCTTTGTATTTTCCATATTAGGAATTGAAACTGAGGATTTTTAACAATATCTATTAATTCACCTAAAATAACAATAATAACCCTATGACAAGTTAACATTTTTATGGAAAAAAAGTGGTTTCTAAAGCAAACACATGAGTGAGTGGCATTGACTTTCATTTTTGCATATCTCTTTCACATCTGGCTTGAGAGAAGACAGCTGGCTTCTCATATCTGTGTTGGCATTCAATCTGTTGTGATATGTTGTTTTGTCCCTGAACTGGGGACTTACTCTGATGTCTTGTCATGATTTCTTCAGACAAGACAGGCCTCCCTGGACAATGTTCTAAATAGTAATAATCACTGGACTGTTTCTACAATAGCCAAATCTGAGACACAAAACTCTCATGGTACCTTTGGTCATGTCAAATAAATTTAGACATTCCCGCCCTCCCCTACTTATTCCCTGAAGCTTGAAGACTTGAGATTTTTATGTCTCTAACAATAGTTCTTTCCTGGGTTTATCAGAAGCTTTCTCTAATCTTATAAAAGAATACAGTTGGCTCTCCGTATTCACAGATTCAACCAACCACGGATCGTGTATTATGTTTATGATCGTGGTTGGTTGAATCTGCGGATGCGGAAGCTGTGGATACAGAGGGCCGGCTCTGGGACTTGAGAATTCGCGAATTTGGGTATCTGCTGTGGGTCCTAGAACCAGTGCCCTGAGAACACTGAAGGACAACTGTAATCGTTTTTATAAACTTAGCTAAGATGCTACCTGCTTGGACGTAAGACATCAAAGACTGTCAGTAAATGAGAACTTAAAAAGGGTGGGGCTTCCCTGGTGGCGCAGTGGTTGAGAATCTGCCTGCCAATGCAGGGGACACAGGTTCGAGCCCTGGTCTGGGAAGATCCCACATGCCGCGGAGCAACTGGGCCTGTGAGCCACAATTACTGAGCCTGCGCGTCTGGAGCCTGTGCTCCGCAACAAGAGAGACCGCGACAGTGAGAGGCCTGCGCACCGCGATGAAGAGTGGCCCCCTCTTGCCACAACTAGAGAAAGCCCTCGCACAGAAACGAAGACCCAACACAGCCATAAATAAATAAATAAATTTTTTTAAAAAAAGGTGAAGTGTTTCATTCTTCTTCATCACGGTGCTCTTTACATATTGTTTGGCTTCCATTTACTCACACAGAGCCCTCTGTGGTGGTCACTTCTCACTCTGGTTTTGGCTTTAGAGTTCTGAACACACCTCCTATCTAAGAGCGTTCCTGATTTAGGAGGGCTTTGGCAGCTGGTCTCTGACACCATTGAGTTGCTGGAATGATTGCTGTTGGTGCAGTCCTCACTGTGTTTAGGACCCCATTGAATGAGAATCCCTGGGCTTCAGCTGGGGTGACATTTCAACTGGGCTACTAAGCTGGCATCTATCAAGAACAATCTTGGAAGCCCCACCCCACTTCCATCATATCCCTTCCATAAGACATGTGCTGTGCAAAGACCTTATCCTTGAGAAAGGAGGGAGGGATGGTGGAGAGATGCCCATCTCACAATGTGTCCTTGAGTTGAAGGTTAACGGGGAAGGAGAAACAGGTTACTGTTGTTGATGGGGCTCCTTGTGCAGGTCACAGTTTTCCGGGTAGCTCTGCCCTCACCCAAGAGCTGTTCTTCACCTTTTCCTGAGCCAATCCACGAGTCAGACTGGGGTTCTCAGTTTCTTAAGCAGTTGTCCTTATGTTCGCAGGAGTTGCCGTGGCTGTTGGTGCAGACCTTGGCAGTGACAGAGCAGACACCAATTAACCAAATCTGCTGGGCTCACACGCTTCTTCAAGTCATCTGCTGGTGATTTCTGGCAGAACCAAAGTGTTTGTGAAAACAAGCAAACACAGAGCCCTGAATAACTAAATTGTCTGGCTGACTACCAATTTCTTCCCCTCCATTCTTGGTCCTAAAGATTTTTGCAACAAAAATGGGCTGTTCTTCCCATTTAAGGGGTGGCTCTTCAACCTGCTTGTGGTTTTATCTCTTTCTGATGCCCTTTACCTGTGGGCACAATGCCACACCGAGGAGTCCAGGGAGAGGTCTCTGTATGCCGGTCTCGGATGTACTCTGCCCTTGCGAGGTAGCCTGACTTGGTTCTTCACAATGGGAGTTCCATCTCTCACCCGCTTTGTATAAATGCATCTCTGGTGTGTGGTGGGAGGCAGGGCAGGTGTTGCTGGTGAGGATCTGTGGAGGCCAAAGTAGGTGACTTAAAAACAAGGAAGTTAATAATAGCATAGGAAACCTGCTATAAACTGAATGTTTGTGTCCCCCTCCAATTCATATATTGAAATCCTAACCCCCAATGTGATAGCATTAGATGATGGAGCCTTTGGGAGATGATTAGGTCATGAGGACAGAGTCCTCATGAATGAGGTCGGTGCTCTTATAGACAGACCCAGAGGGCTCCCTTATCTCTTCCACCATGTGAAGATACAGTAAGGAATGGCCATCTATGAACCAGGAACTTGGTCCTCACCAGACACCAAATCTGCCAGCATCTTGATCTTGGACTTCCCAACCTCTAGAACTGCAAGAAATAAATTTCTGTTGTTTATAAAGCACCCAGTCTATGGGTTTTTTTGTTATAGCAGCCCAAATGGACTAAGACAAAATCTAAGTACAAAAGATCTCTTTAGAATTCAGGACACTGTGTGCCAAATAAATAACAAGTTCAACGTCACACAGCTGAGATGATATCCAACATTTATTGTGAACTTACTATGTGCCAGCAATCTATGCCAACAGGTCCTAGGCATGCAAAAATAATAATTACAGTAGTAACAGCCGCAGTAATAGCAACAACAACATTTATTGAGAACTGACAACATGCCAGCCACTGTTCAAAGTAACTTATGTGAATCATCTCACTTCATCTTTCCAGTACATCTGTGAGGTAGTTACTGTCATCCCATTTATACACAAGTAAACTGAGGACAGAGAGCTTAAGTAACTGAACACAGCTAGTGAGTGGCAGAGCCATGACTTGATCCAGGTAGGCTTGAGTCCATGATCTTGCAGCTTAGAGTCCGATGGGTGACACAAAGTGGTAAATGCATGAAGCTGGTACAGTGGAGTTAGTGGCAGGTGAAAGGTAAACGGAGAGCTCTGGGACACTGAGAAGGCCACCTAACCCAGTTGTTTATGGTAATCTGGGCATAATTCCTGGCGGAAGATGATGAGGCCAAGTGATGTTGAGTTGGAACAACGAGATTAAGCAACTCACTCGCTCGGTGTCAATCAGTTTCAGAGAGGCAGTGCTGGGGTGGGACCCACATGTGCTTTGCGGGGAATGATCCTATGGATCCTTCCATAGGTTTCTACTGAATAAATTCTATGTGCTGAGTTCTGATGGAGGCATAAGTACAGGTTTAAAAAAGTCAGCATGCAAATTGTGTGGTATGTGAATTGTATCTCAATAAAGCTGTTTTTTTTTAAAATAAATAAATTTATTTATTTATTTTTGGCGTGTTGGGTCTTCGTTTCTGTGCGAGGGCTTTCTCCAGTTGCGGCGAGTGGGGGCCACTCTTCATCGCGGTGCGCGGGCCTCTCACTGTCGCAGCCTCTCCCGTTGCAGAGCACAGGCTCCAGACGCGCAGGCTCAGTAGTTGTGGCTCACGGGCTTAGTTGCTCCATGGCATGTGGGATCTTCCCAGACCAGGGCTCGAACCCATGTCCCCTGCATTGGCAGGCAGATTCTTAACCACTGCGCCACCAGGGAAGCCCTGCTTTTTTTTAAAATCCAGCATATACCTAGTTGATTCTATTAAATTCAACTTTTTTAAAAATAAAAGAAATGAAGGCTCCTTGGAGAAATGGCAGATCCTAGGGCTGTGGCAGAGACAATAGACAATGAGCCTGGAGAATCTTCTAGTGCCAGAAATGAAGAAAGTGCTCAAGAAACAGAAGGATGAAGGCATGTCAGAAGGACACAGGAGCCCCCAACGACCACAGATGGAACAATTTGAGCAAGAAAATAAATAATGTAGTATTGGATTATAACCCAAAGCATAAAGTGAATATATATAAGCCCATATTGATATAAAGAAAAGATAGAATAAATAAATAATAGGGGAGAAAGAGGCAAATATTCCTTAGAGAAGAATTTTTAAAATTTATGTGGATACCTCCCTCCAGGAAGTAGTGTTTACTCCCTACCATCTCCTCTTGAGAATGGACTGAACTTAGTGACTCTCTTCCAAAGAACAGAGCAGGGAAAGGGGGAAATATAACTTTACAGTGGAGAAAGCTGGCAGGCACCACCTTAACCAAGGAATCAAGTTAATATCAGCAGGGATAAGTCAGGTGCCCCCCAAGGTGATGTGATGAGAAGGGCACTTTCCTCTGTTGTATTCTTCCCCCAAACCCACAGCCCCCATCTAAAAATGAAAAAAAATTCACACAGATCCAGATTGAGAGACATTCTACTGAATACCTGACCAGTATCCTTCCAAACTGTCAAGGTCATGAAAAAGAAGGAAAAACTGAGACACTGTCACAGACCAAAGACCAAGGAGACTTGATAACTAAGTGTAATGTGGTATCTTCTGTGGGATACTGGAACAGAAAAAGTACATTAGTTTACAAACTGGTGAAGTCGAATAAAGTCTTAAGTTTTATAAATAGTCATGTACCAGTGTCAATCTCCGGGTTTTGAGAAATGTACAATGGCAATGCAGGATGCTAGCATTAGGGAAAACTAGTTGAGAGGGATATAGACACTTTCTGTACTATCTCTGCAACTTCTCTGTAAATCTAATATTCTAAAATCAACAGTGTACTTAAAGCATAAAAGAAAAGTCAGCAAGTGTTGGTTGGGATGTGGAGCAAGTAGAACTCTCATACATTTCTGGTGAGAATATAAAGCAGTAGAACCACTTTGGAAACTGTTAAACTTGAAAAGTTAAACATACACTCACCATGCAGCTCAGCCATTCTGCTCCTAGGCATTTATCCAAGAGAAAAAAAAATATGTATACAAAAAGACCTGTACAAGGATGTTCATAGCAAACATCCACAATGAATGAATCAAAACTGGAAAGAATCATCAACAGAGGAATGGATAAACAAACCATGGTACAACCATACAATGGAATACTACTCAGCAATCAAAAGGGACTGACTGCAGCATGGATGAACCTCAAGAACGTCATGCCAAGCAAAAGAAGCCAGATAAAGGTGGAATCATACATACTGCATGATTCCATTTTTTAAAAAATTCTAGAACAATCTATAGTGACAAAAAACTGATCAGTAGTTGTCTTGGGCCAGAAAGTGGGCAGGAATTGCCTGGGGAGGGGCAAGAGAGAACTTTCTGGGGTGATGGGAATGTTTTGTATCTTGATTGTGGCAATGGTTACACAGGTGCTTACAGTGTGTCAAAAACTTCCCAAATCGTGCATTTAAAATTGTTTCTTTGGGTGTAAATTATACCTCAGTAAAGTTGACTAAGAAGTGTGATAGTTAATTTTATGTGTCTACTTGGCTAGGCCACCATACCCAGATATTTGATCAAACACTATTCTAGATGCTTCTGTAGAGGTATTTTTTTTAGATGAGTTTAACATTTGAATTAGACTTTGAATAAAGCAGATTACCCTCCATAATGTGAGTAGACCTCATCCAATCAGTTAAAGGCCTTAATAGAAAAACACTGAGGTCCCCCAAGGAAGACGGAATTCTACTAGCAGACGGCCTTTCGACTTGAACTGCAACACTTCTCTGGGTTTCCAGCCAGCCAGCCTGCCCTGTAGATTTTGGAGTCGCCAAGCCTCTACAATTGCCTGAGCCAATTCCCTAAATTAATCTCTCTCTCACTGCCCCCCTGCCCATCCCCCCACCACACACACATACATCCTATCGGTTCTGTTTCTCTGGAGAACCCTGACTAATACAAGAAGAGAAGTAAGCCTGTATGATAACTCTTCCCTGAGAATCTTAGGGCCTTGTTGGAGAACAAAGAACAATATGACCATAGAATTAATTATTAAAATAGTTTCTGTAACTACAAAATCAGTGTGAGATGAATCTTTGCCAAATGACTGAGAGCTATTGTGAGATCTTGGTTGACTGTGGACCTTGAGTTACTCCAATTTGGTTGCAAGATGATGCCAGAATGCATGGCCTGACTTCTGACTCAGGTTTTCAAATGAACCTAAAGTGGTTTTTGGGGATGTACCTGAACTGCCATTAAGTTAAGCCTCCCAGAGATGACATACAAGCTGCCATGTTAGTAATCCTTGGAGAAATATATGCCCTTTGTCTCTGTGTCGAGGCATCCCTGCTCTTCTGGGAGAACCAGGCAGTGTAAACATGTCACAAAGAGAAGCTTGAAGTGCTTGTGGGATCTTAGTCCCTGACCAGAGATCAAACCCGGGCCACGACAGTGAAAGTGCCGAGTCCTAACCACTGGACCGCCAGGGAACTCCCTAAGTTGTCTCTTCTTTCTGCTTTGACCTTGATCTCTGGAAACTCCTGTGTTGACCTAGCGCATCTGATTCCTTGGAGAAGCTTGCTGGGCCCTGTTTTGTGGCTCTTCCTACAGATACTTGCATTCCTGCAATCGGTTTTTCATCCCCTTCTATCCTGTGTAATATTTATAGTTGTCATTTTCTGACCCTCCACCATGCAGAGTCTCCTGGCTCTGAGATATTTGCAAGTATCATTGGCAAATGAGATTAGGTAACCCCACCTCTGTACTGGCATTTACATTTTACATGATAAGGGTTCCAATTTCAGAGAGAAACCTTTCTATTGCGTTTGATGTGGCACCAAATTTCTTTAGGTAACAGGGAATTTTGCTGGAAATCTTAATGCTAAAAAGTTAAGTTGGGTTCTGAGGACAGTAGGAACTAAAACACTTGAGTGTATATCACATATTGATAACGTGATCTTGCTTACAGATATTTAACAACTTGGCATATTTAACTACTTTTCCATTGTAGTAAATGTTTCCTTTTAAAATTATCTTGTATCTCACAGGGCAAATCCTACCCCTTCAGGGGCCCATTCCCACCTATGTGGAATCCAATTGCCTACCTAGATCATAACAACCTTTGGAGGACGATGGATGACATGGGACGAGAGGTAAAGCTTCCTAAAGCTTCTTTGATGACATTTGTATTCTCCATAATAAGTTTAGTCCTTAAAAGGAAGAAGGTGAAGCATGTCAACAGTGCCTAGCACATTGTGTAGCACAGTAACTTGCAGTAAAGATTTGTGAGATGAGTAAGTGAACTTGTTTCTGACCTCTAAAAGAATGAGATGTCCAACAGGCTGCAATTTGCATACTACTGATGAGGGGGGAGAAGATCTTCTATCATTCAGCTTTCCTGGGATGATGTTTCTAATTTAGAATATCCTCAGGACATAGCAAGTAAGACTTCTGGGTCTTTGAGTCACCACCATGCCCAAACCTGCAGCTCCTGAGTAAACACACACAGAGCTTGACCTGAAACTCCAGTTTAGACATGATCTGGTACATCTGTCTGATCTTTGTTAAGGAGTTGATTTTTTAAAAAAATTATTATTTATTTATTTTTGGCTGCGCCAGGTCTTAGTTGTGGCACGAGGGATCTACGTTGCCACGTGTGGGATCTTCAGTTGTGACATTTGGGATCTTTTAGTCTCAGCATGAGAAATCTTTAGTTGTGGCATGCGAACTCTTAGTTGCGGCATGTGGGATCTAGTTCCCTGAGCAGGGATCGAACCCGGGCCCCCTGCAGTGGGAGCGTGGAGTCTTAGCCATTGGACCAGCAGGGAAGTCCCAAGGAGTTGAATTTCTGAATTGTTCTCTCTAAATTATAATAGTAACTTAGTAGTTGATATTTGGAAACAGCCTGATTACAACATAGCCTCCATTTATAGCACAGGAAAGGTTATCAAAAATTAAATATGGATTGAGCGAATAGGAAATCTACACAGACAACATGGATTGTGCAGTAAAAAAACCACTATTGGGGGAATTTGGAAAACTTGCATTTTCCTTCTTTAAGTTAGAGTTTTGAATACTATTGAAATAGTTATTTAAAATGGAAAATTACATTTGCTTTTCCCCTCTGAATCGTCATCTGAATGTAGATTCCCAGTGATGCCCCATGGAAGGCGCCCCTTGCAGAACAGTGGGACCACATGACGATGAAGGAGCTGCTGGACAAGATCTGCTGGACGGAGTAAGACTCGCCGTTAGGCACAGGCATTGACTGTGACTCTCTTT
Source organism: Balaenoptera musculus (assembly GCF_009873245.2). NCBI lineage: Eukaryota > Metazoa > Chordata > Mammalia > Artiodactyla > Balaenopteridae > Balaenoptera > Balaenoptera musculus. The sequence continues at coordinate 38,257,210 of NC_045806.1, read as the reverse complement.
CAGGTTTATTTAGCAATTCGGTTCAGCAGCTATGAAACAAGTAGCCGCTTTGTGTCTATAACCACACCATTTGGCCAGGTGGAGTGCTGAAAAATATTGGAACCATGTCCTGCCCTAAAGATGTCTATACATCAAACCTACTTCTTTGGAATAGTTTTGCATCACAAAGGTGGTATTACCCCCTCAAGTCCTTAGGACAGACCACGTTGTGCCACTTCCCTTATTTAGAACAGCTTAAAGATCTCACTTATCAAGCTGTCGATGTAGGGATACTTGTATACTCCTCACTGGTGGTCAAGTATGGAGAGAGTGCATCAGGACATGCATTTCAAACACCTATGGGATGGAGTGGAACTCTTCAAAGCTTTGAAGAGGAACTTCTAGAGAAGTTCTCTGGATAATTCACAACTGTCCAGGAAACATGGATGACTGGACTGACTGCTCCCCATTAGGGAGGAACGTGTAGCGTTGAAAGAAAGGGTTCAAGAGTCAAGTATTAAATTACGGTTGGCAGAGTTGGGAACTATACATGAGCTGTGGAAGCTGTATAGACAGACAGCGTGGAAAGGCCTCCCTGCTCTTGGACAGCAGGGAGAAAGGAAAGGATGATAAGGGTTCCATCTCAAGCACATGGTGAATTTGTGGTAAGCAAAGTCAGAAAATGGCATTGCTATGAGACTGTTTGCCCATGCTAAACAGCGTTAGTTGGGAATGTGGCTCTGGGGTTGATGTCTTCATTCTCTAGGCATTGGAGGCGGCGGGGGGAAGTTGGAGCACTGACAACTAAAAGTAAAAAGTTTTTAAGGATATCTGAATCTAAGCTATGGAAATAACCAAAAGACATAAAATGTACATACTTCTTCATACATAAATTCAACTTCTTAGAATTTAGCTTAAAGAAGGAGAGAGAAAAGAAGAGAGGGAGAAAGGGAGAGAGAAAGGGAGGGAGGGAGATTCAAAGCATTATTTTTAAAAGGAAAATCTAAATGTCCCATAATAGAAGACTGGTTAAATTAATTATGGTTTGTCTGAAAACTGGAATACTCTAAAATCTTTAAAAATCGTGTTGAAGAAGAATATTTAATGGCTTGAAGAACATCATACTATTAGATAGAAAAGCAGGCTGTCGTCAAGTATGTACAGTGTGATATATCATCTCATTTCTAAAAAGAAAACTGTACATGCCCTGCAAGCAACGGATATCCATCAGAATGTTTTTTAACATCTAATATTACAATGCAAACAGTTATCCACGTCATTAAAATGCTTCATCAAACATCATATTTCATGGTTGCAGACTATTCCATGGGAAGTGAATACCATAATGTGTTTATCTATTATCATTTGACGTTTTAGTTACTTCCAGTTTTTAATCATTATCGTTATTATTATATAATACTCTATGATTAACATGTGCCTCTCCTACGTCTTCAGCCTTTGAAAGCAACCAATTTTGAAAGAGTAAAACCCTTTTATTGTCATGAAATCAATGCCTATTATTAATTATATCCTTTTTAACACTTATCTGATGCTATTTACCACTCTGTTTTAGAATGTAGTTTGTAATACAACTTATTTTGTTTGTAATAAAATTGCAGTATTTACTTTTAAATTTTATACATGAGATTTTCAAAATATAGTGAGTATTTTTTACCTGCATTTGTTTTATAACTCCTGTTATAAAAAGCTTTTAATAAATTCATTAGGTCTTCTCTCTCCGGAGAGCTTTGAAGCTCATTGAAGATAGGACTAATTATATTTCTTTGGTCTCACAGAGATCTGAGTTTTTCTGCCATAGTCCTTGGCCTAACCCTCCCCTTAGTGAATATTCTAGGTTGTTGGCTGACAAAATAAAGCATTCTGAGATGTTAGGAATATATGAACACAAAGTAATTTTTAAATTTTTCCTAAGCAAGATAAGCATGATATCATTTCCTGGTTTTAAAGGAAGTAATCCCCAGAATATCCAACCTACCGTGGTTCAAACTAAAGCATAATCATATATTCAAAGACTAATGTTGATTATTCTTTCTGTTATCATTTATAAAGTGGTTTTCAGAAACAGATTAAATTTATGATGTAGTCACAGCTATGTAAATACACTTTTTAAAACCTATAACTAGAAAAAGAAATGCACCAAAATGAGTCTAGGGGTTATCTTTTGGGGGGCAGAAATGTGGAAGATACTCATTCTCTCATCTTTTTATTTTATGAATTTTCCAAATTTTATATAATATGTGTATATTTTTCATGTAGAAAACATAATAACGTTTATCTTTTAAAGAGTCAACAGGGCAAGGAACACGAAAATATTATTGCACTAGCTTCCTTGGCCTTCCATCCCTCAGATATTTTTCTTCTCATTTCTTTTCTCAGTAAAGCTCTTAGAGTAAATCAAATAAAGGATTAGGAATGGCCTGGCCCTCCAGAGACAAATTACTTTTAGATCTCCCTTGATTTCAAACCAGGGTTATTTCTTTCTCACCAAACTGGCAACAGTAACAACTAGAATCACAGCTCTATTTTTATATTTAATATCGGTTATCTAGCTAGGGCACCATTAGGTTTTAGTTATTTATGACTCCCTTATACCATCCGAATTCACCTATACAATAAAGAGCAAAGAAAACGGGACATCAGGAAGCAGCAAAGGATGTTTTCACTTTGAAGTAATATTTTAAACCAATCTTTGGATATTTGTTTTAGATAGAAGCCAAAAATTGCCTCTGCAAAGAAAGCATGAGTCAGCAATTTCCATCCCTTCAGTTATCACGAGGAATCTTGCAAAACTAACTTGAAGTCACTTCAACATATATATTACACTATTTGCAGGCTTAATGATGGGGACTGTCACAAAAGTGCTACCAGGTGATTATGGTTGCACACATTGTCACAAGTAACTGGTATGTGTGTTAGGTGTGATTCTACAAACTTCCAGAGTCAAGGTACACTAGGGTAGAGAGGTGTCCCTTGGTCAATATTTGTTCCTTCAAGGTTGTCAACTGACTAATTTTAAAGCATTTTGAGGTATTAAAAGCATGAAGTTTGAATCAGGTATGATGTGGTTTGCACTTGTACCATTTAGTGAGCTGTGCACTACATATTATTAACTTTCCTGAGACTCAGTGTTTGGGTTTGTGAACTGGGGAAAAATAATGACTGTCATTTTTGTGACAAATCGATAAGACAATGGGTTTTAAAAACCATGGAGTGTGAAAGAGTTCAATAAATGGAAGACAGTATTATTTATTCCACCCATTGTCAGCACTACCAGGTGGAAAATTCTGCCTCAGGTATAACCAGATTAACAACATGCAAACTTTATGTCAAAGTCAAAAGCGGGATTGGTCCTAATTAAAGATATCCCAGAGTACACATTACTACTGGTGAATTTTAGGATCTGTTAGATTTCACTGAGCTGTTGGAATTGCAGGAGATCATTCACCTTCTGGTGTGGCTCCAGATAGGACATAACCTCTCATCATTTACCTGCCAACCTCAAGCAAAAGTTTGTCTATCTATACTCTATTAATCACTTTTTCCCCTCATCCATTCTTTGAGCTGGTCTTCCATTAGACAGTAAAATAACTGACTAGATAACTGTGACTAATTCTGTACTTGGTACAGCACCTAGCATATCCTTTGAGCATTATGGATCATTTAAAAATAATGTTTAGGGAGTTTCCTGGTGGCCTAGTGGTTAGGATTCCAGGCTTTCACTGCCGTGGCCCGGGTTTAATCCGGTTGGGGAACTGAGATCCCGCAAGCTGTGTGGCATGGCCAAAATAAAGAAAGAAAGAAAAGAAAAGTAATGTTTGATTGACATTTCTCATCAACCATGTATTCATTCAGTCATCTAACAAGTAATTTATTAAGTGCTTACTATGTGCCAGTCACTATTTTATTAAAGAGGACATGATGGTGAGCAAGAAAGTTAAGATCCCTGTTTCACTGATTGATATTCTAGTGGGGGAGACAGCAATAAAAAATAATAAACCAATAATTAAGATAATTTAAGACAGTGAAAATAGTTTTAAAGCTACCACACTATGGTAAAATGATAGAGAATGCCAGGGTGCTGGGAATATAGAAGCTGGTGCTCATTTTTATAGACGTATAAGAGTTCATCTTTCTGAGGGGACATTAGAATAAGTAGAGAAGGTACAGGATGAGATAGGAAAGGTAAGCATGGGCTGGATCACTTAGGACTTTGGAGGCCATGGTAAAAGATCTGAATCTTATTCTGGTTTTGATAGGATGCCACTGGAAAGTTTTAAGCGAGGGAATGACATGACTTGATTTACACTATAGAAAGAGCACCACGGAGGGGAGGGCAATAAAAAGCTTTTGGCTTCAAGTGTGGTAAATAGATATTCAGTGAGGACAAGTGGAACGAGAGAGACCAGTCTGGAGGAAATAATTCTAATCATCCCGGCAAGAGATGATGCCAATTTGGTGGTAATGAAGGTGGAGTGATGTGGTGAGAGACAACAGGACTTCCTGATGGATTGGATGGTGGGAGAGTGATGGAAAGAGAGAAATTAAGGTTGATTTCTGGAGTGTTGGCCTTAGCAAGTGGGTGAATGGTGATGCCTTTTACTGAGATGGGGATGCCTAGGAGAGTAGCAAGTGATGACAGCATAGCATATGGAATACACGCTGATTCTGAGCTAGGTCTTTTGATTAAGGGGAAAATATGTCTCCTATTCCCCAAATCTCTGATGTCATGTTTTATAATATTAGATTCTAGTGACAATTTTCTGCAACTTGCTAAATTGTGCTCCACTTAGCCAAGTAAGTTTACTGCTTGAATAATTTCCAGAGACTGAAGAAGATGCTCCCCTGCATTTGCCAGCTTTGCTCTTGTTTCTTCCTGAGCAGGTCTTCGAAGCAGCTTGCTACTCTCTTTGTGAACCTGTGTGTCACCGCAGAGACCCATGAGGTCTCCGCTCTCTGGTTCCTGTGGTATGTGAAGCAGTGTGGGGGCAGTGCCAGGATCATGTCAACAACCAATGGAGGGCAGGTACCCATTCATACCCTGACCGTTCAAACAGAAAACCACCACTGCCTAAATGAAAGATTGGCATCATCCTTCAATCATGAAAGGTTGGAGCAGGAGGCAGGCTTGTGGCTTTTAGAGCTTAATCATAGCAGCTCAAAGTGACTTTGGAAAGGGACAGTCTGTTGTTAGGTACCCAGTGTGACAACCCAGTGGCCAATGTCATTTTAAAATTAGGCTTGTCTCCTTTTTTATGTACTTTTGCAACTTTCCATTTGGATATACATCCGATGATTATTTGATAAGTTTGTAAGAGACCAGCTGATGAACATAACTTGAGTACTTCTTGGAAAGCTGAACAAAAAAAGTCAGAAACGTATTTTCAGTTTAAAACACACGCACCACATGGAATTCATTCATTCATTCATTCATTCAGTGCCTATTTCCTGAGCCCCAGCCTTGTATAATGCGCTATGCTGGGCACAGTAGGAAATGGATTAGAGTTCTTAGATAATCTCCTCGACAGTCATTTTCCTTTCCTTCCCTTCCTCTTCCTGCCCACTCCTCCGCCTCATCACCCTCTTTCTTCTCCTTCTCCCCCTCCCTTCTCTTATCCCCTCCTCCGTGACCTTCTTCCTAGACCTATTTGAAATAGTCTTTTTAAAAATTAACTGAACTGAAAATTTAGGAGAAGACAGTCAGCGCAACTGTGTGCGCAATCACGCAGAACATTTGGAAGCTTTTGCAGGTGGGTGCAGTGAGGTGAAATGGCCTCAGCGGCCACAGAAACAGCAGGTACCTGACCCAGGGTGAGACAGACAGACTGCAACAGGGAGTAAGCTGGCCTGGGGATGGGTGGGCCAGCAAGATTCTGAGACTGAGTAACAAGGAGACAGGAAACAGGCCTAGGTGTGCTCAGGCAAGTGGTGGCCCAGCAACTCAACCAAAGGATGCAGGTAGGACACAGGGCAGGGGTCTCGGCCAAGCAGGTGGGACATGGGAGTCAGGCTGAGGATGTCCAGCTGAGTTTGGAGCCTGGGAGGCCATCAGAACATAGCCTGGAAGGCTCGAAAACCTGTAATTTTGTTGAAAGCCAGCAATCATTGGTTAGAAAACAATGGTGAAAGACACTACCCGCAACGGCCGCGTGAAATTGTATACCTCACACAGTAAAGATATGTGAGGAAAACTAGCAACTTAGCAATTTATATCCATTCCTATATTTCCTACCCACCTCTTGGGTCCTTTTTTCTTTCCAGGAGAGGAAATTTGTGGGTGGATCTGGTCAAGTGAGTGAGCGGATAATGGACCTCCTTGGGGACCGAGTGAAGCTGGAGAGGCCTGTGATCCACGTTGACCAGACAGGAGAAAACGTCCTTGTGGAGACCCTAAACCACGAGGTGTACGAGGTAACCAAGAGCCTTAAACCAGGGAGAAGAGACCAGAGTCCCATAGATAACCAGAGCTTAAATGAAGCCGAGAATATTCTAGACTTCGTAGACAATGCCTTTGCCAAAAGTGAAAAAGCTACCTCTATCTGAAAGAAAGGAGAACAGAACCATAATATTTGGGGGTGAGGGGGGAGATTTACAAAACACGTTATTATCAACCCTCTGTATTGGGCTCCTACATAATTAGAAAATCAAAGAAAATATTTATTTGATAAATATCAAGTGCCTCGTATGTGCCAGGCATTATTCTAGGAGTTGGGAACATAGCGGTGAACAAAACAGATAAAATTGTCTGCCTTCATGTGGCTTACATTCTAGTAAAGGAGAAAAGTTGTAATCAGGTATATAGTTAAAATATAGACTATGCCAAATAGTAATGAGTACTGTGGAAAAAACCAAGCAGGGAAGGGGGAGAGGGTGTGCCAGAAGGTGAGGTGGGACAATTGGTCATGCAATTTTCAATAAGGTCATCAAGGAAGACCTCACTCAGAAGGTGATGTTTGAGCACAGAACCCAAGGAGATGAGGGATTGAGCCAGGTGGCTCTCTGGGGAATAGTTTTTCAGGTAGACTGAAACAGCCAGTGCAAAGGCCCTGAGGTAAGAGCAAGCCTGGCATGTTGAAGAAACAGCAAGGTAGTCAAAATGGTGGAATTAAGAGGATTGAGGGGAAGAGTAACAGAAGGTGAGATCAGAGATGTGACAGGGGTTCCTTTCATATATGACCTTGAAAGTGACTGTAAGGAACTTAGCTTTGACTCCAAGCGTGATGGGAAGTCATTGGAGGTTTTGAGCGAGGGAACAACGAGAGCTCATTTTGATTCTAACAAGTTTGATTCTTCTAGTTTCTCTTTTAAGGAGAGATTGAGTGGGGTACGAGGGGAAATGAGGGAGAAACATTAGAAAAAGAGCAAAAACAACCCACCAGCAATGTTTAACCACGCCGTTTTTCTTCCAGGCTAAGTATGTGGTTAGCGCTATTCCTCCTGTTCTGGGCATGAAGATTCATTTCAATCCCCCTCTGCCAATGATGAGAAACCAGCTGATCACTCGTGTGCCTTTGGGTTCAGTCATCAAGTGCATAGTTTATTATAAAGAGCCCTTCTGGAGGAATAAGGGTGAGTACTTTTCTTTGCTTAAAAGGTCCAAGAAACTTGGTGCAAAGTCAGCATTTGTGTGTAACTGTTTTTCTTAGAATTCGGACGTAAAACGTTCATGCAGTTTCTAAGGTCAGTTCCATCGAGTAAAGTACATTGGCACACACTCATGCAATTAAGTTTCCTTAGAATATGATCAACTCTTTTCATAATTCAGTATAAAGTTTACTAATCCTTTCACAAAATCTTGTGAAAATAGGTTATTAACATTTTCTGCTACAGGTTTTTAAAGTATGAGTTTATAGAGCCATTCACAACGGTGGGGATTCTGAAAATTTCCAGGCAATTTCTCACTAGTGTCAAGATTCTACTATATGAAATTAAATTCATTTATGCATTCATATATATTCAATAAGTGTGTGGCTCTACTGGATAGAACATTACAGGGATGCCCACTAAAGTACTAGATTCTGCAACGATGGAAATGTTCCAGAGCGGCTCTGTCCAGGACAGCAGCCACTAGCCACGTGTGTGGGTATCAAACACTTGAAATGTAGCTAGTGAGACTGAGGACCTGAATTTTTCAATTTTATTTCATTTTAATTGCTTTAAAGTCAAATATAAAAAGCCACACATGGCTATTTCATTTTAATAGCTTTAAATTCCAATGTAAAAAAGCCACGCATGGCTACTGTATTGGACAGCACAATGCTAGAGTCTTATCACATCGACTCTCATCACAGCTCCTTTTCTTCCAAGAGGACTCCACGTAAGAACCCTCAGTACCTGGGACTGAGGGCAAAGGGAAGGATGGACTGAAATGAGGAGCTAGATTGCAGAAGGGAGAGGAAGGATGTGCTGGAGGCAAAGGGGGAAAAGTTTCATATTCTTACCTTAGGGCGGTTCTTCCTGTATCTACCCCTTTCCACCACATTGCAGCCTCCTGATTCTCCCCTTTTGCAGGAAATTCTGTTTAGGACTATTATTGGATTGGTGCATCAGTTGAACAAGTAATCTATCTTTCACAAAGGACGGTGCAGTGACCCACCATGGAGAGCTTGCTGGTGCTAAGCTGCTTCCTCTCGTGGTCCAGGCCACGCGTTTTAGACAGCTGGTTGCTGGCAGTGGATAAGGTTTAGGACTGTGGAACGGAGATTTTTTTTCCTCTTAATGACTCAGAATGCCTTTATTTATGGAGAGAATCTCTAGCTTTCCATTCCTGTCTGCAGACCTTTATCTTAGGTCTGCAGTGTGCCAGGCAAGTTCATTGTTAGGTACTAGTATCAAAAAGAAAACCCAAGATGCAAACTATTATATATAGAATGAGTAAACAACAAGGTCCTACTGTATAGCACAGGGAACTATATTCAGTATTCCGTGACAGACCATAATGGAAAAGAATATGAAAAAGAATAGATATATATGTATAACTGAATCACTGTGCTGTATGGCAGAAATTAACCCAGCATTGTAAATCAACTACACTTCAATAAAATAAATTAAAAAAAAAAAAGAAAACCCAAGTTCTTCATCCTCAAGAAGAGGCTGGGTCTGACTCGGTCCTTATTGGTAATGAGCCTTGAGTTACACTTTAAAAAATGACTGTAGACATGAGAGCCTCTTCAAAGCATTTTCAGTTTCTTTTGAGAAATGTGTTTCCTCAGCCAACCACTACTGAGCACCTATTGTACGACAGGCGCTGTGCTAGGCATTGGGAATTCAAAGGCATGTTTCCTTGCCCAGAAAATCCAGACTTGGGAGGAAGCCAGTCTTGTAAACTGATAATTGCATTACAATGTATTGAGTTCACTGTTGGTGTTACCTAGCCTATTATAGAAACACAGGGGAGGGCTCCAAGACTCACATCCAATATCATTCCTGTTAACGTCGATAAGCAATTCAATAACAATGTTTTGAAGGATTCTATAAGGGAATGAAATCTGAGGAAGTTAACTCTTGTAAGAAGGTCTTTGCTTTCCGTCAGACTTTCAACGCCATCCCTAAAGGCACTGTGATTAATGAGTAATACAAAAGCACAGGGAATATGAGGTAACCAGATTCAAAGGGGGTGATTTTTGCAGCCCCAAACAGCCTAGCACAGTGACTGGCACATATGAGGCACTCAGCAATCAATCAATCGGTCAAGATTACTGTTTGTTTGTTTTATAAGTGCAGCGTGGTTTGGACTATTAAAGACAAGGTAACTTTTTGCCTTGTGATACAGGTAGCCCTAGCCAGTTCTTGCTGGCTTGTAGAATGATTGTCCCAGGAAATGCTTTCCAGTTTCTTAAGTGTGTAATATCTTTGTGAGTTTACAAGGAGGGGCCCCCTCTTCTTTGCTGGTCTCCCACCAAATCATCCTAAGCTCAGCCTCCCTCACCGTCAGCACCCTGCCCTCCCGGGGTCCCTGCAGGGGCGGGGGGTGCATCACAGCCACCTTAGCTTTGCCTCCCATCCCCACTTACCTGGAGAGAGCAGGCTCTTGCCAAAGCCTTATATCTTTCAGTATCCCTCGCTTTTGCTCATCTGCACCATTTCTATTTTCCCTTAAATCTAAATGATTTCAACTGAAGTTTAAAATAACAGAAGCAGTACCTGCTTTTAAAAAAAAAATTACAGAAGTGAACTTATTCACGATAAAACTTTCAAAAAATAAAAGTGTATGAAAAATGTCCCTCTCCAATTGCCCCTCCCCTTAGGGAACCACTGTTAAAAATGTAAGTTGTTTATCCTTAGAGATTTATTGTAGGCACAGGTAATATTTTCAATATATTGTACCTATATATTGAAATGTATATATACTTTAAATGTATATTAAAGAATATGCATAACATTTATATGCAAATATAATTTTAAATAAATGTTATATACTTTCCCCAAACCATTTTTTTAAAAAAACATAATACACATTATACTGAAATTTGCTCTTTCCTATTAATGGTATGCCACAGACATTTCTCCACATCAGTGCATTTAAATCTACCTCATTTAAACAGCTGAATAAACAGGATTTCATTGTATGGCTCTATCAAAATGTACCCGATAGGTATGCTGATGATAGGCATTTCGATTGCTTCCAAGTTTTTGCTATTATACGCTATGCTACAATAAACAGCTTCCTTCATATTGCTCTGAAGATTTGAATAGGAGCATTTCCTTTTGATAAATTTGTAAAAGTGCAGTTACGAAGTCAATTGACTTGGGTAGACCAGCTAATAATATTTTTAACTTTCTGCCAATCAGTAGGGGAAAATGTCCCATTTATCTATAATTTGTAAGTTTCATCATTAATAAGGCTTCAGGGCTGTGTGAAATCATTTTGTAGATTATCTATTTATCCTGTGCTTATTAATTTTTTTCTGTATGTGTTGCAAATATTTTCTCCCAGTGTACCAGTTTTTAAAAATTTTTTTATGATGGTTTCATTCTCCTATGAAATATATCTACGTTCGGCTTTTCTGGACCAACAATTCTTTTCCACTGATTTTTGTCACTGGGTTCCAAATATTTTTTATAGCCCTATATATAAAAAATTAAACATCAGCTACCACTGAATATATTTATTCCTAAATTATGTACATGGACCACTGGAAAAAAGTGTATTGTTTTTATTATAAAATATACAAGAGTAGTCATTTTTGAAAACCTGGAATTGAAAAATAAGAATTTCTAATATCTTTCTCCACTATCCAGATGTGCAATCTAGGTGTGCACACCCCACTTAGGAGAACACAGATTTATATTCTCTAATCCTTTGGCAGCACTGTACTATCTTAATCCCCGTGGCTTTATAATATGTTTGATATCTGGTAGGATATTCTCTCTTCATTATTTTTCCTGTAATTTTGTCCTTGGTAAATGTCAGTTATTCTTCCAGATGAATGTGATGGTCTTTTCAGAACTCCTCCTTCCACACTTCACACTCAAAAAGCTTCTCCTGAATTATTTTATTCTGAATAGTCCTCTTTGTTACCTCCCATAGGTACAATATCTTCTCTTTTCTCCTTGAGAGTGCTACTTGCCACTTTGGGGGAAATTTCTTCTACTCTTTGTCTTTTTTTCCTGAGAGTTCCTTTTTGTTTGTTAGTTTGTTTCTGCTTTTGTCTTTGCTTCTTTTGTTAAAGAATTTTTTTCAATGTCTAGATGTCCTTGAATGGCCCTTCCTTTTTAAGAGTGAGGCTGAACCAAGCTAACTGGAAGTCCCATGTGCATGGGCAGAGCTCCTGAGCTTTCTACCTACAAATGATAGAACTGCTACTGATGCCACATGGTTTGTTCTGGCATGAACAGGACTCTTCCCTCTGCCCCCTTGTTCCTTCACTTCTGCCCAGTGCACATGCATGGTGCAGAGGCCAACTTTGTGCTGTGAAGGACGTGTCCAAGGAGCCCCTCCACCCAGAAAGCAGGGCCTCCACCCCAGCCAGCCTGGTGTTCTGCATGATCCCTCTGTCCGGTCCAGCAGAACCCCAAGTGACCCGTGTGCCCTTGCTCTTTTCTCTTATCACATCCTGTCCTCTTTCTTGTCTTCTTATAACAAGGTGATTCCTTAACTATTTCTGTTGTATTCTTAAATCTTCTTAAATTCTTTGACAAACTTTAAGCATTTCTCCTCCCCCTATTTCAGTTTTTCTCAATGTTTTTCTTAGCCCCAGTACACCTGAGGGGCATGCAAGTCCCTCTCAATCCAGTGGCTGACTAGGACATTGATTCTCATGGATGCAAAGTGGGGAGAGTCGTGGGGAGAGAGAGAGAGAGAAGCAAGTGCAGGTCAAAAAGCCTACAGGTGTGTCTGCTCCCACACAGGTCGGGACAGTGCATACCCTCCAAGTTATTTCTCTGTTCTTTTTTCCAAATTTTGAAACCCACTCATTGGATTTTCTATACAACGTTAGTTCCCAGGTCTTCCACCATAATTTTGTTCGAACAACCTCAATTTGCAAGTAAATGATGGGGCAGGAGGAGTGGTACACTGTAGTAGGATCTTATTATAACATTTCAGATTCTGCCCTGACATTTTCACCATTGCTCTGTTGTATTCTTTTGTTGAAATTACATATATTTTGTTCAGGAGGGGAACGAGAGAAGCACTTTTGTGCAGAATGAGCTGAAATTGTTTTCCAAGTTGTTCCGGAGGTCCTGTTTGCAATGAGGGTTTGGGACTCTGTGCGTTTTATTTTATTATTATTTTTTCGATATCCAGCAAAGATATCTTTTTTCTTTTTATTTATTTATTTTTATTGGAGTATAGTTGCTTTACAATGGTGTGTTAGTTTCTGCTGTACAACAAAGTGAATCAGCTATGTGTATACATACATCCCCTCCCTTTTAAGGAGGAGGGTGGAAAAGTGGAGGGACTCTGTGCATCTTAGTCATCTGTGTCCTCTCTGCCCTGTCTCTAGATAATCAAGAACTAGTTAGCATTGAATAAGTGGCTCCTCGTAAAAGGTGAATGTTCAGTCCCTTCTCTTTTACAGCAATAGACTAGCGTTTCTTTAACACATCTTTGGTTTTATCTGATTTCCTGTGAAAGAGGAAAGAGGGGCACATGTATTAATAGCAAGGAAAACAAGATTTCATTAAATGTTGGCCTGGATTAATTCATAATGTCACGTTGCTTCTTTGCAGAGAGGGGCTTACCGTTTGAGTTTTTCACCAAATGTTGGCTCCTTAGCCTTCCTTTTGACATCAGCTTGGTTTGACTTTGTATATTTAGGGTATAATATCTTATTTTCAGCCTTTGGGCTTCTCAAGTTGAAAAATGTGTGCTTCATTGTAACTGCTAAGGGTAGCTTGATAGGGTGATGAATGCCTTTTTCCATTTTGCTCTTCTCCAAGATTACTGTGGAAGCATGATTATCGAAGGAGAGGAAGCTCCAGTTGCCTACACGTTGGATGATACCAAACCTGATGGCAGCTATGCCGCCATAATAGGGTAAGGCATGCTTATGGTGGTGTGATGATCTCCCATGTTGACAACGTATTCCTATACTGTTAATAAATGTGCCCCAAACTTTGTTCAATAATTTTTTTCCCAACGTCACTCTTCTCCAAATTCAGCAGTAGGAAAAATCTTATTGCTTTTTAAAAAATAATGTCTCCGAACAAATTAATATTTAGAAAGGAATTAGAATACCAATAACATTTGAAAATTTGTTATACTAGTTTTCTGCTTCATGTTTAACACTGGGGGTTGATATATTCTGGGAACCTATCTTTTGTGAAAACATGATAGGAAGATTTGACTTAGGGTGTTTCACTAAGAGGGCTTCTTGTGGAGGCTGTGTAGGCATCCATGGTATTTACATGGGATGCTGAGATTTTCCAGGTGCCACTAGAGAGGAGCCAAGACCAGCCCAGTTCTCAGCTTGGCAGGGAAGAGCAGCACAGATGGGGGTGTCATGGGTGGTGGTTACCTGGAGCAGCCAAAATTGAGATGGGTCTTAGGATCTGTATGAGTTTATTTCAGAGAGCCAAGGGTCAAAACAGGGAGATCAAAGCTAGTTGGTAAGTTGAAGGCAATCGTAGGGCTAGAAATGGAGGCGGATTCTAAAAGGCTGGGCACTAGGGAGATACCATCTTGAAGACAGAACCAAAGAGAAAGTGCTGGATGAAAATGGAAAGTCTCAGACACATCTTAGATAGACCTTTGAGACCCAGGGCATATTCCTATTGAACATCAGCCTTGCAGGGGGAGATGGGTCAGTCATGGTATTATCCCAGGCAAAAATTATGGCCAGTCATCTGTTTTGAGTCTCTTGAATCCCTAAAACTAGAAGGTGCCTTTTAGTGTCAGGAATGTAACTGGGAAATAGTTAAAACATGAAACATAAAATTATATAGTGTATGATTTGTTTCTTTTGGTTCACTTTTAACTTGTACACTAGGCACATGTGTAGCTATAGAAATGAGGCCAGGATGAAAGCAGCCGTTGATTTCCCCTCCTTTTTCTTGTTTGTATGTTTTAGATTTATTCTTGCCCACAAAGCCAGAAAACTGACCCGTCTTACCAAAGAGGAAAGGTAGGGGGAAAAAAGTACCTCTTCTTTCTTCCCTCCCTCTCTCTCCCTCCCTCACTCCTCCCTTATTTCGTCTGCCCCTCTCTCCCTTCATGCCCCCCTCTGTACTCCATCTCCCTTTCTTTCCTCCTTCTTTTCTTCTTTCTACCCACTTTCAACTTTGCTTAACTTTTAAACTTAAAGACTGCTTAATACTATGTGTATTCCCAACACAACATGTCTGTTATGTTCATTATGAGGGTCTTGTATAAAGGCACAATGCTGATAACTGAAGAACCAAGCATTCGAAATAATATTTATTGAGTTTATCGTACATAAGATACCATGCAAGGAGCTATGGAGGATACAAAAATGGATATAGCCCAGGAGCTGAAATTTTACTTGGGGAGGAGATAACCAGGTAGACAAATGACCGCATTGCAGGGCAGTCTGCAGTATATCCTGCATGAATGATGCATAACTATTACAGATTATAGGTACAGAAGGACTAGTTTCTCTGGAGGTGGCAATTTCTTTCAGCGATTAGTATTCACCACTACCAATTATTTATTCCCACACCACCACTGATAACATATTTACCAACTAAGAGCCCCTGAATTACGTTATGGCACATTCCTAACCCTCACAACCCTGCACCCTCCCCCCCACCGTTAGCATGCTGCTTTATGACTATCGCCATCACTGTGCTTGGCCAGGGCTATGGAAGTCTGACTGACCCACTCACTAAAAAAATGTCCCCACTAGAATATTAACATCCACGAAGGTAGGAAGTTTTGTCTGGTGGGTTCACTGCTGGATCTCCAGTGCCTAGAACAGTGCCTGGGACAGATCTTTTCCCAATTTGTCTTTTGATCATATTTATGGCTTATCCATTTTATACTATAATAAAAGTTTAACTTTTTATAAAGTTAGGTTGATCAGTTTTTAAAATCATTGCTTCCAAATGGTCTATCATGCATAGAAAAGACTTTCCCATTCCAAGGTTATGTTTTAAATTACCCATTTTCCATTACTTTTCTGGTTTCATCTATTATGTGTAAATCTTTGATCCTTCTGAAATATATTTTGGTGTAAGAAGTCACATAGGAGTCCAACTTTGTTTCTTTCATGGGTAGCCATTTGTCCCAGTGCCATTTTATTGAATAATCTTTTTGTCATGGGTTTAGAATACCCACCTTTATGATTCTAAATTCCCTTATGTATTTGATTCTATTCCTGAATTTAATTTTCTTTACTCTGTCTGACTGTTCCTCTGCTTGTGCCAAACTAGTCCATTTACGTAAAAACAAATTAGAAAGAAACAAAGAAGGAAAAAAATGAGAGAGAGAGAGAGAGATGGTGGAGGGGGAGAAAGAAGGAAGGAGGGATGGAAGAGAGGGAAGAAGGGCGGGGAAATTAGGCATTTTCATATACTTTTGTTTGTAGAAAGAGCTCCTGGGTTTAAAATAATAATAGGGATTTCCCTGGTGGTGCAGTGGTTAAGAATCCGCCTGCCAAAGCAGGGGGCACGGGTTTGAGTCCTGGTCCGGGAAGATCCCACATGCCGCGGAGCAACTAAGCCCGTGAGCCACAACTACTGAAGCCCGCGCGCCGCAACTACTGAAGCACGCGCGCCGCAACTACTGAAGCCCGCGCGCCTAGAGCTCGTGCTCTGCAACAAGAGAAGCCACCGCAATGAGAAGCCTGCGCACAGCAACAAAGACCCAATGCAGCCAAAAGTAAATAAATAATTTTAAAAAAATACACTTTAAAAAAAAATAAAAAATAATAATAATAATAATACTTTTGAAATCATTGGCCTAACTCTAAATCACCTGTAAGATCCCCTTTAACAATACTATTCTATAAAAATCAGAATGGAAATAAGTCTAATCTCATACCTTAACTGACTAATTACAACTTTTGGCTTACATCCAATTCCCCCATAAGACTAAATTTCTTAAGAGCTACCATTTATTGAGCATTTATTACGTATGTACCAGTTATTGAGCTGGGAACTTTATATGCTCTATATCAGTGGTTCTCAAACATAATCACCTGGAAGGTTTGTGAAAACACAGTTGCCACCACTGCTGTTTCTGAGTTAGAAGGTCTGGGATGAGGTCTGAGAATTTGCATTTCTAACAAGTTCCCGGGTGATGCAGCCGCTGTTGCTGGTCCTGAGACCACATTGTTTTACCATCATTAGTGAAAAAAATCAGGTGAGTTTGTTGATAAAACTAAAGGTCAGAGAGTTTAAGTAACCTGCTCAAGACCTCATAGCATGGAAGAGGCAGAAGCAGAATTCGAAGCTTTTCCTGCTCCACTTTGCCCATTTCCTCTTAGTGGGATGGGGAGAGAAAGGAAGGTGAGCAAGAATCATGTCTCAGTCCTCCCAGAATCTCCAGTGCTTAGGAAATTGACAGCAGGTACACAATGTTTTCTTGAATGAATGAACAAATTGCTGTGTGCCCCCAGTGATGCAGGCAATGCGTCACTTCCTTTTCTTTAAAACCATTTGTGACCTCACAGATTTAAGATATTGGAACTAGAACAAGGTGCCTTGTTTTGAAAAAATTGAAATGAAATGTCAAGTGGAAGCAATAGCTCAGAATCTTTTTGAATGATGGGAATCATAGGTACATCTTTGACTTTTTCTGCCTTCTTCATTTTCACTTATTTTTCCCCCTCTCTTCCCATAGGTTGAAGAAACTTTGTGACCTCTATGCAAAAGTTCTGGGCTCACAAGAAGCTTTGCACGTAAGGCTTCCCAACACTTCCCTAAGGGAGAGAGATCTTGCTTTGTTGTCAGGGGGCTAGCAGGGATGGGCTTGTGCAAGTAGGGCTCTAGAGCTCATGTTTTCCCTGATCTATTCTCAGAGGAGTCTGCACCAGAGTTGGTAAACTTATGAGTTGTCCCAGAGAGTATGGGCCCTGGCTGTGCTAGTGGCAGCTTAGGGACCCTGCAACACTGATGTGTTTTAGGTGGTGCTACCCTTGTCCCTGAGTTCAGAGCTCTTCCTGTAGCAGGGAAGACATGCTGATTGGCTCAAGGTGAGCCCTGTCAGCTGAGTTTCCTAGACATCTTGGCAGGTAGCCTGAGGAAGCTGTGATCTTCAAATTCAAAGTACTTCCCTTCCCCACTGGGTGGTTAAAGGTGGGATGGGATGAGTAGGGAGGCAGTGCGGTAGGGGCATTTGGTGAGAGTCAAAGGGCCCAAAGTGCCCATAACCAGTAGCCATAACGACCTCCTTCATCAATATTTAAAACAATGAACCGACATTCTCATTCCATTAACCAGACTGCTGGGTTTTAATGTTTTGACACGGATTACATCACCTTTTGAAAGCTATTATTAAATCCAGTTATCCGTGCAGCACTTGAAGACAATGGAAAAGGATGTCCAAATGAGCAGTTAAAGCATGAGAAAAATCTAATAAAGGGGCTAAGAATATTTAACTTGTTAAGCCTCTTAAATCCAAATCTCTGCAGTGCACGCCATGACCTAGTTGAACAGCTACATGGCTTCATCTTATCCCCCAAACACTTACTTTGCTCAGCTTTGCAGTGGCTTGCTTCCTCCTAGTCAAGTTGTTGTGGCTTTTGAATTTGTCATTTTTGTTCATCCTTTTAAAGCAAGAGTTACTTGTTACAGGTGAAACACATGCTCTTGAAGGTTTGGGGGATTCCTCCTCAGTAAATGAACAAGAATGATGAATTGATTGGTTTGGAGAGAAGCATAATAATAATGAAGAATGTGTTTTGTTTCATTTTTTGCTTTCATATACCATTTAACAAGTTTAAATATAAGCATAGCCTCTGGGCACAAGCGTCATATGAGTGAGGTAGCAAGACCCAAAGTATATACACATTAAAAATTAATCCTACCACAGCTGCTAAAATTGACTGGTCTTTCTGTTTAAATATTCAGTTCAAGATATTTCTCCCTGGTAGATACTCGAACTTTTTTGAAGTTACGTTCTGAGACACCCTCAGGCTGAGGCAGTGCAGAACTGAGGATTCTCCGACAACCTGTCCAGGGAACCCCAGTGGGAGGGGAAAGCAATTGTGCTCAAGTTCCCAAAAAGTTGATCATTTTTAATATGGGAAAGTCTCTTTTCCTAAGAAGAATGTGGATGATTAATTGCTGGTGATAAAAATGAGTTGGTCCTGGGAATTCCTGGCCGTCCAGTGGTTAGGACTCCGAGCTCTCACTGCTGAGGGACCAATCCCTGGTAGGGGAACTAAGATCCCACAAGCCACAAGGCATGGCCAAAAAAAGAAAAAGAAAAAAACGAGTTGGTCCTGCTGTTGTTTGCTCTTGGCATAGAGATGGGCACTTGCTTTGGTGTTTGTCCTGGGAGCAAGGAAAGGTGAAAGATGAAATCCGATCGGCTGGCTGGAGACAACCAGAGAAGGATGCCCGCGAGATGGTTGTTACCCTCAGATGCAGAGAGGGAAGAGGGCCGGGCCTGAGGCATCAGAGCAACTTACACCCCTCAGACAGGGCCTCGTGCTTTGTAGATAGGATTCGTTACAAATGACTATCCGAAGTCCCATGTGTGACTGCAAATTTTTAAAACAAAACATCTTTTCCAAATCTATCTTTATGCTCACATTTTTCTCTTAAGACTTGCCATGTTGATTTATCTTTTCAAAATAGTACCTAATGATAACACTTATGTTTAGCTATTGTAATAAAGAGCTTGAACTTTGCAAAATCTCAGCTAATGTTTTGCCTGTTCATGGCAAAAACATATTTTTCAGACCGATAGTTGCCTGCATCACCATCAACAGAAGTGCCTACGTCCCATGAAAACATTAATTCGTCTGTTCTAGCTTCTCTTAACAAAGTTGACTTGCATGAAGAACATGAATCTGGTCATTCTTTTTCCTTAACAGGCATGCTTTTCTACTTTTTTCATCCTCCTTACTCCAGTAAGCATAAATCCCTTTTTAAACTTGTCTTGAAACCATTAGGCACTAAAAACTTCTTAATACGTAAGGCCAATTTAAACATAGAGCTAGACAATTGCAGCTTATGAACAGTACCTGGGACATGAATGAATCAAGTGAGAAAACTTTCTAAGTCAGAATTTCTTAGAAGTCTATTACCAAGGACATTTACCTGCCCAAAGTCCTATCTCTAAAAACATCGGCATAATAAGGCTCTATTTCAGACAATTACTGATTCTCCAATATGAAGTCTACTGGACTGTGTTTGATTGATTCGAGACTAGATTGCTTCCTTTGAGTCTCCTTTGAGTTTTTGTCACTCTGCCTTGCAGCCGGTGCACTATGAAGAGAAGAACTGGTGCGAGGAGCAGTACTCCGGGGGCTGCTACACGACCTACTTCCCCCCTGGGATCATGACTCAATATGGAAGGTAGAGTAAAAGTGGGCTCAGTTCTAACTGAAATTCCCTGAATCTGAGTCCATAACTCTAAGAAGGTTCGTGTAGCTCTTCTCCCCTGTTCCTTGTAAATGCTGAAAAAAAAATCCCCAAATCCCCAATTTCCTTTGGATCTTGTGAATCTCACTAATGAAGTCATTATAATTCTGCATCGTGGTGGTGCCCTTGACTCTTAATTCCTCTGAAGGAGCAATCCCAATCAATAGAACCAAAGAAGGTGGCAGCATAAGAACAGGAATTTAGATAGAGGGTTCACTTATATTGTCAGAAGAAGTGTCTTTATAGTGAGTTTAGGGCTCGGTGGAACTTCCTCAATGGGCACTGTATAAGTGCCAACATGGGTACAGCATTATAAAAGCAAATCGTGTTCTAGACTGGGGGTAAAGGGACTTGGGTTCCACCCCCTGATTCTACCAATAACCAACTTTCTCATCCTGGACAGGTCACTTCTCCTCTCTGGACCTCACTTTCCTTAGCAGGTGTATGAGAAAGCACAAGATGGCATACAGTAGACAAGAATCAGTATGTTAATAAGAGCATAAGTTATTTTTAACATCTTCATTGAGATATAATTCACATACCGTACAATTCACCCATTCGAAGTGCATAATTCAATGGTTTCTAGCATTTACAGTGTTGTGCAGCCAAGTATGACTCATTGGTGTTTAGTTCATTGTATTTGATGACAACAACAAGGTATGAATTAATAATGTAGTAGTAATTATTATGACCATGAAAGTAATACTAAACGAAGCAATCATTTAATGCCAAGAGCTCAATCTAAACAAAATAGGAAATGTAGAGTAATGAGTAAGGCTGAGTATGCAACAAAAAAAGGGTGTTAGTAAATGTAAATGGCTAATCAATCTGTTTGTGAAAACCAGTCAAAGAAGGATTAAAACCTGCTTGTGAGAGGATACATAATGGCTTTGGTGATCACTTTCCTCATCTTCCTGAAGATGGCAAAATACCATCTATGAGATCATTCAGAGGGTGCCACCTGATTAGCTACTGGTCATTAAGTTAATTTTTGGATATGCTGATTGTAGAATATGTCAATAGTAATTGTTTCAGTCAGCACTTATTGGCCAAGTGCCAACTATTTGCCAAGCACTCTGCTGAAAACTTCAATATATAGGCAGACCTCGAAGATATTGTGAGTTCGGTTCCAGACTACTGCGATAAAGCGAGTCACACAAAATTATTTTCTTTTTGGTTGCCCAGTGCGTATAAAAGTTATGTTTACATTATACTGTAGTCTATTGAGTGTGCAAGAGCATTATGTCTAAAAAAATGTACATATCTTAATTAAAAAATACTTTGTTGCTAAGAAATGCTAACCATCATCTGACAAGGCAGGGTTGCCACAAACCTTCAATTCGTGAAAAAAAAATGCAATATTTGCGAAGCACAATAAAGCAAAGCACAACAAAACAAAGTTTGCCTGTACCAAGATAAGCCCTCCCTGCTGTAAAGGAGCTGACGGTGTTAGGGGGTAGGGTAGGGATGGGGAGAGGAGAGAATATCAAACATTGACTCAAACATACTATGGTAAGTACTCTAAGAATAGAGGGGCATGAAAATGCCATGGGGACCCGGGGAGGGATGGGCTAGCCTTACCTAGAGAAAGCTGAGAAGGCTTCATAATACACATACCACCTGAGAATTGTAGAAGGCAGAGAAAGGCTACTGGGGAATGTATTCTAGGCAGACGGAACCATATGAGCAAACGCTTCCTACAGGAATCTAACAAGTTCTTGGAATGTCTGGGGAAAAGTTACACGGCTGGGCCCTATGGGTGATTTTGAGGATAGAATAGAGAGTAAGAAAGGCAGATAGGATCCTTTGCTTCATAAAACACATTTAGGAATACAAAACTTAACCTCTCAACAGAGAAAGACCATCAGTTTTGTGATGTGATTAGATTTCTGACCACGGGGTAGCTAGTTTCATGCTCAATCCCATAAGGAGTGTCAGGAAAACGCCTTTGGAGCCATGGGGTCAGTGGGGGGCAGGGCGGGGGGGGAAGGGCACTCACCTGCACTAGCCTGACTCTGACCACATGAAAGAAGCAAGATAAACCCCATCATATCAGGCATTTGTGATGACATGGCAGCACCCTCCTTCATCTTTATTCCTTCTCGGGGCCATGTTTCAGGCTTCATGTGACTAGCTTCAATTTGTAGGGTAGAAACTGAGGCAGAGCATATCTTAGTGACGTACCTCTGAATCCAAGCAAGGACAACTGGCCCGCAGGGATTCCCTTGACCTTTCAGGTCCATGACGTTTGGGATACTGCAAGGAATTTTATCTTCATGGCCTAGAAAGTACACAGTAAATGTTCTGCTTCCAAATGGAAGACAGAGGACAGTATTGACAGTACAACTCTAGTAAAAAAATAAACTCACATTTCTTAAGATTTTTTACTTTAAGAAATGAGTGTTTATTTCTTAGACAAATATTGGGTTGGATTTTTCTGTAAGATGTTATGAAAACCCGAATGAACTTTTTGGCCAACCCAATACTTTAGTGATTAAGTGGTAAAACACATAAGGAAATATTTTACTCCACCCAGCCACAAGAAGTATACATGGAAATATCCTATAGTGTCTATTCCCTCACCTGCACGAGAAACGGCAGGGATTTTTCTTCCCCAGTTTTGGGGCTTTCTTTTTCCCCAAAGGAAGAAGATTTCCACATGACAAGTGGAGGGAAGATATCTTTGCCTGTTTGAAATAAATTCTTGGTTTTCACATTTTTACATTCCAGTAGTCAGCATGATTAATTCTCTAAGCCTTTATTCTCTCTTCTAATATTTAATTCTAGGATTTGGCCAGGCCTCCCAGAGGTTTCCAATTTGGGTTCCGTCTGTTTGAAAACAGTGATTCACCTGGTGAAAGCAGCACTGTTTAATGAGCATGGAAAAAGCAAAATTACCTTCTCTTGCCGAGAACCCTTCCTGAATACGCTTAGGCTGTCCAGCCCATGCTGGCTATGAATAATTCCAGATTATGCTATGTATTATTATCGGCATTCTGGTATTCTCTAGTATCTTCTATTCTCCTCCCCTTTTTTTGCTTGATGGCAACAATAAGGGTAGGTGAAGGAAAACCCACCAATTCAAGCCAACTCATTTGGTTTTCTGTAAAAGGCCCAGTGGTATACAGTGTTGACTAAGACAGAGCCTGGATGTTAGCTCTGGACATCCACATCCATTATCTGGAATATAATGGAAACCTGGAATAGGATGAATAATGACATGTTGATGGCGCTTCCCTTATGGTATTTTTGTCAGGGTAACAACAAACGGCCCCTCGTAGAAACTAAGTGCTGTGACACTCTGTCCTTTTGTGTAGCATATGGGCACTCTTTGTTAACTAGTGATGATGATGATACACTAGGAAAATTATATAGCATAAAGACAGAGACTTTGACATCTGGTCGACCTAGTTCAAATCCTAGCTCTGCAATTTTCTAGCAAGTGGGTCTTGGCAAGTCAGCACACATTTCTCTAAGCCTCAGTTTCCTCATGTGTAAAATGGGATAATGGATAATTGTAGCTATGCCATGGAGTTCTTTAAAAAGATTTAAAAAATAATTCAATAGAGGGAGGATGTATAACCAAGTGGTTAAGACTGTGGGCTCTGGAGTCAGATGACCTGGATTCAAATACCGGCTCTGCTACTTACTAGCTATGACCTAGAGTAAATTACTTTGTCTTTGTTGCTGGTTAGATTCCCCAGCAAAGCAGACTCTGAAGCAAAGATGAGCATATAGGATATGTACTAGGGAGAGCCTAGGCATCAACATCTGTGGAAGGGAGAGGAAGGAAGCAGGAGTGGGCAGACAGAGAAGTTGGGTTTCTCCCAGTGAAGTTCCAGTGAAGACCTCAGCTGACCCTTCAGGGAGCTCTAGGACTAAGATGGCCCTTCAGAAATGTCCCAAGTTGGGGCGAGGGGTCAGGTTTTTATAGCCCTGTGATGATCAGTCACTGGATGCAATTGCTGCTGGAAGGAGGCATGACCTTGAACCAGGCAATTTTCTTTAGTGGAGGCAATTGCCAAAGAGGGCTGACATCAGAAGGCCATCTTCCTGCAGCACTTCCAGCACCTGGGAATAAGTCCTTCATGTTTTTTTGTTTTTACTGTATGATTCCATTTATATAAAATACTCGAAAATGCAAACTAATCTATAGAGACAGAAAGCAGATCAGTGGTTGACTGGGGAGGGGGGCCTGGAATGGGCCAAGAGCAGGGAGGAACAGCAAGGTCCTTCATTTTTGAAGGGAGGTCTAGGCAGGGCACCACAGTGTCCACCACATCCTCTGTACCTCCATATTCTCACCTGCAAAATGGGGGTTATAATCGTACTGACCTCATATGGTTGTGGTAAAGATTACTGCACTTAGAAGAGTGTTTGGCGCCCCCCCCCCCAAATGTTAACTGTTATAATTTAATGCAGTGAAACTCTTCACACTGGTAGAGCTAAGTGCTCAAGGAATGGTGGTTTTGGAGCCATAGTCGTACTCACAGATTTGTTAAATGTTACTAATAGAAAAGGTTTTAAAAATTATTGGATCATGCCCCTTAGGAGATGGGGAAGCCAGAGCTCAGTGAGAGGAAGTGATTTGCCAAGTTCATTGGTGGAACGACCAGGTGGGAAACTGGGGGCACGTGTCCCCTCGCTCAAAGTTGGTGAACCAGCTATCCATGACCGGGCATATACAGTCCCTCACTTTACATATGTGAAGCAAATACTTATTTTACCTCCATTGATGTCAGTCCCTTTACCTGTAAGCTCTTGGTGCAGGAGTGAACTTTGGCTTTTATTCCATTTTGTCTGTGACAAAGATCGTGTAAGAACTGGAGGAACTCATGAACATTATTCCAAAATTGCCAATGGACTTCCTGACATTTAGAGTCTGAGGAAACGGACCAGCCTTGGTCTTTGTGGGAAGGCTCTCCTCTGGCTCTCTGAGACTGACCACTTTTATCTCTTTGCTTTGCTTTCAAGGGTTCTACGCCAGCCCGTGGGCAGGATTTACTTCGCAGGCACGGAGACTGCTACACACTGGAGTGGTTACATGGAGGGGGCTGTGGAGGCCGGGGAGAGAGCAGCCCGAGAGGTAAGGCCTGGGGTCACGGGCTGTGGGGAAGGAAGCAACTCATGGGCCTGACAAACAGGTTAAATATGTCTGAGATCCTGGGAGCCAATTCCCCATGAACCCCCATCTGAAGGACAATGAAACACCTTTTTAACAGTAGTCTCAGGTGAAATGAACACCTTAACCCAAAAGTAACAATGAGTCCAAGGTAAAAAGAGTCCATGGGGCAAAAGATCACCATGGCTATACTTGAGAGATAACCTAGGTCTAATATTATAGAACCAAACATGTTTACACTAGGATTCAGAATTCATTTATATATTTTCCGACAGTTTCTCTGATCTCATCCCTATTAAGGCGTGTTCACGGCTATTAAAATGTATGGTGAGTCTAATGGTTGGACCTTCTTATGCTACAGATGGAAGACCTTTTGGATCTTTTCAAAGGTTCAGTGGACTACACTGGCTTTTGCCCTCGTGTTTTTAATGGATATCCCAAAAGACATTGTTAGTCCTTTATTTAAAGAGCAGATTAGGAGAAAGATGGTGTCATTTTTGTTATTCACCAAGATGCGCTTTCTTTTCAGATCCTGCATGCCATGGGAAAGATCCCAGAGGATGAAATCTGGCAGCCCGAACCAGAGTCTGTGGTAGGTTATATTTTATATCATGAATTTCAATCTCTTTCCTCTAAAAATAATTACTTGCGAATAGAACACACTTGTATATATTCACAGACCTTCCCCTAAGTGATTCAACCCATGAATGTTTAAAGAGATGCCACGGGTTAGGGCAGAGGTGAGGGATTTAGAAGAACTTTGATAAATTTGCAGCTGCCACATGCCTTGCAGATTATTAGGAAAAAATTAATTATTTTTTGGTCGGATGAGATATTACTCAGAGAGTTCTGGACTTATTAAGAACTCAATAAATGTCTGTTGAATAAATCTCTAACCTGGTGATCGGGGGGAGGAAATGAAAGGAAGATATGTCAGTATCCCCTGTCTGGGGACAAAGGAGTGGAATGAAATGGAGCAGATTTAGGTTAAAAATGCATTTTCAATATACCTATCATTTTGTAATAAAACCCCAGGAAATTTTCCTGCCTGGAAGGAAGTACACACATCATAGAGGACAAGGGTCCAAAGGGTCAAAGTTATTCGTCTGTCAAGTGTAAGGTTAAAAACAGTAGCCTGGCCACTCCAAAGTCATTCTCTTAGTGCTTCTGTCAGAGATGGGATTGAGGACTGAGTGGACCACAGATGCATCCACTCAGCAAATATTTATTGTGCACCTGCTTTGCATCAGCCGCTGGGATAATGGTACAGCAGCGCTTTCAGAGCTCAGCATGTGGTGGGGAGAACAGAAGATAACAAAAAAGCCCACGTGCCATGAAGATGACACGCTGAGAATGTAAAAAGAGGGGGTCATCTTAGTTTGGGGACACTGGAAAGGCTCCCGAAGGAAGTGAGGTATAAACTGAGACTTGAAGTTAGTGGTCAGAATTAGTTAAGTAAAGGGCCCGGTGGGGAACGGGGAATGAATGTTCTGAGCAAAGGGAATGTGGTGTTTCATGGCCTAGAGGTTGGCAAGTGTGAGTCACGTTCGGAGAACTGGAAGAAATACAGACTTTCTGGAGCAAAGTGCGTAAGCCCTGTACTGACACCAAATATTCTCTGAACCCAGGATGTCCCTGCGAAGCCCATTACCACCACCTTCTTGGAGAGACATTTGCCCTCCGTGCCCGGCCTGCTGAGGCTGATTGGATTGACCACCATCTTGTCAGCAACTGCTCTTGGCTACCTGGCCCACAAAAGGGGGCTACTTGTGCGGGTCTAAAGAGAGGGCATCTGTAAGCACACCCTCTTCTGCTTCTATTTGGTGTGTGGGTTTGGGGAAGGAGTTGTAACAAAGTTCCATGAAGACACAAAGAATGTAGAGTGAAGTGGGGAGCATGACGATAAGTCAGACTTCCGACCACAGGAAAACAATATCTCTTTCTCCATTTTGATCCCTGTGTATTGTCTAGTACCTAGCTTAGCACTCTGTCTCACCCATTTCCAAGTTCACTGATCTCAGAATCTTTACAGTAGTTAAACAGGCTTGTTAAAGGTCCTTGCTATCCTACAGTATACATTGCCCAGGCACAAAAAACTAGCTTTTTCCTACCTCTGTGGCTTTGTGCTTGTCCTTCCTCTTACCTGTAAGGTCCACATCTTCCAAGATCTGTGCATTTGTCCTTAGAATCCTGTATTGTTACAGCTGGAAGAACTTAGACACCACCTTGTCCTTACTTGCTATTTTAGAGTTGAGCAAACTGAAGCCAAGAGAGGTGGGACTTCATTGCCCAAGGTCCACAATAAGCCACTGATATTTTGTTGACTAGAACACAGGTCCATTGCTTTATCCCATTTCCCAGGATGAATTTCCCAATCACCCTCTCTACTCCCTGCCATGGTCGCTGATTGTGTCCCCTTGTGTGGGTTTACTCTGTACTAAGTTGTTTTGTGCTGCTCAGTATATTTCCTTAAGTCTTACTGTCTTGGGCCATGTGTCTTCAGCTCATTTTAATTTTTTTGAGGGTAGAAGTCTTGTCTTTTCTTCCTCTTGTATCCTCCCTTGTATCTGGATATGAAGGTTAGTACACATTTGGGTAATTAAAAATAAAGTTGATTGACCAGACGTCTGTTGCCTTTTCTTTTTGGGTAATGACTTTCAAGGGTTTTGACAAATCAAATCAAGATCCAGTATTAGGTATATAATTGTGGCTTAAAAGCATTGAGTCAAAATTTCCTTGAAGCTCAGATGATGCATGCATTTGGATTGTGTGATCCATCACGGGTGGTGTCTATGTGAGCACTTGGTAAATGATTTATAATGATATCATAAGGATGCTAAAAGACACAGCTCCTTGCTTTCACCCCCTCCGCCCCCGAAAAAAGGCTGTCAAAATAATTGACATATTAATAAGTAAGATGCTTTAACTATGAAGACAATTATAATATTTCAGTTGACCTTTCATATTCCTTATCAGTGCAAAGCTTTTTACTAGGTACACTCATTAATTTAAAACCATAGTTCCACAGTCCATTAAATCCTATTTGAACTACTTTTTAAATGAGATCATCATTTCAAAGTATTCATACCTCTCAACTCCCAAGATCAGTTTTTATCAGGATATATATATATTTTTTAACATCTTTATTGGAGTATAATTGCTTTACATTGTTATGTTAGTTTCTGCTTTATAACAAAGTGAATCAGCTATACATATACATATATCCCCATATCTCTTCCCTCTTGCATCTCCCTCCCTCCCACCCTCCCTATCCCACCCCTCTAGGTGGTCACAAAGCACCGAGCTGATCTCCCTGTGCTATGTGGCTGCTTCCCACTAGCTATCTATTTTCCGTTTGGTAGTATATATAATCCATGCCATTCTCTCACTTCGTCCCAGCTTACCCTTCCCCCTCCCTGTGTCCTCAAGTCCATTCTCTACGTCTGCGTCTTTATTCCTGTTCTGCCCCTAGGTTCATCAGAACCTTTTTTTTTTTTTTAGATTCCATATATATGTGTTAGCCTATGGTATTTGTTTTTCTCTTTCTGACTTACTTCACTCTGTATGACAGTCTCTAGGTCCATCCACCTCACTACAAATAACTCAGTTTCATTTCTTTTTATGGCTGAGTAATATTCCATTGTATATATGTGCCACATCTTCTTTATCAGGATATATTTTAAATCCATAAATGACCATTCTCACATGCTCCTTTAGAAAATGAAGGTTGTTTTTCTTAGCATAAATGAAATTTAAGAAATCTCCCAGGATTAATCAATAATAGTATAGTTTCCAATTTTTACAGTGACATTTAGCTTCGTGAATTTGTAGGAACTTTAGAGACTAAATGAGGAGATTAAAGAACCCACTAAGACTTCTGTAATCATTTTGGTTTGGGGATCTGTCTAGAAATATAATGTATTTGGCCTAGGAGCGTCTTCTTGAGAATGCTCCCCTCGGAAACAGCCCCGCCCACCCTGAGAGTCGTCATACTACTAACTCCAGCACATACATTAAGAAAGAGTCAAATAAGGAATTACCTTCTCCAGGAATCTCCTGGACCATTCATCCTCCAGCTGGGCCAGTGGAGAATGCTCAGTGTTCTCCCAGTGTTACATGCCTAGACCTCTTGTCTTGCACTTACCCTATGATATTGCAATTGCGCCATCTTGTTAAATTACGTGATTTGAGGTGCCAAGTTACATTCGATATTAGTTACCAGGGTAAATCCTGAGATGATAGACAAAAATGGGAAACTTTAAATGAAAGACCTAAAAACCAGTTTCTTGTCTGATGAAACCCCTCACCAGTTTTGAGTGTATGAAAAGAGTGAGGAGGGTTTAAAAAAATTTTTATTTAAATATAGTTGATTTACAATGTTGCGTTAGTTTCAGATGTACAGCAAAGTGATTCAGTTATACATGTATATATATATATTTATATATATATATATATATATATATATTCTTTTTTTACATTCTCTTCCATTATAGGTTATTACAAGATATTGAGTATATGTCAAATCTAAATAATGATACAAATGAACTATTTTACAAAAAAGAAATAGACTCACAGACGTAGAACACAAACTTATGGTTACTAAAGGGGAAAGGGGGGGAGGGATAAATTAGGAGTTTGGAATTAAAATATACACACTACTATATATAAAGTAGATAACCAATAAGGACTTACTGTATAGCACAGGGAGGGGGTTTTGAAGGGGTAGACTCGTGAAGAAGTCTCTTTAGAGAGAGCTGCCGTGCTTTGAGTCCAACCCACCCCAAAAGGGAGGGCCAGGGTTTTACCTTCTCATCCAAAGTCTTATGAGAGGGGCTTCAAGGAGACCCCTTCGAGAGCTTGAGACACCCCAGAAGAATCTAAAGCCTTGGCTTCTGTTCAAGATGCTTCTGACTTGAGAGTGAGGGAATGCTAAGACTGCCAGAAAACAGAAGCTGAATGGAGATCAAAATTGACTAACCAGACGATCCTATATTACCTACTCTTTTTAAAAACAATGTATCTGTGCCCTCGTTTGCAGAGAGCTAATTTTCATTTTTCTTCATACTCATTTTCAAAGCTTCAACTGCCTTCTTGACTATATTTTAGTTGAGGTAGCTCTAATAACTGGTTGGATCTGGTTTTCTCTTGGGTAGGTGATGAGTCTCAAGCAGTGATTCTCAGCTGAGGGTACACATCAGAATTACTGGGGTGCTTCAGAAAGACCCACATGTCTAAGCTTTACATGGAGAGTTTAATTTAGCAGGTTGGGAAGAAGACAAGTGTCTTCATAGATCTTCTCTGTGAAGGTCTTAGCCAAGGGCTAAGAATCACAAGTTCAAAGGTACAATAGGGCTTGGGCATACGGAGTTGAGCTTTTCTCAGAGGCCTGCTGCTCTGTCTCCATCCTCTGTTACATCAATGTGAAAAGAAGATGCTTATAAGATACTTGGAATAAAAGGAAACAGTGGGACTTCCCTGGTGGCGCAGTGGTTAAGACTCCATGCTCCCAATGCAGGGGGCCCAGGTTTGATCCCTGCTCAGAGAACTAGATCCCACACACGTGCTGCAACTAAAAGTTCGCATGCCACAACTAAGGAGCCC
Organism: Balaenoptera musculus; assembly: GCF_009873245.2. Lineage (NCBI taxonomy): Eukaryota > Metazoa > Chordata > Mammalia > Artiodactyla > Balaenopteridae > Balaenoptera > Balaenoptera musculus. The sequence goes on along the minus strand of NC_045806.1, from coordinate 38,226,495 downwards.
TCAAGCCACAACCTGGAGCCCGTCTGCCACAACTAAGGAGCCTCCCTGCCGCAACTAAGACTCAGCACAACCAAATACATAAATAATAAATATTAAAAAAAAAGGAAACAGTGTTCCTCTATGAAAGTTAAGCATTAATTCGACATGTTAAAGAGTGAGACATGTTCCCTGGATCATAAGAACTGCTTGACTGGGAATTCCCTGGCGGTCCAGTGGTTAGGACTCCAAGCTTTCACTGCCGAGGACACTGGTTCGATCCCTGGTCGGGGAACTAAGATCCTAAGATCCCACAAGCCGCACGGCATGGCCAAAAACAAAAAACAAAAACTGCTTGACCAGAGAAAGGCTATCTATCTTGATTGAAAGGCATGGTTGTCTTAGGCTGGATCCTCCCCAAAAAGTAGAACCTCAAACAAGGGTTTGTATGCAGATAGTTCACTTTTGGAAGTGATCTCAGGGAGCAGAAATGGGATTAGGAAGAGTGAAACCGGGCAGGAGGGAAAGCCAATCCAAGGGTGAGTTATTGAACTGGTCACTGCTGTGGGCTACTGGGGCTCAGTGCGGCCAGGGACCCTCTGAGGAGCTATGCAGGATGTACCTTAGAAGAGATCACCCGAGGGAACCAAAGAAGGGTGCATTTATCTCCCACTGGTTTAAGTTTTCCTTGAACTGTTAACTCCCTTCCAGTTTTGTCCATGTATCAGAATCGCCAGTGAAGAAGGTGCTATCAGTAACTTGCACATCTGGTTGCTGCTGCAGCAATGGCTGGAGTGAAAAAATAGGCTGAGAGTATGTGGTGATGCCCAAGAGATGTCCTATATATAGGGCCCAGTATACAACTTAAAAGACAAGTTAAAAGAAGCCCAGTATGTTTTTGTTTGTTTGTTTGTTTTGGTTTTGTCCAAGGGAGAGATTCTGAATCTTGGGGGAAAAAAACATCTGTTTATGTGACACTCTTATGGATATTTTAGTTTTAAAAGAATACATCCCAATTTGAGATCTTCAAGGCTGCACGACTGGGGGTCAATCCCATCTACTGATAAGATCCCATGCAAGAAAGAGATCGATGAAACACTGTTTGCCATGCCTGTGGTCTCCTTTTAAAAAAGTGGTCAGAAGTGGATCTTTGCATACCAGTCACCTGCTTTTGTGATCCTACTACTCTGGCCGCAACCGATTGGACTAGGGTTGATTTCCTGAGTCAAAGACAGAACTCTATGAGTAGCCAGTGGCCCATGAATTGGCCTGGCCCAAAGTCTTTCTGTGGCAGTGGTGAAGATGAAGTGGACACAAGGAGGGGGCAGACTAAGGCACAGGAATGGGGTAATGATGGCCGATCCTGAGGGAGTGACAGTAGAGTGGCCGCTGTGTCACCTGACCTATCGATGCATCTCAACAGCAATGACCGATGTTCCAGGACATCAGAAGACTTGACTGAGCCCCAGTGGCCTGATCTCCCCTACTTCTTCACTTCCTCTAGTTTTTCTCTGGAAACTGAGTGTATTTAACAGAGATGTCTTACCTCTGCCAACATTCACCTCCCTCCTATCTGCTTCCTCTCGAACTTCAACTTCTGCTTGTCCCCTGCGACCTGGTCCTCTGTCACTGTACACCTTTTAGGATCTTGTCTCCTGGACCATCTGTTAGGATCCCTTAACTTCCATCTTAACCTCGGCTCCAAACTAAGAAGGACAAGTTCTCATTTCCACAATAAATTACATCTTGTAACCAAAGAGAATAGTCTAGAATGCTGTGTACTCTAGGAGAATGTACAGGCAACTTGGTGTGATGTGGTGGTGGGTTTGTTGTTTGTTTCCTGTTAGTTTGTCTTTTAAGTGCTGAGGAAGACTCATCTGAGTTGAAAATTCTCCTGGGGAGTGATCTTAATGACATCTCAGCCTGTGGACACTAGAAACCGAGCTCCTGTATTAGAAATAGCTGATCTAATCAGACCCTGCACTTAGCCTGGGCTGCTACTTTCTGATGTGATTGTTCTTGGTATTTCTGCTGAGATCACGCAATGAGTCACTGACAAGTCATACACCACTCCGGCAGAAAGACATTCCAGCCTCTGGCCTCCATCCATGATCACTTTGACCACTTCTTTCACCTTTCTTTACATCTCTAATCCTCCACCATTTCTTCCATAAGCATTCTGGCTCAGTTTATTCTCCTTGAAAATCCATTTCCCTGCAAGGCAAAACGCTGAGTGACACTGAGTTTTTGTTCTTGAGTTTGACATATCTGTTTTACCTCTAGGCCATTTCACTGTATTATAGTTTCTTTTCCCTAACCTGCTGTCAAAATCTTTTTAATACCAGAATCTTCCCTGGGGTTTAGAAAATCAAGCCGAAAGTCCTGGAGTTATGTGGGAGCAGTGAGAAGGAGACCACCAGCTGTTTCAGAAAAGACTTAGAGCTGGCCTGGGCCCTAAGCCCCTCATCCCCATGGTTGATCCCTCCTTTCTGGTCTCGTGTTGTCCTCTACCTGCCCTTCTCCTCTTCTGCTGTTTGAGCTCCAGTGCTGTCAAACGCTCAGGCCCTTAGTCCACTGGTCAAGCCTGGGTTTGGATAAATATAACTCCTTCTGGAGCTCGAAATTCAGTGATGATGTTGGCCCTTTGGACTATGCATCCTTATATTTTGGAAGCACTCCAAGGACAAAATTTATCTTCAAAATCATGTCCTCTAAAAGTTGCTTGGAGGGAGTTCCCTGGTGGTCTAGTGGTTAGGATTCTGTGCTTTCACTGCCATGGCCCAGTTTCAATCCCTGGTTGGGGAACTGAGATCCTGCAAGCCGTGTGGCGTGGCCAAAATAAAATTAAATAAATAAATGAATACATAAATAAATTAAAAACTGCTTGGAATGTTAAAACCAGGAAATACGTTATGTGTCTTTCAGAAATATAAGAGCCTCCCTGCCAACTCCCTGCATCCTTGAGTTTCCTTTGTTTTAGGTGCCCAATGCCACAGGTGCTACTTAAGCAAGGGACAATGTAGGCAATGAAACCCGGCATAGAAAGGAGCAGTATAAGGGCAAGGTTCACAGAGGGAGCTCTAGGCATTACTGGTCATTCCCCAATGGCCGTCTCTTTTTGAGCCACAAGTTAGGACAGAAGGTTGGGTATTAGACTTACTCAATATTCATCCTTCCACTTCCTTCCTAATAGAATCTTGATTTTGTTTAGCTATTCACCCACCACTATGCCTCAGGGTAAGTAGGCTGGCCACATCCTCAGTCCTAAAAGATGGGCACTGGTTAGTCTAAGCTGATCGTGGTGGGCCTGTTTCCTTTGTCAATGGTTACCTTAAGCCTGGGTATGTTATGTAATTCTGGCTAAGGGCAAAAAAGAAGTCTTCTTGGGGGGTGTTGGGGGGGGTGGGCTGGAGCTTCTGGAAAAGAGTCCGTCACTCTTAAAAACAGACCCATGAAAGAAAAAGTCCCATCCCATCCTTTCTCTGGACGTCATAAGTGTCTGGATGTGACACTTGTAATGGCTGCAGCCATCTAACTTTCAAGCTAAGGATGAGGCCCACACACAGAAAAGGTCAGGGCCAAAAGAGTCACAAAAAAACCGAGTTGTAGCCCTGATGCACCCTGCTTACAGCCTACCCTGTCTCGGGAGTGCTGGTCATATGAGAAATAAATTCAACAAGTTTGCATACAGATTTTCTGGTACTTACAGTCCGAAGCATCCTAAAAGATACACCTGACTTGACAAAAATTAATACCTTCTTCTAAGGCTATCTTTGGATAATAATCATGCTTATTGTTAATTATAATAACAGCTCCTTTCATTAAACATGTATTATATAGAAGACACTGTACATTATCTCATTTTATCATGAAATCACCCCCACCTACATTTGACAGATGAGGAGTCTGAGTCTGAGAGATCCTATGAGGCTAAGGTCTCATAATCAGTAAGTAGTGGACGTGGCTTCAAACCTACCTGGGAATTGTTCTTAACCTATGAGTGTTTTCTTCCCTGTCTACACTCCCTGAGCCAGCCTTATAAGATCACTTATCTGGAATACTTAGGGCCTGAGCTTTTTTTTTTTTTTTTTGCATATATCTTTTTAAAAAAATATCTTTATTGGAGTATAATTGCTTTACAATGGTGTGTCAGTTTCTGCTGTACAACAAAGTGAATCAGCTATACGTATACATATATCCCCATATCTCCTCCCTCTTGCATCTCCCTCCCACCCTCCCTATCCCACCCCTCTAGGTGGTGACAAAGCACCGAGCTGATCTCCCTGTGCTATGCGGCTGCTTCCCACTAGCTATTTATTTTACGTTTGGTAGTGTATATATGTCCATGTCACTCTCTCACTCGTCCCAGCTTACCCTTCCCCCTCCCCGTGTCCTCAAGTCCATTCTCTACATCTGCATCTTTATGCCTGTCCTGCCCCTAGGTTCTTCAGAACCTTTTTTTTTTTTAGATTCCATATATATGTGTTAGAAGACCTGACCTTTTTGAATCACTAGTATTTCCAAAGCTTAGACATTTTTATTTTCGAAAGAGCTTTTTCTTGCTCTCTTACCACACAATCTAGTCCCAACATCTTCTTGATAATGTTCTTTTGCCTTTTCCACGATGTGGATCAAAGAATGAAAATCATTCAACAATAACTCAGCAAATATATACTGAATACTCTCTCTATTCCAGGTATTTTTCTAGGTGCTGGGAATAGAGTCGTGAACCAAAGTGGGAAAGACTCTTTCCTCATGGAATGTAAAATCTAATAGGTAGACAGTAAATAAGTAAGTAAATAAATAAATAAATGCTGTCATATATTCTGTCAGTGGAGAGACGTGTTAGCAAGAAAATGTAAGCAAGGTGAGGGGGTGGGCAGAGAGTGATGTGGCAGTGAGGGATGGCTATAGGAAATTTGGTGGTCAGGTTAGGCTTCGCTGAGAAAGTGACTTTTAAACGGTGATCTAAATGAAGGGAATGAAGCATGGTGCTGTTTGGAAGAAGAGCATTGCAGGCAGGAGAAACAGGAAGCACAAGGCCCAGAAGGGAGAGGGGATGGTTGGAGTAATAAAGGAAGAGAAAAGGGGCCAGGGTGACAGGAGGAACAGTAGCAGAAAACTAATGGCAGGAAGTGAGGTTGGAGAGTTAGACAGGGGCCAGATCAGGTAGGGAGTCTTAGGCTATACACAGTAAAGGCTTTGGCTTTTATTCTAACTGTGAAGACAATCCACTGGGGGATTTCTAGTAGGGGAGTGGGTCTGACAGATGTTTACTAGAATCACTCTGTCGTGGATACTGTGGTGCACTGCCCACATCCTACCTTCAGGACTGCTGCCGCCCTCATTCTCCCAGCTGCTGGAAGCTGGGAGGCTGACAGCTCATGGCTGTGTCCCTTTCTGTGGGCTGAAGAAAGCCCCCAGGCCCAAAGATATGCCCCTTCCTAGAGGGGGCCCACATCCAATGACTGGCCCATGAGTACAAAGGACCATCCCAGCTTCACAGCTTCCATGGGATCAGCTGACGCCTCTGTTGCAATTGCGTCAGAGTTCAACTTCACTTTCTGCCCCGTTTTGCTTCCTTCACTCCCTCCCAGGTGTTGATCCCAAGGGCACCCTCCAATAAACTTCGTGCATGCAAATCTCCATCTCAGTGTTGGCTTCTTGGGGAATCCGGTCTGTGACACACTTTGCAATGTGGAGTAATGTACAGGAAGAGGGGAAGCAGGAGGCTAGTTCAGAGGCCAGGGCAGTTGTCCAAGCCAGAGACTCTGGTGGCTTGGTCTAGTGTAGTAGACTGAAGATATCTATTAGATATCCGTGGACATCCAAGTGGCAATGTTGGGTAGTCTGTTCACTATATCTGTTACAGTTTAGGGGAGAGGTTGGGGCTGGTGATATAATTTGGGGAGCCATGGGATTGAGTATAGAGAAATGTCTCCTTTCAGCATCTCTGTTATATATTTCTGGAGTTCACACACCTGGTTAAACAATCTGCTGCTATATTTAGGTATTTATTGCCTGCTGCCTCCCAAAGAATTTGAGACAACATCCAGTACATGTAAATATAAAGTTAATAAAACAAAAACAGAAAATCAAGGCTCATGCCAAAAGGAGATAGTAGGTGGGCAGTAAATGGATGAGGAGAATGTGGATGAACAGCTGGACACGGGGAAGGCCAACTGCTACGTAGGTGGGGAATCTGAGGAACTTAGCAGGGACACATTGACCCAGGCCTGAAATGTAACTATTTCATTTTGTCGCACTGGTGAAATATTACATCAGAAATCCTCTTGGATTGGGGTTTCTCAAAATGCACATTCAACTCACCAAGTGGATTCCTGGCACATCTCACCCTAGTGTGAATAAGCTTCATCAAATTGTAGTCAGCCAGGAATAAAATCTACTCTGAAAATGAATTTCTGGGCAACGTCAGCCCAAGGTGACTGCAGGATGTTGGGAGACCCAATGATTCCTCCTTCCCCATGACTTCCTGGGCTCCTCTTTCTGCCCTTCTCCTCCATGTCAGCTTTTCCTCGTGTCTCTCCTTGGCCTCCTCCTGGAGCCCTTTCATTTGGTGACCTCCTCCTTTCCCAAGATCCTGCTGATGCCTAGAAAATAAGCCCACGCACCCATGGTCAACTAATCTACAGCAAGGTTGGCAAGAATATACGATGGAGAAAAGACCGTCTCTTCAGTAAGTGGTGCTGGGAAAACTGGACAACTCCATGTAAAAGAATGAAATTAGAACACTCCCTAACACCATACAAAAAAATAAACTCAAAATGGATTAAAGACCTAGATGTAAGACCGGATACTATAAAACTCCTAGAGGAAAACATAGGAAGGACATGCTTTGACATAAATTGCACCAAGATCCTGCTGATGGAGGGAAGAGGGTCCTATGTGCGTCCAGTGCTTCCCAGGGGCCAGCAGGGGGACACTAAAAGATACTTCATGGCTCGGCCTCAGAAAGATGGGTTCCCAAAAAAAAAAAAAAGAAAGATGGGTTCCCTATTTGAAAGAGTTACATGAAAAAGTGGATGGGTAAAAGAACTAAAATAAAGATAAGCGAGCGGGGGAAAGGCTGCAATGAGTTTGATTGACTTTTTGTCTACCCAGCTGACTGTGACCTGAGAACCTTCCCCTGGGACTTGTACCTGTGGGCAGTACTGTTTCCTCTCCCTTGGGCATCCTTCCCTATTGTCAGCCTGGAGAATGTCTACATTTTGTCTTCAGCCACTCAGCTCCAGAATATCTTTCTTCAGGAAGCCAAGGAGAGGAGAGTCATCTGGGTCCAGTGACGGTTTTCCCCCCAGAGGCAACCCATCAAGGCTCTCAGTGCCAATCACACCAGAACACCTGTCTTGGTAGGGTGACCCAGACAGGTGAGCGGGGCAGAGCGCAGGATCCCAGGTCGGGCAGGCAGGTGATTTAGTCGAGGTTCCATGGAGACTAGTGCAGGTGGATTCAGGGGCCCAGACCTCAGCAGGGGTATGAAAAGTCATATTCAGCAGGGGGGTGGGGAGGGTAAGAGATGGGCGGTGCCTGGGTTCCAGCTTTATCCCTGCTTCCTAGGGAGACATGGTGAGGACATGGTAGTTAAGGTGCACAGTGCAGACCACTGGCCTAGGACTGGCTCTCAGGCCCCATATTCTCACAAAGGGTCTGCCTGAGGGGACAAGACAGAGGATCCACGCCCAGTAGCCATCAGCAGTCCCCTGGGAATTCTGTGAGAGGCCCAGCCTCTGCTTCTTGTGTGTGTGTGCGGGGGGGGGGGGGGTGGTCCTCCTGCCTGAACTTGAAAGTGTGCCCTGCCCTGGATTAAGATTTGCTGCTGTTATTCTCTGCCAACCTCCCGAGAAACCTAGACTGAGGATGGCTGGACACTTGCATGGCAAGCCCATCTTTTCCCCTGAACGGTCCCTGACCACCAAGACTGTCGTTTCCCTTTGCTTACCCTGGCCATGCCCCTATGTTGCCTCTGCCTCAGGAGATGGAATTGTGCCAGGCACAGGATCCTTCTTTCTGTCTCAGGGGGACTGGCCATGCAGATCCAGTTTTCCTAGACATTGATCCATGAAGGATGTTATCTGCCAAGCGCTTGAAAGCACCCACCTGATGCTAAACAACCCTCATATTGTCCCAGTACTGTCTTCTCTCTTTACCTAACTAGGAATATCTACTTCGGACAGATTCATGTGTGTGCCTGGGTCTGGGGGTGCAGAGGGTGGAAAAGAAGGTTGGCCTGACTTTGAGAAGCCAGGGGCTGCCCTTCCCGGGTGTGCCCTTTGTCAGTCCTAGCCCTTGAAGTGAGCTGAGGTGAGACTGGATTTGTTCCTTTCTGTGCTTGTTAATTTTAATTTGTTAATTTTGTATTTCAGCCAGATCCCCAGCTTCCCCTCAAGACTGGGCATGTCATAAATGATTGAGTGAAATAAATAATGAATAAATGCTTCTCTCTTGGATTCCAATTTAAATCCAGGGAGCCCTGGTGAGATCTGAGGCCTGGTCTTGTCAATTATTTCTTCCAGACTAACCTCCGGTTACTAATTGGCTCATTTAAATTCCTTCTTTTGAGGACATGTTACAATGGAAGTAAAATAATTAAAGAGCAGCAAACTTGAATTTGTGGTTGGATACGTTTGAAGCTCTGTCGTTACCATTCTGATACTGGGCACCATATGAAATTGTGGTCCAGGGAAACAACAGTCAGTTTTAATTTTTCTCCTGCAAATGATGTTTCATAGTAAAATCTGAATATTAACGGTGATCCTTGATTCTTACTTGCTTATATCTCTATGTGTACCCAAAATACTAGCTTTAAGGCAGTGCTTCCCAAACTTTTTCACATCAAATCACATAGGAAAAAAAATGACTGTATTTGTATGGCATATTTTGTAAATGGATAAGGTTACTCCATGCCTGGAAGTGAGGAGCTTGAGGGCTCCAGGCACGCGAGACAACATCCCTGTGCCCAGAGGGCTGATGGCCTCCAGATCTCTGCACACGTATAACCCATTTGGGGTGGGACTTATCATCTGGGGAGACATCAAACATCATTTAAACAAATATGTAATTTAAAATCTTTATGGAGGGAAAGTAAAGATAAGGAATTATGATGGTGAATTAATTGTGAGGAAGGGATTGTCAGGAAAGGCATCTCTGAGGAAGTGATATGTCATCGGTGACCTGAAGGATTTAGCCAAGTGAAGAATGGAGAAAAGAACCTTCCAGAGAGAGGCAACTGAGACAGAAAAGGACTGGCTATGTCTGAGGATTTATACGCAGAACTAGATGGCTAGAAGGTTCTGAGGGAGAGAGGAAGGATAGGCGAGGACAGGGAAGCAGGCAGGGGATAGAGCAGGCGAGGCCTTGGGAACCATGATCCGTCACATCCAAAGTGCAACAACAGCTATTGAAGGGATATCGTCTCTGACTGAGGATCAGATTTGCACTTTTAAAGAGATCACTCAGGCTACTGAGTGGTGTGGTTTAAAAAAAAAAAAAAGAAAAGAAAGAAACCAGGGCATTTTGATAGAAGACTAACGAGAGACATGATAGTAGAGGAGAGAAGTACTTCAAGATGTATTTTTAGAAGTAGTAGTAATAACAGACCACAAACTGCTATTGCATCTTCATTTTTTTAAATTAATTTTTATTTTATATTGGAGAATAGTTGATTTACAATTTTGTGTTAGTTTCATGTGTACAGCTAAGTGATTCAGTTATACATATACATATATCCATTCTTTTTCAGATTCTTTTCCCATATAGGTTATTACAGAGTATTGAGTAGGGTTCCCTGTGCTATACAGTAGGTCCTTGTTGGTTATCTACTTTATATATAGTGGTGTGTATATGTTCATCCCAAACTCCTAATTTATTCCTCCCACCCATTCATTTTTGTTTTTGAGGCTATCATTTACTGTTACTAACAGCTTCACCTGCCTTATCCTATTCAATGCTCAGAACAAGTGAAGAGCTCCACGTAACAGGTGAGAAAATCTACACTCAATACCAAGATTCAAACCCAGGCCTAGCTGGCTCCAGAAACCTGAGCTCCTCACACTTATGCTCTCCTACCAAGGATTTAACCAAGAATCTGTTTCCAAAGAAAATTCTTAGGGCCAACAAATCAAAATGTACATGTAAGAATAATAAGTATTCTCAGCTCTGTGTCAAATCTAAGAACTGAAACCAACATACTTTCCTGTCCCTGAGCTAAACAATATGAGAACTAATCAAAAATAACTTGGCTACTTGTCCCAGGAAGTACTTGCTCCTTGTATACAAAACTTTGAACCAACAAAAATAGACTATTTATTGAGATGAACAGCTTGTTCACCAAGACTCACTTCAAGACCCCCGCTTCAGTATGCCTACCAATCCTAAGCTATTATGTCATAGACTCTGCCAATCCAAACCAGTTTTCTGCCTTTCAAGACTGGCCTTAAAAATCACCCACCCCAAACTGAAACTTATAAACCCTATAAACCTATAAACTCTATAAACCTATAAACCCTGCCCTAATTTCTCCACTTTGAGACACTGCTAAGACCCTGTCAATGTGATATTCGCCCTTACAGCAGTGAGTCGAATAAACTTAGCTTTGCTTGATCGACATGTTTCCTGGTGGTCTTTTGGGAGGTCAACGGTTGACAAGTGTCTGGTAGGAAGCTCTGTTACCTAAAGGGAGACCTGAGAAGAAGGTTCTCATAAGAGCACAGTATTCAGTTGTGTGCAGAATCTGAAAGAATTTGGATTAGAGAACAGAAATTTATTTGGATTGGAGAATAGAAATTTCTGTTCTCTAGTTTATTAAAGGTGCAAAATTGGAGTCTAGTTTCGTGCTTATGTAAGACAAATACACTTCTCAGGACCACAGATTCCGATCTTTTTGTATCTAAAAAGCAAAACTGGGAAATGGCTATATTCAGGAGTGTGGTGGGGCAGGGGATGGGGCATTGGTGGGAGCAGAGGACAGCCCATGTGGTTTTAAATCATTCAAAGTTCTACCTAATGCTCCAAATGCAGGTGCCTGAAATAGCAGGAATTTGAGGACAGGCCAATACTGGCATTTAACTCTCCGTTTTCAAGAACATCAAGGCCCACGTGGTAGGCTGAATAATGGCCCTGACAAAGATGTTCACACCCTAACCCCAGAACCTTATGTGGGAAAAGGGATTTTGCAGATGTGGTAAGTTAAGGATAGTAAAATAGGGAGATTATTCTGGGTTATCCAAGTGGGCCCAGTGTAGTCATAAGTGTCCCATAAGAGGGAGGCAGGAGGGTCAAAGTGAAGAGGAGGTGATGCGTTCATGGTAGCAAGAGATTGGGGTGATGTGGCCATGAGCTAAGGAATGCTGGCAACCTCTAGAAGCTGGAAGAGGCAAGGATTGGATTCTCCTCTGGAGCCTCCAGAAGGAACCAGCTTTGTTGACACCTTGATTTTAGCCCTGCAAGACCCATTTCAAACGTTTGACCTCTAGAACTGTAAGATAATACATTTGTGTTGTTTTAAGCCACTAAGTTTGTGGTAATTTGCTGCAAGAGCAATAGGAAACTAATGCAGCCCATAAAATTGAATGGCTGACATAGCAAAGGTATTCATGATGACTGTGAGAGAAGCTGATCTGCTCTCACTCCCTTTGGCCCACTTCCCAGTGAACTTGACTTCAGGATGCACATTATGGCCTGCTCTGCGCAGTTCAACACCAGCAGATGGGCCCCCATCTGCGTGCATCTCCTGTGTTCCCTGGTTGATGCTGATACATTGACCCACGGGAGCTGGCTGAAGACACTTACAGGGCAAGCAGAACTCCTTTACTCATTTTCTTAATAAAATCGAATTCGGGGCTTCCGTGGTGGCTCACTGGTTGAGAATCTGCCTGCCGAGGCAGGGGACACAGGTTCGAGCCCTGGTCTGGGAAGATCCCACATGCCGCGGAGCAACTAGGCCCGTGAGCCACAACTACTGAGCCTGCGCATCTGGAGCCTGTGTTCCGCAACAAGAGAGGCCCCGATAGTGAGAGGCCCGCGCACCGCGATGAAGAGTGCCCCCGCTTGCCGCAACTGGAGAAAGCCCTCGCACAGAAACAAAGACCCACACAGCCATAAATAAATAAATAAATAAATTTTAAAAAAATAAAAAAAATAAAATCGAATTCACTGCTAGACCTATTTGGTGTCTATTTAGTCTGGGGTGCACGGTTTACCAGCTTAGATGTCGGTCTTTTCAGGGTAGAGTGGCTGAGGTGCTTTATGTTTAGCTCCACTGAGATCCCATAAACGGAACCTACAGGACTCTTATGCATCATTCAACATGTCAGGCACTATTAACCATATATTTTTTGAATTCATATAGCCCAGAATAATATAGGCTGTTTGGGGGACCTCCAAGTTAATCCCAGTACAATATAATGTGTAATCACAGTTTTGACTCCCAGTGCTTAAAGCGTAGTTGCAGACGTTTATTGCACCAAACGACTCCAAGTCAAACTTCCTGAAAACCCTCCTTACATTCTGTCTCGCTAGGCTGTCAAGGCAGCTTTTGAAAACCCCTCCTTCTCTCCACCTGCACTCCATAGCCCCAAGTTGATTTTCTGAAAATTTCTCTTCTTCTCCCCACTTCCCTTCTCTTGCTTTTTCCAGATTAGTTCCCTACCCGATTTAAGGTAAAAGCCATTCCACCTCTCTCAGCTCACACCAATGTTCTTCCTTACCCATTACTGAGATGGACACAACAGAGGCTGAAGAACCAAGCAGTTCTAACAAAAAAATCTTACTGGGAGATTAGGGCAGTGGAAAGGCTGTAGATACTAGACATTAATATTTTTGATCCATGTCACAACCGGAAAGTAAGAGAACCACAGGTAGATGTGTTTGGAGGAAATTCTGGAGGTGACGTCTCTTTAGTTTAGCGAAGGATGAAATTGTCTTGAACACTTAAGGTTTTCCGTTGGAAGGAAACAGCAGTGTTTGGCCAGAAGATGGCACTCTTTTAAAACAAATTTAGTCAGCCCTTTAGCACAGGGGGTTGGGAGACAGTGAGTCATAGTTGATAAAGATCTCAGAGTGCAGAGAAGGGCCAGGTAGAAAGGAACAGATGACTGTAGGGGTGAAAAATAGTCAGTGGAGCAAAAGGGATTTAACATTCAGCACTTACTGATGCTTGTTGTGGTTTTCTTTAACATTTAGCCGTGCCATCTGCTGTGGTCTGAATGTTTGTATCCTCCCAAAATTCATGTTGAAATTCTAACCCCGAAGTCGATGGTATTCGGAGCTGGGGCCTTTGGGAGGTGATTAGGTCATGAGGGTGGAACCTTCATGAACGGGATTAGTGCTCTTACAAAGAGGCCCAGCAGAGATCCTTTGCCCCTTCCACCATGTGAGGACACAGCTAGAAGTCTATGAACCAGAAAGCAGGCCCTTCTCAGACGTCGAATCTGCCAGTGCCTTGATCTTGGACTTCCCAGCCTCCAGAACTGTGAGAAATAAATTATTGCTGTTTAAAAGCCACCCAGTTTATGACATTTTTGTTATAGCAGCCCCAACAGACTAAGATACCATCTCATTATTTTTTATTTCCTTTCTCTGCCCTATGTAGTGTTCTTACTGACTTCCTCCACAGTGATGCTTATAGAGGTTTGAGGACAGATCCTCAAAACCTCCCCTGAAATCTCATGTCCTTCTGGAAACTCCCCCTGCATTCAGAGTATCTCAGGCTTTCCTGCCATAGCCACAGTGAATGTGTTGGTGTCTACAGTAGGCTATGTTCTCCACGAGGTAGGCTCTATCTGTCTTGTTCACTGCTGAGTCAGGGAACAGAGCCCTAAGTTCTGATAGAGGAGAAGAAATTCTTACTGTTACCCAACACCTTCCTTTGTTTCCATCCTGGTCCTCCAATGTCTCAGCCAGCTTCTCCTGGCTAAGGGCTATGTCTTGCATTTTTACCACAATCTCGGTGTAAAGCAGACAGTGTGGTTTTAAAAAGTTAATCCATTCAATATTGATGTGCTGCTTACTAGAATGATATCATAGTCAGCAGACATTAAATGCTGACAAAAGAGCTACGATTTCTATCTCATATAGTGAGGGTGCAGTTTTTCTAATAAACTTTGGCACTGCTCTTATCATCATGGCATTGACACAGCAGAGGATAAGAATTGTCTTGGGATGGGCTGCTGGAAGGGTTATTTCTTGAGGGGAATTTCTGGTCTAAGAGGGCTTTTTTCTAACTTTTTCGCCCCTATCTTTTTGCCCTTAACCAGGCCTTTCTTACCCATTCCCAGTAGTTTTACAAAATGGTTGCTGGTCTTGGTACTCATTTTTCAGAAAATCAAAGGCATCCAAAAAGAATTTGTCATTCACATGATGTAAAAACCAAACCTTGCATTTTTTTATTAGAGACCTGAGAACAATTTGGACCTCTGAGTAAAGCCTTCATATGTTTTGCTCGGTTAGGAATCTTTTAAAGGAATTTGAGTATAAACGTTCTTCTGAGGGGCAGATACTTCCCAGGTCAACCACAGTCCCTACTACTCCCTAATGTCTCATGCCTGCTGCTGTTCATTGTTAGCTGCCTGACTCCTGAAGACATTGGATTTTGGACTCCTGCTTATAAATGCACATTCCCCACACCTCCACCTTTAATCTTTCTATTAGTAACCTGTAGAGGGGGCTCCTTCATTGAGACAGAGTTTGAATCATTTCCAGAGTACATTCCAATTTTTTTTTAATTAATTAATTAATTAATTTATGGCTGTGTTGGGTCTTCGTGTCTGTGCAAGGGCTTTCTCTAGCTGCGGCAAGTGGGGGCCACTCTTCATCACGGTGCGCGGGCCTCTCACTATTGCGGCCTCGCTTGTTGCGGGGCACAGGCTCCAGACGCGCAGGCTCAGTAATTGTGGCTCACAGGCCTAGCCGCTCCGCGGCATGTGGGATCCTCCCAGACCAGGGCTCGAACCCGTGTCCCCTGCATTGGCAGGCGGACTCTCAACCACTGTGCCACCAGGGAAGCCCCTACCTTCCAATTTTGATTTTTGATTTTTCTTCCACATAAATAGTGCAGAATACAATCTCCCAAAGTACAAAAATAGTGCAGAAATACAATCTTCTAAATGCAACTCTCTTACCTAATAGGGATAGGTTCACAGAGAGAGCTCCATTCTATCTGTAAAATCAAAGCTCAAGTCCACAATATCTTTTACCTGACAAAGGGCAACTCTCTATATTTTTGGAGGGTGTAAAGTGGATACTGTGGGTGCCCCTCTCTGGATTCCCCAGCTGCAGGGATTCCAGGCGGAGCTCAGTTCACAGCTGCAGTTCCTCACCCAAGGTAACACCCCTTCCTAGAGGGTGGCTAATGAAGAGATACAGAGGCCAGACCCCTTTGCCTCAATGGGAGACGATTCTGAAGGGCCTCCCCAGCTCCCCTTTAGGATCTGCTGAGGCCCCGGCTGCAACTGCTTTGTAGGTCAACTCCTGCCCAATCCTGCCTTCCTCACCCCCTTATGTGTATTTCCTGAGAGCCATCCCCAATAAACTTTCTAACCTGACTGCATGTCAGAGTCTGTTTCTAGAAAACCCAACCTAAGACAAGCAGTGAACCGAGATACAGAAAGGCTGAGTGACTTGCCCCTACCATACTGATAGGCAAACATAGACAGAATTCTGGCAACAAATGCATAAATCACATAATGTTGTCGTGAAAAGAATCCTTGGAAGCTATCAAAGGCAGCCCACCCTTTTCCAGACAGGGAGACTGAGGCAGAGAACCAAAGCATTTGTTCAAGGAATCATAAGCTAATTAGGTGAGAAAGCTCTGATCAAACTCCACATTTTCTGTGGCCCAGTCGGGCAGACAATATTCTAGCATTTAATCAGCTCCCAGGAAACCTTGAAAAAAATACAAGTCAAACTGAACTTTGAGAATTTGGAGTCACTACCAGGTGGCTTTTTAAGCCCATCCTCCATGGACAACGTCTCATTGTGACCTCCTGCTATATGAAGCCATTTAACCTTCAAATCATCACCTAAATAGAGGAGCCAGGTCTGAATCAGAGGTGATAGTGCGCTTTATTAACAAACAAAACAGTACCACACAGGCAAAATCGTACTTCAGTGGCAACACATACACACATGTGTACTCCCACGTGTAGCACTGGGGCACGTTTCAGACAGAACATTAGGCGCCAAGTTCACAAACTAAACACAGTTCACAATCCTTCGATATCTTGTCTTCAGGCTAATATAAGTCCTTATTTAACAGCTGTGACAAAAAGGTTAACTTTTCAAATCTCATTCTCAACCTTACTACGGAGTGAGGCTGACTCAGCCTTCAGAACTGTGAAGCAGCTGACTTAACAGGGCCAGGCTCGATCAGCTGCCTAAACTGACTTGAGTATCTCTGGGTGGAAGAGAAGACCTATGGCATCTTGGTGCTGGACCACCTCATGTATGTTGGGAGTTCTCAGCTCCAATTTCATGCCTAGGCACACCTGGGCTGGCATTTATTTTTGATAATCTGTAGCTTAATGGCGCGATCTAATTAGGATGAATTAATCGGTTTGCTAAAAAGTTTGAGAAGAGGGTAAATCACATACTCTGGAGTCCTTCAACATTCGAGACTTAGATATGTTAACAAGCTGATGACTGTTAAAACAATTGCCAGTTAAGTTGAAGTCAGCATTTCCCAAAAGGTGTGTCAGAACCGAGTTAATCAGTAAGCAAACAGAAACAACTGAAATAGATCAGGGATGTGATTTCTCAAAGCAGTTTGGTATAAAATGCAGCAAGTCCTTATGTATTGGAGCATATCCAAGACAATACCATAACTCCCAAGTTAGCTAAAACACTTTTCAATTGCAAGGTAAAGAGTGGCAGAAAAATCCTCCACTTTGCTTTGAGGACGTAATTTTGGATTTACAATAAGGTTAATTATGTAATAAACTTGGGTTGGTTCCTCTGGCAATGTTTAATTCCCAGTCAATAAAAAATAGCCAGCGGATTAGATTGCATTATGGGGAGATAATGGAGATAAAAAGGATATGAAACAAAATACTGAATATGGGAGAAGATAGAAGCAGTAGACTCACCAGCTATAAAACAACTGTGTGACATTTAGTACAGGGGCAAAGACAAGGGTATCACTATTAAAAATGGTATCATTCTACTATAAACGGTATACTCTATTATAAAAGTATAAAATAATCAAGATGCAGAATGATTGACCTGATTAATTTTAAAAAAGGAATTTGAATCTAGTTTATATAATAAATGTGTGGAAGCAGGTCCATCAAAATTTTAATTGATTTAAAAATTTTGGCACATAAAGAATAAGCTTCAGCTAGCTAGAAACTTCATTTAAAATGAAAGGCCTCATTCATCAATGATGCAGGATAAGGTATTACTGGGTATCTACCACCTGGGTAGCTGAGTCCACAGAATCTTCTTAACGGCTTTATTTGATCACATCTGTGTTGATTTTTCTCAGATATTTATATTAAAAAAAGATACTTTATGGCTGAAACCTTTGGAAGGGGTTTTTAAAAATCTGACAGTCTTTTTTTTTTTGGCTGCACCTCAGGGCTTGTGGGATCTTAGTTCCCCGACCAGGGATCGAACCCAGGGCCCCCGGCAGTGAAAGCACCGAGTCCTAAGCACGGGACTGCCAGGGAACTCCCCTGACAGTTTTTAAAATGGGAAAGATAAGAGGTGAGCACTGTTCTGAGCCCACATTTCTCCTAAGACAGAGAACTTAGTCTTCATATATAAAATCACTCAATTTCATGTCTTTTATAAATCTTAACAACTAAGGCAAGTGGGGTTATAGTAAGAGCCCTCATTTCCTTTCTGTATTTGATAGTCTCGAGAAATAACAATCACTCTCGGCGCCCCCTCGATGCTCTTAGCTGAGTGTCCCGCGGGGCCCGAAGCGTTTACTTTGAAAAAATTAGAGTGTTCAAAGCAGGCCCGAAAAAAAAAAAAGAAAGAAATAACAACCAGAAATTTGTCGTGTATTTCAGTACTTATTTGAGAGAAATTGGCATGATGGTATTTACTCGAAGGTAACCATGTCAAAGATATATTTAAGTTAACAGATCTGCCTAAGTTTACTATGGCTGTAGGAAAAAAGAAAAGATATATGCCACTAGGGGCCTTCAGAAGGCCAGGGTGTACCCGAAAAAAGGAAACTACTGCTTCCCTGGAATTGGCAGAGAATGTTATCGACAACAAGCCAAGTGACGTCTAGCCACCTTCCAGGAGGACGAGAAGGAGCCTATAAACCGACTATTGCAGTCGGTTTCACGCAGAGCGAATCAGGGAGGCCTCCTGGGGGACACTCTTGCCACTATTTGACTCTGCTCACCTGGGGAGCTACAGACAAGTCACAGCAAGTCAGTTTATGCATTCTACCTTGGTAAACACTGTCCTTTTTAAGAAGAAAAAGAGGAAAAATACAAACAAACCAGCACGAAGGCTAGATGTCTAGAAACTTCACAGAAATTAGAAGATTCCTGAGGCAGCCGCCCACAAGATGTTGTCCCCTCACTGGTCTGAGGGCCTGAATCCTACCTCCACTGCTTTCCCTCATCCAAAGTGGGAGCTGCTCACCCCAGGAAGCTGTGAGTCTCTGGGCTTTAGGCCTACGCTTCACCCTTTGCTAAGGACTTCAAAGGACAGTCACAGGCTGGGCCTTAACCTACTCGGCCTCTACAGAGAGAAAGTTAAATGCTTCATTTCTGCGTTCATCAGACATTTTGTGTTAAAGGGGAGAAAAACAGGACACAGAAACTGTTTCTTATGAGCATGTCAACTTTAACTTCTTGAAATTAAGAAATTGATCACAAGGTTATTTTCTACCAATCAATACGAGCTGGTCTACAGACAAATCACAAGATGGAGTTTGATCTTACGGAAATTAAGGAGGTGATACACTGAGATTAAACTGAGGGGTTAAATCAGTGCACTTAAAGATGATCCGATGACACAGCCTTTCAATTTGTCAACATTTTGCTTTAGATGATGCTGGGAAAGAGTAAGCAGAAAGCATGAAGCTGAAACTTCAGCATCGGGTCAGCAGCCTGAACTTGCACACCGCAAACCACAGGGCAGTTATCGATGTGGAAAATCCGATGATCTTCAGCAGGCCTGTCACGGAAGGCAGGTTCCTCTCCCAGAAGGTGTGGGTGATTTCTACAGCTGGAACATCCTGGATGAATGAACATAGATCTTTAGCAGAAAACTCTTACACGGACAAGGAGGGGCAAAACATATCAGTAAAATCAGTGCGTGGATCTGCCCTGGAGAGTGGCATCTACAATGACATCAGAGGCTAGAAGATGAGAGATTTTTACATGCAATTCCTGGTCTATGGAGACGGAGCTGCCAAACTTACCTCTGATTCAGGTTCTTGGACCCATATGTCATTCTTTGCCACCTTCCCCAAAGCATTCAAGACCTGAAAGAAAGTGGCCATGGTATTATGAAATGAGGTTCTGTAGCTTCGACAGATTCAAGGCCCTGCTGGCCACAGCTGAGCCTCGTGTGTGGAGTGAGGGGCAGGGAAGTGGACATATAGACCATCAGTGGTAAGATCTGGAAAGACCAGATGCCAGCTGTGTTGCTGGACTCGGGAGGGAGAGCGACTCGGCTTCCTGTCTTACCTCTCTAGCTGCCCGTTCTCCGGCCTCTACTGCCCCTTCCATGTAACCGCTCCACTGTGTGGCCGTCTCCGTGCCAGCAAAGTAAATCCTGCCCACGGGCTGGCGGATCACCCTTCAAGGGAACAGAGAGGTCACACAGAGTTACCTGCGAAGGTGCTGAGGATCAATGAGCCAATCACTGCCCTCATCTACCCCGCAGAAGACAAGGAGACTCAGATTGTTTCCAAAACTCCCATGCAACTCAGCCAAAGGTGAAAGGTTCCTCCTTGTTTCCTGGGCCTGCACCGAAGGATCTGAGCTTTCAAGCCAGGGAGAATCAGGCCGTCAGTTCATCAATCACTAAAGGTGATGATGACCTTTTTCTAGCCAGCCAGAATTAGAAATATAAGAATGTGCATTAAGACCACACTCAGATCGATGTGCTGCATGTTTCCTGTTTGCAGTCCATTCTGCTACCTACAGTAAGGGGTGAGTTCTTCATGAGATCACATCTGACTGCAGACCCCAGCCATGCAGATACTCCCAGGGTGCCGGGAGGAACCATGGTGGCGAGTGGGAAGACAGGGAGAGAAACTGATTTGTAGCAAAGGAGAGACCCGAAGGATTATATGTCCGAAGGATTATATGTCTATCTCCTTAAAAAACAACCTCTGGGAGTTTGGGGTTAGTAGATGCAAACTATTACATATAGAATGGATGGACGACAAGGTCCTACTGTAGAGCACAGGGAACTACAGTATATTCAATGTCCTGGGATAAACCATAATGGAAAAGAATATAAAAAAGAATGTGTGTAAGTGCATAACTGAGTCACTTTGCTGTACAGCAGAAATTAACACAACATTGTAAATCAATTATACTTCAATTAAAAAAAACCCTTCTGTACAGTTAGTTTCTATGGATT
Organism: Balaenoptera musculus; assembly: GCF_009873245.2. Taxonomy (NCBI): domain Eukaryota; kingdom Metazoa; phylum Chordata; class Mammalia; order Artiodactyla; family Balaenopteridae; genus Balaenoptera; species Balaenoptera musculus. The sequence goes on along the minus strand of NC_045806.1, from coordinate 38,205,945 downwards.
TATCTAGAGACTGCCTGAGGGTAGCAAAATGGGCCTTCTCTTATGAAGAGGTCCTAGTGAAGAGACCCACGGAAAGGTTGGGCTGAATGAGCAACTGTCCCCTCCTACCTTGTCAGCTTTGACTCCTGCCACGTCTGCAGCCACTTTCATGAAATCTCCTAAACCGCTACCTCCACCCCAAAGGCCTTCACCTCAACCCACTGTCACGCCTTTTTCCAACTCAGGAATTCCTAGCTTCATCTATTCCTGATCCTAGTCCCACCTTCTAGACTCCAGAAGCACTCCAGTTCATCAGTACAGTTATCACTAACAAAGGCTATTCATTCTCAGCTTGAGATTTGACACAAATAGCCAACACTAACTGCCCTTTGGAAAAGGAATTGTAAAAAGCACCCAAGACCTAAGTAGATTTTCCCATGAATCATTTAATCTTTTATCAGATATTGATGACTTTCACTGAAATACTGCACAAGTCTAAAATGATTGATTCTGGCACAAACCTAAAATTGAACTAAAATCATTGCTTATTTAATAATTCAATCAAGAAAAAACAAACAAAAAGCTCATGTAAGGTAAGGGTTAACAAACCCTTCTTCCTCCTCTGTGGACACACGTGACCTTGAGTTAACTTTCTAGTTCTGTTCCTCTAGAAACCTGATGGAGGTATAATGCCATATATGTTGCCAGGCAGCACTGCTTGTGGTAAAAATGGCCCTCTTGCATCCCCACATTGGTAAATTGTATCTGGGATGGGAAAACTGTCATGAATTGTAAATATCTGGGAAGAGTCTATAACTTTGGGCTCTCTTGAGTGTGGTACATCTTGTAACTGGGCATGTCCCTTGCGGGGACCCTGGACACTGCCTACGAGGCTGTTATAAGAGACCATGGCTCCTGTGATGCATGGGGCTTCTAAGCTAAGGTGAACTCTCCCATCTTGCACACATGTCAACTCCCCGTGAGTGAGCATGCTTCCCTGTGAAGAGGAATGTCTGATGCTGCTCTGCCGGCAAGACATGTGTAGTCCGTGTCCTTCTATGTAGACTGGTGTCCAGGAGCCTAGAGTAGCTGTGCGAGACTAAATGTTTAGTTGAGCTCAAGAAGGCCCCTTGGAGGACACTGCAGCTTGCAGAATTCTCACACGTAGCGCTGACATCTGAAATCCTCACCAGTGTCCTGCGACTATTTTATGTGCTGTCGGCTACTGTCCTATGTACGGACATACTTCTTTTCCTATGGACATCCAGAAATATACAAACTATCTGGGACATTAGAAATAAGAATGCTGATTCCTATTTTTTTAAATTCCCATTGAGCTTTGCTTGTCTATTTTTACGTTTGGCTCACGCCTTGTATCAAGTGGTATAGGGTCTGGGTAGTACCTTCCGTACTGAGTCATGATCCCAGGGGGGAAGTAGGCCGTGTAGCAGCCCCCGGAGTACTGCTCCTCGCACCAGTTCTTCTCTTCATAGTGCACCGGCTGCAGTTAAATGGGGAGAAATTTTCAAAGGGAAGACAAAGCTGAAATGCTACCAGTCAACAATAAAGGCTCTTATGTGCTTTACTTTAAAAAAAGTTTACATGAAAAAAAAAAGCAGCACTGTTTCTGCTCCTGGGCTCTGCGACCACGTGTGTTAGAATATTTAGTCCCCTTCTCACAGCCACCTCTTCCTGTCTCTCATTTACAGATTCAAGGCGTGTGTATGTCTCCTTGTTAGAATCTGCACTGCTTAGGAATCTTGAGAGATGAATCTTCTCTACGTCAAGAAAGAGGGACTTTAAATGTGGGAAGTTAATAAAATATAAGGAAAGTATTCAAAGATGTTGGATAGCTACAGATGATTAAAATCCATGAGGATGAAGATTTTAAGTGTTCCGTGAGAAATAAAATTATAGTCTGTACCAAAAAAAAAAAAAAAAAAAACAGCGCTGTTTTTCTAACTTAAGGGGAAACACGACAGTACCAAGTAATGGCCTTTTGTGAGGTACCAACTGACAAAACGTGTATACTTTGACTTTCTCAACCTCTTGCCCAGGAGAGACGTGAAGTATTCCAATATCTGGAAGACAGGGCATCTCCATGCACATTCTGAAGTCTTTAGGACCCCATCAACAATCAGGTTCTGGAAAGGTCTGCTCCAATCTCCCCATTCTCTAAAAAACAGACTTTACTTCCCCATCTACCAAGGCATTACTACCGAAAAAAATGGGTGGGAGGGAGAAGGTAGAAGAAAAGCACAGTGTCCAAGAAAAAGGCTTTTTTCAGAACCCCTTCTCTCAGCTGGAAATGTGAATGATGGGAATCCTGCTAAAAAGGGAACAATTAAAGATGAAAAATGTTTCCCAAGGGACATGAGAGAACCTTCTCTGATTTCCCTAACACATTCTGCAAGTTTACTCTTTGAACAGTTCAGAAAGCCCCCAGCTATCTGGTAGGGCCTTTAAAAAGAATTTCATTCTCATAATTGCTTTCAATGGTGGATTGAAAGCACTGAAATTTCTAAATGAAGTGTGAATTGAGTCTGCAGATAGAAAAACAAATTAGTATGACTTTGACCTGGGCAGAGAGTCCAGATTCAGTCTATCTTATCAAGTATATACTACTGTGTCTTCACCAACAAATGACGATACAGCTGGGATTTTATTTTGCAGCAGTCATTTGACATTGACAAGAGGGCAGGACCTCTGTTCTGGGAACTGATCTCAATCACCCTGGAGATAATACCTGTAGCTCCTGCCTCTCATTACAACTGGCTGCCAGTTATCCAGTGAACATTTAAACAGCCCAGGAAACTGCTGCATCAGAAATTGCATACACTGACAGCAGCTTTTAATGGTGTTTTGTGATTGCTGAAGTTAAACCTCCAGTAAGCATATTCCTTCTCTTCATAAGATTGTCAGGAAACCAGAATCTGCTTTGCTTTACCACTTAGAGCAAACAGAGCAGAACCTGCTAGGGATTAAAGCTGGGGATTTCTTACTTGTAAAGCTTCTTGGGATCCTAGCACTTTGGCGTACAGCTCACAGATTTTCCTCTTCCTATAAAAAAGAACCAAAAAATGTTAAGGAAGTAATGACTGATGAGTATAGAATAAACACAATGTGTTCTAGGGCTCTTGCCAATGAACTAGATTTATTAAGGGAAAAATTAAAATCAATGGCCTTCTGTATGAACAGTTCCATGAATCTCTGCACTCAGATTAACTCTTTTCCTGAATACAGTCATGTGCTTTGAAGATGCAACAGAATTTTTCTTCTCTTTTACATTTTTGCCTCTTTCACTACCTAATACCATATCTATTCAGTTAAAATGGGGAAAATGAGATTAAATTCAGTTTTAGGAATTGATTCTAAGTCACTTTTCTGGAATATGTAAAATTCTAAAATAATCTCTTTTACAAGTCTATAGTAAGTATGATGGTGTCTTTTAACTATCCTATATTTATGTTTTAAAGATCTATGAACATATAAAGCTCATTTAATCTTTTTTTTTTTTTTTGCGGCACCGCATGGCACGTGGGATCTTAGTTCCCCAACCAGGGATCGAACCGTACCCCCTGCAGTGGAAGTGCAGAGTCTTAACCACTGGACCGCCAGGGAAGTCCCCATTTAATCTTTTAAACATAACATAAAATATGCTATATCAGGAAAGGCCTACGGTTATTCCAAGCTAATAACCTGTCACTTGACAGAATGGTCTGTGGACACAGTACTGGGTCCAAAGGGCATCTGGGGCGGGGGTTGGGCATGATGCGCTATGTGATGTTACCTCAAACAGTCTTTGGTCACCCGCATAATTCATTATGTAAATGACCAGCACAGAACATGGCACATCTTATATCTTAAAAATCAGTAGCTTAATTTATCTAAGCACTTCTTGAAACAGATACATTTTAAACTCACAACCACTCTTGGTGAAATTAAAAAGTTCTAATTTACTAAAATCACCCATTTTAGAAATGAATGGTTCTATTTCGGGAATTGTTTGAACAGGTTCCCACTGACCCAGTTATATACTTTAGGTGTTTACCTTCTTTAGTCTTTATATAGTTTAAATACTGAAAGTGCTCCAACATAATAAGGAGCTACTGTATAGCACAGGGAACTCTACCCAAAAGTCTGCAATGACCTATATGGGAAAAGAATCTAAAAAAGAGTGGATATACACCTGAAACTAACACAACATTGTAAATCAACTATACCCCAATAAAACTTGTTAAAAAAGTGCTCCAAAATATTTTTTACAGGCTAATAAGCAACTGTAAAAAAATATGGCAAAGGGTTTAATTCAAATCTGTAAGACAAGCATTAGAAGCTAAAGAGACAAACGGCAAAACAATGTTGAGCCGGGAAGAAAGGGGGGAAGGGAAGGTTATAGTTATTAGTAATAAACAGATTTTAAAAGACGCCAATTTCGGAATTCCCTGGTGGTCCAGTGGTTAGGAATCTGCACTTTCACTGCAGGGGGCCCGGGTTTGATCCCTGGTCAGGGAACTAAGATCCCGCAAGCTGTGCAGCACAGCCAAAAAAAAAAAAAGACGCCAATTTAATGTTGCCAAGTTACATTAGAAAATATTTTTTAAATGTGTCCCCAATCTCTCTGAATAATGTGGGACAAAATGTAACTTTATAGATTTATCCAAATGCTCACACACCATTTATACAGCTCCTTCAAGGAGCTGTTCATACTACAGATCAATAATGATAAAGGAAAGGCAGAACTGGAAGAAGTCTCAAGAGTACTGTCCACCTGACCGTCTCTCTCTGTCTAACCCAAGCCCCTCATTTCGGACGTGAGGAGGCTGAGGCTCAGTGCACTGAAGAGACTGGCTCAACATCACTCAGCTAATTAATGGCAGGGTCGAGGGTCTACTCTCCTGAGCATCCCTCCTATAGTAAGTGCTCAATAAAAATTTACTGAATCAAAATCCATCCTCAGCCAAGTATGGTACCCTCTTTCCTATGCTATGATAAGATAGGTGACTGATTCTTACCTACTTCACATGAGTGTTACAAGAAATTATTCTGACATTTTGAGTCAATTAGAAAACAAAAGTATTGACAATCATTATTCTGAAAAACTTAATAATGCTTAACTTATTTTCAGTATATAAAAAATAATAAAATCTTTGTTACAACAGAGTGAACCTTAAAATCTAATCAACCTACTTCGTAGGCAATTTTTCATTCATGAACAATAAACTAGTAATAATAGAAATATAAGTCATTATTTACTATACTTCACATTATTAAATGAGTCAAGGATTAGTTCATACAAACACATCAGGAAATTATCTTCTCCATCCCTTCCTCTCATTAATATAAAAATTTTTTAGAAAAGTTATATAAGGTAAGGATGTTGGAGCAATGCATTGATTGATTAGCTGGACTCTAAAAATAACACAACATACTTTACTATTTTTTTGAAGTTAATTAATTAATTAATTTTTGGCTGCATTGGGTCTTCGTTGCTGCGCGTGGGCTCTCTCTAGTTGCAGCGAGCAGGGGCTACTCTTCGTTGCGGTGCACGGGCTTCTCATTGCGGTGGCTTCTCTTGTTGTAGAGCACAGGTTCCAGGCGCACGGGCTTCAGTAGTTGTGGCGCACGGGCTCAGTAGTTGTGACTCGTGGGCTCTAGAGCTCAGGCTCAGTAGTTGTGGCGCACGGGCTTAGTTGCTCCGCGGCATGTGGGATCTTCCCAGACCAGGGCTTGAACCCGTGTCCCCTGCATTGGCAGGCAGATTCTTAAGCACTGCGCCACCAGGGAAGCCCCAACAGAACGTACTTTAAATGATGGCCAAAAGAGGTCACTGTGCAAGTTGAATTTACCCACTGGTTTCTAAATCTGGCTGCTCACCATAATCACTCAAGAGGCTTGTTAAAAAGTACAAGTACTCGGGCCCCACCCCTAACCTACCAAATCATAATCTATCAGCCTCAGAAAAATTTTCCAAACATTCTTTGGGAAATGTTGATGCAGTTGGTCCTGAGAACCATTACTTTAGTCAATGACACTCGGAGTTCTAAGGGTTTTTGCCTTATAAAAATTTTGAGAAGTTTAGCCACTATGTGGAATCATAACCAAATGTCTACATCCAGGCTGGTATTTATTTTACTATTAATAAGGAGGGAAAGCAGGAAATCCAAAAGAAAATGTCAAGCTTAGTGTGACGTAATGAAAAAAAGTACATATTAGATGCTATTTCTGACTTTGTCAGAAGCTAGCTGTGGAGCCTAGAACAAATCATTCCCCATCACTGGACCCCCAAATTCTTCTTCTATTGAGTGAGTAGGTGAACAATAAAATAGTTCCCTTCCTGACATCAAATCTCATGGCTGCTCAAATAAACAAATCCGTGTGCAAATACGGGAACTTCTGCGGCCTTTCCCTGACTTGCAAAGTCATCAAAGTAACTCTCAAAGCAAGGGCCGCTAGTGGATTTGCTGCTTAATTTTTAAATCAAATGCAGAGAGAAGTATACATTTGCATGCGTATTGGCCCTCTTCAAAAGCTAACAAAGGATTTAGGGTTACCCTAAAGAAGGGAAGCCCAGAAATGTCCAGAGGCAGCCCCCCAACAGCCTAATGAGTGTTTCCAGGTAAGAGTTCCAGGTAAGATTTTACTTGAACAAAGGATTCCAGTGTAAAACAAAGCAAAACAAATACAACAAAACAGAAAGACAGAAAGGGAGAAAAAAAGAAAAAAGCCATTGTCTTAAAATAATTGTTTTCTACTAGGAAGCTCTTGGGAGAAGGGAACATCAGAGCTGTATCCCAGATAATCAAAGGAGCATACTTTTATGTATACAAGTTGGAATAGGTTGGAAGACCTATGTATGGATTTGCTTTTCAGAAAAAGTACCTGTCAGAGAAACTTGGAGAAGGGCTAATGGTCTGGCAAGGTGATTGGGACTTGGCCTCTTAAGCTTTATTCACAGCTAACTTTTTTATGATTTTTCTCCATCCATTTACTGGGAAAGCCTACCTCTCAACCACTGTAAAATGAACACAAAGATGTGAAACTAAATTGATATACACATATGGGCAAGGACTGAGTCAAGGGGGCGTAGCGAAATACAAAAAGGTTGATTTGTTGGGATTTTGAGATGAATGAATTATTGCGTTTTTCATAATGCTGTTATCCTGTTGTTAGTGCAACAAGCACAATATAAAGCTAACCTTTTATACGTTTCAGGTGTAAATTCTTACCTTAGTTCTTTATGGACTTTAGCAAGGCGGTCAGCTTTTCGAGCAAGGATGAAGCTGGAGAGAGAGGTTACATTTGAACGATTAGGGGACAGTGGTTTATCTTAAGAGTTGTCTCTTTAAAGTGTTCTTGCCTCCACCTACTCAGCATTAATCAACTCCCCCACACCCTCCCATTATTTCCCTCTACTAGAGCAAATGCCAGACTGTCTTCATCTGCCTCTCTGTCCAAAACCCCTGCTAGGCTGTGGGATCCTAAACGACAGGTCACCTCCTACTCAATATTTTACCCCTAAAGTTTAGCACAGTCCTTGGCATACAGTAGGAAATCGACTGTTAGATGAATTAATGTTGCATTAAATGATTATCCTGGCAATGACTGTTGCTGTCTGCCAAGTACTTGATAAAAGCTGGAAAAACAAATATCAATAAGTGCTTGTTGGGAATTCCCTGGCGGTCCAGTGGTTAGGACTCTGTGCCTCCACTGCAGGGGGGCACGGGTTCGATCCTTGGTCGGGGAGCAATAAGACCCCGTATGCCGCGAGGCGTGGCCCCCCAAAAAAAAGTGCCTGTAGTGGCTGCCATGGTGGGCCACCCAGATCCCTCTTCAGGACCAAATGCTCATTACCCTCAGCTTACAACCAACCCCTCCCTAGCAATCGCACTCTGTAGCAGAGAACTGCCTGGCGCAAGGTCCCATCCCTTCCCAGAATGACTGGCTCCGGAGTGTGGTGGGTACCAAAGCCCAGCCCTTCGCCTCAGTGCAGACACCTCTGAAGGGCCATCCCCGCTCCAGAGCTTCCCAAGGGATGGCTTTGGCCTCTGTTGGGGCAACACTGGAGCCCAGCCTCTCCCTCTGCGCAATCCCGATTCCTTCCCTTCCCCCCAGGTAGCGCTCCCCATAGCAGTTCCTGAAGAACCTCCTGCACCCAAATCTCCATCTCCGAGTTGGCTTCCTGGAAAACTGGCCTAGCACAGTCCTCAAATTCAGTGACTCAGTAAAACTCAGTTATAATCTCTCTGCTTCCCTTTAATCAAATAGATTCTATTTATTATACTGATATTACTAATTGCATGTATATTTTAAAGAATTGAATTGTGACAAGAAATCCTTAGTTATACTATTATTAGAAAGCTTTCAAAAAATCCAAATGAGCTAAAGGACAATGAAATTATTTCTCCATTTAAAAAAAGTTTTAAAATTGTATTTTTTTGTTCTAGACTGAAAAGACAAGTAGATCAAGACTGAAAATGCGAGGGCTGAAAACAGGTATTTCATCCTCTCCCTCAAGCCCCCCTCCCAATTAAACTGTTCCTCAATTTGATTGGCAATTCCTTTAGAGTTGTTATCGAGATCATTCTGGGAAGCAAAGATACAAAGCTGTGGACTGTTTAAGAAATTTGAACCATTGAACTTCTGGGGACATAGTCATGATTTTGCTGATTTAACTAACACTTTATGTTGTGGCTTGCTGGTAATGATTTTAGTTAAATTTTAGGTTTCTGCAAGAATCAATCATTTTAGACTTATGCAGCATTTCAATGAAAATCACCAACATCTGATAAAAGATTAAATGATTTATCTGAAAACCCTTTTAGATCTTGGGTGCTTTTTACAGTTTCTTTTCTAAAGGGCAGTTAGGGTTGGCTATATCTGTCAAATCTCAAGTCATGAATGAAATAACCTCTTTGATCTAATTGTAACAATGGACAACTATCATTGAACTTTCTTTGGTGTTTTATTGGGGAAATTAAACATCCTGGCTTTGGGCTGGGAACATTTCACAGCTCTAAAGTACAAGGTCCTTTCTAGTTTCCAAAAGGCACTAGTTATCACAAACAGTGCTGGGCAATTATACCACCCCTGTCTTCAAGGCTTTCATTGCCTAGAGCAAAGAGCAGGGTAGAGGCAATATAGCTTCAAGGCAAGAACAGGGTGGAAGCAATTGTCCAGATAAAACAGATCAGAGTATCACTTTCTAGGAACTGCCTAAATAAGCCCATTACCATCTAGAAGGCTTCTGCAATACATGTCCTTGTTAATAAACGTAAAGAAACCCCAGAAGAGCAGATGCTGCAATATTTAATACCCAGGGCAAGAAGAACATCAATATTCTTTCATCTACAGTTGGATTGATCTTGACCGACAAGTCTCCTGAAACCTCTACCTCAACCTCCTGCATTTCTTTGGCACATAGAAGGCGATGGCAAACTGCCCAAACAATCTATGTATTTTCTTGCCCAGGGGGGTCAGAGGTGAACAGGGTGCAATGTTCCTATAGTCTTTACATTGTGAGCACCTGCCTTTACCAGGGAGGCTGGTGCTATTTCTTATATTTTACAGCCAGATAAGTGGTTATAAAATGTCTTGTTAGCAGTCCAGTAGCATAGCCTTTTTCTAAGTCCCTAGGGTCATGGGTCTGCTCCTTTTGATTTTGTAATTTCCCTTCAGTGATGCAATGCACATGAGCTCAACTCTCCTCGGGGTGAAGGGGAAAACCACTGGTTTCTAAAAGTCACTGACTGCTATAGAAGCTGTGCTCTTTTATTGCAATGTGGTAGAATAAATAGCCCTTTTGTTCGTATTGCTTTGAGGAGGACTAAAAGACATGGCAACTGGGAGGCTACGGCACTCCTTAGAAATTTCTTTGTGGGAGCTCCGATTCCCTCTCTGGAACCGTAGTCTCCAGAGGGCAGAGCAGCTGTGTGAGGGGATGGTAGGAGAGAAAAAGAGCTCTCCTCTTCCAGACACAGAACCTTGCCCTGGACCATCCCTGGTGAAGTAGCCATGGAGTGACCTACTGGATAAAGTGCCCTACACTCAAGGCCCGGCTCTCCTTTGAACTGCACTTCCTCATTAGTCATCCATCTTATCTCCCAGGGTAACAATTAACATATTTTTCTTCACTTTCTTTTTTTTTTTTTTTTTTGGCTGTGCCACACAGCTTGTGGGATCTTAGTTCCTCGACCAGGGATCGAATCCAGGCCCTCGGCGGCGAAAGTGCGGAGTCCTAACCACTGGACCACCAGGGAATTCCAACAATTAACATATTGACATTTGCTATGTAGTGATGTCTAGAATGGAGAAAGGAATAAAGCCCAGAAAACATAACTTTGGAAGGTTTTACAGGATAAAACAGTTCTCATTCCAGAATGGTTGTCAACATCCTGTAGGCAAGGTGGTCTACCATCCCGCCTGTCTAGCTGCGTTTTTCACTCTGTCCTCCACATGTAAGTTTACGGGGGAAAGAAACATATGGGCACAAGTTCAAAGTGGTGTTAATTTTAGTAAAGTTTCTCAGTGTTCTTGTGCCACATACTCTATTACTCTAATATTTTCATACATGGAAACATGACATAAATTGTCTGTAGGGTTATTTAGCATTGCTTGAGCTCTGGTCCAAAACAACATGTTCTGCCAGCACACACACCAATACACCAACAGAGTTTGAAAAATGCAGAACACCCAGCTCTAACTTACCCCATGATGGCGGGCAGCGATCCATCTGGCTTGGTGTCATCCAGGGTTATTGAAATGGGAGCTTCCTCATCTTCGATGATCATACAGCCACAGTAATCTTAACCAGAAGAAAATCAATAGGAGATTGAGTAACCTCACCAGAGATTTAAGAGGGATATTTATATATATATAACTCTTTTGCTAAGAGGAAGGCAAATCTTAAACTATTGGTCTTTGCCCCAACTTTAGAAGTTATTTCCTATTAAACACGCACAGTGACTATACAAGGATGTTTGGTCGGTCACCCAGACACATTAGAAAATGACCCATCGCGATGACCTTTACATAAAGGTCAGGTATGATCAGTGCATGAGTAAAATGGAGATGGCCCTGGAGTCCTGGAACACATGGGAAAGAGGGGGGTGTGTTAGAGGGAATCACCCCTGTGAAACCATGTTAGAAGTGGCAGGAAGGAATCCTTTGAGTATGAGCTGAAGGCTTAGCAACAACAGGCACCATATCTGCCCAGACTCTGCCTCATTTTATCCTCACAACACCCCAACAGCAGGTCTCATTGTTACCATTTTACACAGAGGCTGAGGCTGAGAGAGGCGAAGTGTCACTTGAGGCCACACAGCTAGTAAGCAAGTGGAGCCCAAGGATGTGTAACTTCAAAGGAGTGCTCTTTCCATGGTGCTCCTTTGTCTCTGCTCATGAAGAGTAAGTGGCGAGACATATGCCAGGGGTCTGGGCAATGTGGTCCTGCGACCAGAGGGACCTCTTCCTTCCCCCTCACTGCCAGCAAGCGCTCTTGGGGTCATTTTGTGTTGCCCGGGGCTATGAGGAGTGGACAGACTGAGATTTCTGATCCTTTCTCTACCAACTGGAAACACTTATCGTTTTTTCTGTTCAGTGTGTAGTATAAAATGTTCCTAAAAGAGCATGGTCTTCGCTTAATACAATTTAAACATGAATAAGTGCAACCTACCCTTTTTCTTCCAAAAGGCCTCCTTGTAATACATCATGCACTTAATGATAGCCCCCATTGGAAGACGCTGAATTAACTGGTTTCTCTCTGAAGGAAGCTCTGGTCTGAAGTGTATCTTGGCAGTCAAAGTTGGAGGGACGGCACTAATTACGTATCGGCACTAAAACACACAGACACAAAATACCATCTCAAACGTGAGTCGCAATCTTTGCAGGGAGCGTGAAACATCACATTTACCATTTTGAATGACAGTGAGCGGTAACAGTGTACAGTATGAGGCCACTGTGAGGCAACAAAACAGAATAAGGCAGTCAACTAAGGCTGCTAATTTGGAAGACTGAGTCAGAAATACGCCAGCATTAATTACGCCACTGCTTGGATTATATTTGGTTAGAAGCTGCAGAAGACAGGAGACCTATTTAATATAAGCTTCCCTTTTTTTTTCGGCCTTGATGTGTGGCATGCAGGATCTTAGTTCCCCCACCAGGGATCGAACCTGTGCCCCCTGCTGTGCAAGCGGGTAGTCCTAACCAATGGACCACCAGGGAAGTCCCATAATATACGCTCTTTTTTGACGAAACTGAATTACCTCATAAAGTTGATGATTCAACGTCTCTATCATGATGTTGTCACCTGACTGGTCAACATAGGTGACAGGACACCTCAGCTTCACTCTGTCCCCAAGGAGGTGCATTATCCGCTCGCTTACTTGACCAGATCCACCTACAAACTTCCGTTCCTACAGGAGAAGGCAGGCAGGAAATGAAATGTTATGAAAGCCCAAGGAAGGAAGATCATATTTACCACTGATCAGAAACCTCCAGAAAGTCACAGGCCATACCCTCACCCTCTGCACCCTTAACTATTGGAAGAACTCATTAGGACAGAGGCAGTCTACCAAGATACCTCAATCATCATGCTCTACACAGCGTCTGGTGACGAAAAGCTGTTACCAGCTTATAAAATCACAGAATGGCGGGGGAGGGATAAATTGGGAGATTGGGATTGACACATACACACTACTATATATAAAATAGATAACTAATAAGGACCTACTGTATAGCACAGGGAACTCTACTCAATACTCTGCAATGGCCTATGTGGGAAAAGAACCTAAAAAAGAGTGGACATATGCATATGTATAACTGATTCACTTTGCTGTACACCGGAAACTAACACAACATTGCAAGTCAACTATACCCCAATAAAAATTTAAAATAAAATCACAGAATCAGAAGGAAGGTTCCCCTATACCACTGGCACCTTGACCGAATGCAAATAACAGCAACTCCGTGGGCTTCAAGGGCCCAGGAGTGCAGTGCATGGAGGGAACCCTGGGACGGGGAGGGTGCTGTGCTTCTCCCAGGGGATGCGGTTTCTGTCTTTCTTTCTTTCTTTTTTTGATATTTTTAATAACTTAATAGTGAAAAAGTAAAATATATAAACCACTTATATGGTATAATCTTAATGAGGAAATACATTAAAATGTTAACAGTAGACAGGGTGAGATTATGTGTGAAGCTTTTGTCTTTATTCTTTATGTTCCAAGTATAAACACAAACGATAATGACCTTCTCTTTGCTAAAAACTGTTCAACTCAAGACAACAACCCTTGATTGATCTCCTTCAATAGGCAAGGCCCTGGCATTAGGCTCATTAGAAGACACAAACAATACAGCAGACATGAAGTTGCGTGATTTTGGAACCAAAAAGGCCCACATGTGACCCAGCAGCTGATGGGTAGGGGGGCCTTGGCTTCATAGTCTGTATGGGAATCTAAACTTTCAGAAGGTTTCTTTTTTTTTTTTTTAATTTATTTTATTTATTTACTTTTGGCTGCGTTGGGTCCTTGTTGCTGTGAGCGGGTTTTTCTCTAGTTGTGGCGAGCGGGGGCTACTCTTCGTTGCGCACGGGCTTCTCATTGCGGTGGCTTCTCTTGTTGCAGAGCACGGGCTCTAGGCGCGCGGGCTTCAGTAATTGTGGCATGCAGGCTCAGTAGTTGTGGCTCGTGGGCTCTAGAGCACAGGCTCAGTAGTTGTGGCGCACGGGCTTAGTTGCTCCGCGGCATGTGGGATCTTCCCGGACCAGGGCTCGAACCCGTGTTCCCTGCGTTGGCAGGTGGATTCTTAACCACTGCGCCACCAGGGAAGTCCCAGGTTTCTTTTTTTTTAAATTAATTATTTTTTTCTAGTTTCACTGAGATGGGGATGCGGTTTCTAACTCCCCTCGGTTTCTTAAAGTCCCAGCCCAGGGTTCTCTAGGCAGAACAGGCTCTGGTGCTCACAAGGATCACCTGGTCATCACCAAATGATGTTCTAAGAATCCAAACCTCAGCTCTTGAGAACTTTTTGCCAAAATGCCTGGAAGTTTCACTGCGGGGGCCGAAGGGTGAAGGCTAAGCATCTGCCTATTCCTCCAGACACTGTGAAATAGTTCCCCTGAGCAGCTCTGTAAGACCACAGGTGCTCTGCCCTACCACCATCTGCTACACTCACCATGGTCATGCTTCCAGCTTAATCTAAGGTCAGTCCTTAATACAGTGCATTTTGTAAGAAGCAGGGGGAATGTTTTTAGCCTGCTGTAGAAGATTCATTGAATGGTTAGAAATACATGTAGGTAGACTGAAGAACAGCCCAACATTTGACAATCGCCTTCTTCCAGAAAGCCTGTGTCAGCAGCCACAGAATGATTCTTACACTTGAATAACTGGTTGTTGTTCTAATGACACAACCACAGTTCTTTATAAAAATATTCCCACAGCAGTTTAGCCCTAAATTCATGATCCGTCCTTCCTCACAAAACTGGGACCATTTAATTTATAATTTGACTTCTGTTTTCCAAGAGTTACTTTGAATGTTAGTATAGTGGAAAGACCATGAACTATTTCCATTTGTGTTCACTACCCACTCCTTCACGTCTAGTATTTCTTGAACTAAACTATTAAAGGATAAGTCTAAGTTCTTTGTAAAGATACTGGGATAATGGTCTGAGATTCATCATGTGAACTGTGCCCTCCAAAAGGTCATGTGGAGTTTGCCTAGAAGTATCTTGGCTCCTCTGAATGAGGGATATAAATATAAAATACGAGTCACGATATCTCAGAAAGTAAGATATAGGTTAAAAAGAGTAATGTGGGATTTCTGTGTAAAGACACTTAAAAAATGCAACTGCCTTAAGTTTGCTAAAGCTAAGGGTCAAATGGGCAATAACTCTTGGGACCACAAGAACAACTTGGGGACTTCTGGAGATCTCCCAAGGAGAGGAACATTTCACTCAGTTGACAAGGACTCTACACCTCACACTATGAAACAGAACATAAGTTAGAAGTAAACTGATCCTAATTAAACCTTATCCCATCGAGGCATAACATTCCTAGAAAAGAGATATCCGTTTTCTTCCGATAAAGGATAGCCTTGAAACAAAGAATCTCAGAATCTGGAAAATCAGGGAATTAAGATTCTGGTTTCACCACTGGTTTGCTGTGTGTCCAGCCAATGAGTCAAATGAGTTCATTCATCAGTAATGGAAGTAGTATGGAAGCTGGGCAAATGCTAGTGGGCAGCAAAAATTTAGAAGCCAAAATGTAGAATCTACTATTGAAAGAGTGACCAATAAATCACTTCCATTCTATAACAGTTAACATAAAATAATAACTCCGAGACACAGAATGGGACAAAAAAGCCTCATGTCTGGAACAGAGATGACTTTAAGTACAATTTTACAAGTACTAGAAATTTTTGTTAATTAGTTGATTTTAGTAATTTAGCTCCTCCTACATAAATAGTCTAATTTTACCTACTTCCAAAAGGAAGAAACTGAATTCCTCAAACCTAATTAATTCAAAATGAAACATTCTTTAGTTGTGAACTTATTTTCAGGAACGAGAAAAGGAAATGAGAAATTTTGTTTTCAGAAAAGTTTTTTGGAGATCGTTTCAAAAATCCATGTTTCAAATTCACTCATGTTTCAAAATATAGAAGCAAGTATTAAGCTACTGCACTCGATGAGGGCAAAATCACAAATGAAGTTTAGTGTGAGAATGGACACTCCATACCTGGCCCCCATTGGTAATGGAGAATATCCGAGTGGTGCCTCCACACTGCTTCACATACCACAAGAACCACAGGGCAGACACCTCGTGGGGTTCAGAGGTCACATTGATATTCACAAAGAGAGATGCAAATTGCCTAGCAGTCCTGGTCACAGAACAAGAGCGGAAGTCAGGAGTAAATACGTACATGCTTCACAGGACATTATCTTTTTAAAACACAATTTAGCATGGCTAGAAAACAGTTCTATTGCTTTTGAAAAAAAAAAACCTCATGGACTCAATTTCTGAAGGAATGCAGATTTTAACCCTTGGGGAAAATAAACTTTTCCCTTACTTTTAGGAAATTATGGGTTAGTCCAAACATGCTAATCCCAATGCAATCTAAAGGGTTAATATGCTTGTCAGAGTTCATTAAGGATATTGTTTGCATTTATTTGAACAAACTTTCTCTCCTTAACACCCCCCCTGCCCCCACCCTGGTCCAGGCTACCACTGTCCCTACCTAGTCATATGACTACAGCCCCTCATGATCCTTCTCTACATTACAGCCAATTAAGTCTTTTAACAGTCCAAAACTTAAAAAAACAAACAAACAAAAAACCCCACTCTGCTTAAAATCCTTCAATGACATTCACAGCAAAAGGCAAAAGTCTTGAATATGGCCAATATATCTTGCACCATCAGCCTGTCAACAACTTCTCCAAACTCTCATTCCATCATTTCCTCATGGCATCTTTATGGTCCAGGTATACTGTCCACTCGTTGCTAAAACATGTCAATCTCCCCATCTCAGGGCCTTCATAAGCTGTTCTCTGTTCCCTATACTGGGGGGGGGGAGCATTTCCTACACTATCCAACCTTCACATTTCCCACCATTATTTATGGCTAATAACTGGAAAATACCATGCCTCAACCATTTATCCTTCCATCCATCCCATCCACTATGATTCATTCCTGAAAGAAACCATCTCTCCCCTTCATTATTTTTCCCCATCTACTAAGGCTTGCTACTGGAACATCATCCCCCTCACTAACCATATCTCCTGTCTCCTCCATCCACTATGGCTTATTCCTGAAAGATACCATTCACTACATCATCCATCTTTCCTGTCTTCCCCCATCACTGTGGCTCACTCCTGTGAGATACCAACACCCCACACCATCTATTGGTCCTGTTTTATCCAATTCATTGTGACTCATTTCTGGAACATATATCCTCCCCATACCCACATGTCTGATCTCCACTCATCCACTGTGCTCATTTGTGGAAGATATATCATCCCCCAACACCATCCATCCTTCAGTCCTGTATCCCCCATCAATTGGCTCATTCCTTTAAGATACCATTCACTCTTCCTGTCTCTCTCAATAACTGATACATCATTGGAGGAAAGCATCCCCCTCACCATCTATCCTTCCTGACAGTCCCCCACCATTAATTGCAGGTCATTCCTGGAAGATACCATCCTCCTACATCATCCGTCTTTCCTGTATCCCCCATACACTGTGATTCATTCCTGGAAGATACCATTCTTCACACCCAGCATGCACCAACCTGTCCCCCACCCCCATCCACAGTGGCTCATTCCTGAAAGATACCATCCCCCACATCACTCATCTATCGTGTGTACAGCCCATCCAGTATGGCTCATCCCTTCCTGATACCTTGCACCCAGAACATTCACCCTACCTGTCTCCCCTTACAATCACTGTGGTTCATGCCTCATGATACCACCCTTTCACACCATCCACTCTTCCTGTAGCATTCTCCCAACAAGCACTGTGGTTCCTTCCTGGAAGATGCCATCACTCCAATGGCTTCCTGTCTCCTCCTAACCACTGTATCTTATCTTGGAAGATACCAGTTCCCTCACTATATTACTCCTGCTATATCCCCCATCATTGTGGCTCATTCCTGGAAGATACCATCTCCTCACACAACCATACCATCTAATTTTCCTGTAGACAACCCCCCCCGACATAACTGGTGCATTCCTGGAAGATGCCACCCTTCCCCCCCAAACACACACCATTCATCATTCTTGTCTCCCCTCATGCACTGTGGTTCATTCCTGGGAGATACCATATCCTCACTCCATCCACTATTCCTGTCTCTCCCATCAACTGGCTCATTCTTGAAAGATATCATCTCAACATATAATCAACCCTTCTGTTTCCCCCCATTTTATTATGGTTCATTCCTGGACCACACCATCTCCTCACACCATCACTCTTCCAGTCTCCCCCCCACATGCTATGGCTCATTCCAGGCACATACCATCCAAACATCATCCATCTTTCCTGTCTTCCCCATCTACAGTTCCTGGAACATACCATTCCCCTATACCGTGCACCCTTCCTGTATCCCTCCCCCCCAATCCACTATGGCTCATTCCTGGAAATTCCCATCCAACCACACACAGCCTATCTCCCCCACTCACTGTGGTTCATTCGTGGAAGATACCATCTTCCCACACCATGCACTTTTTCCTGTCTACTGCCATCTACTGTGACTCATTCTTGGAAGATGGCATCTCACACCATCCATCGTTCCTGTCTTCCCCCATCACTTGTCTCATTCCTGGAAGATATCATGCTCCCACATCATCCACCCTTCCTCTCCCCCCACCTCAGTCATTGTCACTCATTCCTGGATGACACCATCCACTTACAGCATTCACTTTTCCTGTCTTTCCCATTCACAATGGCTCATACCTGGAAGATACCATGTTCTCACACCGTCCACCTTTTTGCCCGCCCCCCACCGCCATCAACTATGGCTGACTCCTGGAACATACCATCCTCCCACACCATCCATCTTTTCTGTTTCCCACATCCACAGTCAGACATTCCTGGTAGATACCATCTTCCCACACCATCCATCCTTCCTGTAACCCACCATCCACTATGGTTTAATCCTGGCATATACCATCCCCTCACACCATCTACCCCCTTACTGTCTTCCCCTATCCACTGTGGTTCATTCCTGGAAGATACCATCCTCCCACACCATATATTTTCCCATATAACCACAATCCACTGTGGCTCATTCTTGGAAGATGGAGTCTCTCACACCACGCATCATTCCTATCTCCCCCAACACTTGTCTCAGTTCTAGAAGATACCTTGCCCCCACCTCATCCACCCTTCCTGTTTCCCCCTACAGTCACTGTAGCTCATTCCTGAAAGATACTCTCCCCTCAAACCATCTAGCTTTCCTGTTGGCCCCTGCCCCCCCCCCCAAACTCACTCTCCTTCATTGCTAGAAGATACCATGGAAACTTCTAGTCTCTCCCCAAAACTGACTCATTACTGGAAGACAACATCTTCCCACACCATCTACCCTTGCTGTCTGCCCCCATTAATTGCATCTCATTCCAGGAACATAAATCCCCCTATCTCATCCATCCTTACCATCTCCCCCTATGCTCTGTGGCTCATTCCTGGAATATACCATTCCTCCACACCATGCACCCTTCCTCCCCAACCCCCATCCTCTATGTCTCACTCCTAGAACAACCATCCTCCCACACCATCCATCTTTTCTGTCTCCCACATCCACAGTGGCTCATTCTTGATAGATACCATACACTCATCCTGTCCCCACCATCAACTATGGGTTAATCCTGGAACATAATGTAACAGGGAAGAGCTAAATCGGACTCCACGTTGGACCTGTTTCTTTGACTTTAACCTTTGCTTTTCGTTGCTTTTGTTATTCTAATCATACATAATGGCCTGCCTCAGGGAACCCTGCCCCTCTGCTGTTCAGCTCACAGGGAGACAATGTGACCCCGCCCACCTGTGAAGGGCTGCAAGAAAGAAGAAACTAACGCATCCCCTCACAGAGGCTGGTCATTCCAGGAGATGTTTTGCAAGACTGATGGCCCTTTTACTTTACTTCCTCACCGCCTCTCCCTCTCGGATTCTATAAAAGAAACTGGCATCCAGACTCCGAGAAGATGGTTTTTCAGAGACACTAGTCTGTCATCTTCTCTGTCTGCCGGCTTTCTGAATAAAGTCATATTCCTTGCCTCAACATCTTGTCTCCGATTCACTGGCCTGTCGTGTGGCGAGCAAAGAGAGCTTGGACTTGGTAACAATAACATCCCCCACAGGATCCATCCTTCCTGTCTCTCCCCTTGCACTATGGCTCTTTCCTGGAAGATATCATTCCACCAAACCATCCATCTTTCATGTCTCCCTCCATGCACTGTGGCTTATTCCTGGAAGACACCATCCTCTCACACCACCCACTCCTCCTTTCTCTCCCATCAACTGGCTCATTCCTGGAAGATACCATAACACCACACTGTCCATCCTTTCCCTTTCCCCCATGCACTGTGGTTCATTCCTGGTGACACCATCCCACCAAACAAACCATCCTTACTGTCTCCCTTATGTACTATGGCTTATTTCTGGAAGATACCATCCCGTCACATCATCCACCTTTCTCCATCTATGCCCATCCACTGTGGCTTATTCCAGAAAGATATCATCATTCACATCATCCATCCTTACTTTCTCCACCATCCACTGTTGCTCATTCCTTGATGATACCATCTCCTCACACCATACTCTTCCTGTCTCACCCATCAGCTGACTTTATTCGTGGAAGATATCATCTCCCCACAGCATCCACTCTTCCTGTCTCCTCCATCAACCGACTTATTCTTGGAAGTTACCATCTACACATACCATCCCTCTTTCCTCTCTCCCCCCATCCTCTGTGACTCATTCCTGAAAGATACCATCATCTCACATAATATATCTCTTATATCCTCCACCAACTGGTGCATTCCCCAAAGATACTATCCCCACACCACACACCCTCCCCCCAACTACTGTGGCTTATCCTGGAAGACACCATCCCACCACACCATCTATCCTCCTGTCTCTACCCACGCACTATGGCTCATTCCTGGCACATACCATCTTCCCACACCATCCATCTTTCCTGTTTCCCCTGTCAACAGTGGCTCACTCTCAGAAGAAACCATTCTGCCACACCATCCACCGTTCCTGTCCCCTGCATACAATATGGTTTATTCCTGAATGTACCAACCCCACACACTATCCACCCTTCCTGTCCCCCTCCATGGTTAATGGCTCACTCCTGGAAGATATCATCCTACTGCACTATACATCCTTTCTGTCTTCCCTCATGCACTATAGCTCATTCCTGGAAGATACAATCCGACCCGTCCACCCTCCTATCTCCCCATCCACTGCTGCTCATTCCTGAAGATACCATCACCTCACACCATCCACTCTTCCTTTCTTTCCCATCAACTGACTCATTCTTGGAAGATACCATCTGCACACACCACCCATCTTTCTTGTCTCCTTCCATCCACTGTGCCTCATTCCTGAAAGATACCATCCCCTCACAACATCCATTTTCTTGTTTCCCTCATCTACTAGATCATTCCTGGAATATACCACCTCTGCACACCATCCACTCTTCCTAACTCCCCCATCCACTGTTACTCATCCTGCAAGATAACACTTCCCCACACTAAACACCCTTCCTGTCTTCCCCCATCCACTATGGCACCTTCCATGAAGATTCTTAATTCCCACAGCATCCACCCTTCCTGTCTCCCCCCATCTGTTATGGCTCATTCATGGAAGATACCATCCTCTCACACCATCTATCTTTCCTGTTTTCCACATCCATTAGGGCGCATTCCTGGAAGACTCCTTGCCCCGACACCATCCATCTTTCCCTGTCCCTTCCCATCCTCTGTGGCTCATTCTTAGTTGATGTACTAACTCCTTGGTTTCTGTTTAAAGATTGCTTCAACAAGGAATCTGTCCTTTGCCATCAGACAGGTCAGGTTCCCAGTTTCAGTCTCTCCTAGAATTATATAATATGTGTATAATGACAGTCTCTCCTGCTAAAAATATATCAACTCCATGAGGTTAGGGGCCATGCCTAACAAGTTCACCACCATTCCTCAGTGCTTCATACTGTGTCTTCACATAGCAGCCCCAAAATGCTGGCTGAATGATCTGTAAGTAACTCAGCTAATAACACAGATTCTCAGTGAAAACATATAGTTTATATCTTTCATTAATATAGACTAGCTTCCCTCCAGTTCTTCTATATTTATATGAAATTACTTTAATATCTTTCCAAATTGCTTCTGTAGCTGACCTCTATATTATCTGAAAACACAATTACTTCTTTTATTGCAAAGCACACAACCGTTTCATTAAAAAAAAGTTCAGCTTCCTTCACCTACTTTTCTTCTTACGTTTTAGATTCATTTTATGTTCAGTCCTGCTCTGAGTGTCTAAAGGGCCCCCAAAGTTGCTACTGATGGAAAGGTCATTAAGTTTCCTCTTAACTTTTTTCCTATAACTTATGAAGAAAAACACTGCAGTTCAAGATAGGATAGGAACGATCTGAAGGGAAGATAAAAGAAAATGTTTTAAATAGTCAAGGTTACTTTGTCCAGCAGATTTTTTCGATGAGATCTTTCATGGTCATCTTATCCCATTCCTCCGCATGTGGTGCCTCCCACGGTGCATCAGCTGGAATCTGCAGAGAAAGAAGGGCCCACATTTAGGTCTGATGGTTACTGCCCACTGCCCTGCCAAGAGGCCCTCAGGAGAACCTCTGAAAACTGGTTTCTCTGTCTATGTTGGACTGTGTGATTGGCATAGAATTCTATGTATAGATAGTGGTGGGTTTGGGATGGATAGCTCTTTGGATTCTATGCCTTAATGCTGTTGCCAAAATAATAATAATAATACATAAATATATGTATAAATTAATATGTAATTATGATGGTCAACATCATAATTATTATTGAAAGCTAACACCCATTTTAAAACTTTGGGGAAACGAATCTTTCTCTCCTTTACTATCTCAAGTGGCATGACATATGGATAAGATCACTATAAGTAGGACTCCTGGCAAAAATATGTCACATAAATTCTCAGTGGCATAGGTTGAAAACACAGGCACACACATTAGTATCAGAGACATGTGGGTTCGAATCCTGTCCCTTGTTGTGTGGTCTTGGGGAAATTATGTAACCCCTTGGCACTGATTTTCTTCATTTGTAAAGTAGAAATACTACCAGCTTGGCAGAGTTGTTGGGTACACTGGAAATGATATGCATCAACGTCCAGAGCAATGTTCCCTGCACTGTGGAAGGATGGATACTAAACATTTGCTATTGATATTTCAGTAACAGGTCACGTGCAAGCTGCACACACACTTTACCTCCTTTCCCATGTTATCCATTGTCCGCCACAGATTGTTGTAATCCAGATAGGCAATGGGATTCCACACTGGAGGGAAGGCACCCCGAAATGGATAAGTTCTCCCCTGTAACATTTAAAAGCAAAGGATAATACCTTAAATTAGGATGACATTCAAAAAATCCCAAACCAACCAGCCTAAGAGCCATTTTCAAGGAAACAGGATCCTCTACTGTGTCAGAAACATCACCTTTGATGGACAGTAAATATATTTGACCTATACAGGCCCCAAATTTCAACTAGATTAGCAAGATTTCCCTGGTGTTATATTACCTGTTTTTAATTTACAGGAAATAATAGCCTTGAACTTGTTTCTACTTACATAGAATAAACAAACAAACAAACAAATAAATAAAGGTAGCTCATATTGATGCCACAATATCCTCAGCTCCTGAGTTCCTATCTAATCTCTTTGAAAGGATGTTCCCACTCAGATGAGAGCAGGATGATCACATGGAGGACTGTCTCTGGACCACATACAGGACTGGAATAACGAAGTGGAATATCTCAAACTATGCCTTAAGGTTCACACAGGCTAAATAAAGACTGACTAGACTATGGACCATGCCCAAAGTCAAGAATCAAAATATTAGAAATGTGGAATAATGGGCATTTGCCATTTTGGGTTGTCCAGCGTCTGTTCCCCTTTCCTAGTAAGCACTTTGGTTTCTTCTTGGGAAACTGCATCTTCTCCTCTGTGAATAGATGTGTAGAAAGGACAGTCCTGGGTACCATCTCCCATTACAGAAGGTGATGGTTTAGATCCTTTCTCCTGCCTCGGCCAGGCTGTGAGTCTGTGATATGAGTTTGGCCAATCACACACTCTCAGAGGACTCTGACCCTGCAATGGGTCACCCAAGGACAGAGGAAAGTTGACTCTGGGTTCTCCTTCCCCATGGCAGCATGCTGAGCAGATGCTTCCTGCTATAAAGACCATGGTTGTGGTTCCTGCCCCTAAATTGCTAGAGTTTCCTTGGTCTCTGCCCATTCTTAAGTGTGGCCCTTTAGCCTCCCATTGATTTTGTGGGCCCTCTGATATCCTTTCAGTAAATCCTCTCTTGTGAGCCTGAGTTGGTTTCTATTGCTTGGTACCAAAACCTCCAACACAAAGACAGCTAATTATTAGCCGCCATTTACTTCATTTCAGTTGTGTGACAGGCACTGTGCTACTGTGAGGGGAGGGTGAATCCTTAGGAAAACAGAGCATGTCTAGATAGTTTCTGAGACTTTATTTCCTTTTTTTTTTTTTTTTTGGTCGCACCGCACAGCTTGCAGGATCTTAGCTCTCCGACCAGGGATTGAACCTGTGCCCTCTGCAATGGAAGCACAGAGTCCTAACCACTGGACCGCTAGGGAATTCCCTTTATTTCCTAATTTAATTCCTTTTTCTTTAAAACATCTTGTAAACCTTCATAAGGTGAAAACATTGTCTATTAATATAATTTTGCACAAGATTTTGATTGTATCAAATAGAAACATATTCAATATTTGTAGAAAGCCTACTGTGTGCACTGAACAATATTAAGAGCTGTATTTTTTACAAAGGGCTAAAGCAAAACTCCTGACCATCAAGGCAGAGACATGAGACATCAGAGCATTTGCATTCATGTGTGCACACTCATACACACACACTCCAACTGAGTAAGAATATATGGCAGATATTAAGTGACAAAGAAGTAATTTTCCCTTCCACAGTAGCAAATTCAAATAACCTTGGCAGATTATGTGACCTGATTTCTTATCTGAAAATGCTATGCTGCAGTGCTCCAATATAACTTTTTAAGACTCCAAATCCTTTATCATCATCACTACCACCATCACCGCCATTATTACTAACATTTATTGAGATCTTTTTCCATGCCTGGTACTGGCCTAAGCTCTTCATGTGCGTTATCTCATGTAATGCTCACCCCAACTCTCTGGAGGCAAGAACTATTAATATTCCCATTTTATAAATGAGGAAACTAAAGCCCAGGGATATTAGCTAGAAAACAGTGGGACAGAAATTTCCTGCTCCCAAAACCCTTGTTTATAAACCTTGAGATTTCCAGCTTCCTATATGGTTGATGGAATGTTGAGATAGTTTTGTCCTAGAGACATCTTAAACTTCCTGTTTAAAAGAAAGAGAACTTTGAAATGTGAAACTTATAAATCTTCCACACATCTTTTATGTTTCTAAGGAATAAACAAGGAAACTAAGAAGCTCTGGGGTAACAGGGTCAACTTTGGAAAATGCAGAAGCATGTTCTGAGAGAAACAGGCAGACACAAAAATAACTATGGAGAGGAGAGAGACTGGGTTAAGTAATAGATCACGGGCAGCTTTCAGAACAGTTGGTTCTTGTTATAATTCTTCCCTTAATTGAAATCGGGAAAAATCTATATGTTCCTTATGTTCAAGTAATAGTCTCATACCAAACTGATCTTCGCTTTGAAAAAAATTGTCTTAAAAAAACCTTCAATATGCTTAATCATCTGGGGACATTAAGTACTATAAATAAAATTCAACAAAATGTGTCCCACATTCCCAATGAACTTCTTCACGGGATGATACCAACCAGAATATGATTTCACACAAGGTCCTAAAGACCCCATGATCTGAGCTTTGATAAACAAAGGGAGGTGGCAGGAGAGGTGAAGAGTTCAGGGAAAGAGAAGGGTCTAGCCTGGCAATCATTTTTAGAAATGGGAGCCATGGAATATTTTAAAAGAAGATCATAAAGGCCCACCATGACATTAATTTTTATCCTGCTGACAGAGGCACCAAGTTGATAGAAGGATTTCATGAGTGTTTCACTCTTAGCAGTTTTTGGCTTTTCTCTTTTTTTGGTGGGGGGGGCTACTTTGGGTCTTTGTTGCTGCGTGCGGGCTTTCTCTAGTTGCGGCGAGCGGGGGCTACTCTTCGTTGAGGTGCACGGGCTTCTCACTGCGGTGGCTTCTCTTGTTGAGGAGCACGGGCTCTAGGCACATGGGCTCAGTAGTTGTGGCTCGCAGGCTCTAGAGCGCAGGCTCAGTAGTTGTGGAGCACGGGCTTAGTTGCTCCGCGGCATGTGGGATCTTCCCGGACCAGGGCTCAAGCCCGTGTCCCCTGCATTGGCAGGCGGATTCTTAACCACTGCACCACCAGGGAAGCCCTGGCTTCTCTACTCTTATTCCACAGAAAAATCTAAATTTGCTAAAGAAATGCATGTATGTGGGAACAGGCACGTACCTCTTCCTTTCTCACAAGCCCCTGGAAGGCTTATTTCCTCCATGGCCTGTGTCTAAACTAAACAACTCAAGACTACTTTTTGCATGTGTAAATCTCTAAAGTAGGGCAATGGGAGGGCCTGGAGACGGCTCTTGGTTGGGTGAGAACTGCTTGCGAACAGACCTTCTCAGTATCTTAAATGTGATTCTATAGTTTCCCCACAAAAGTGTCAGCTGTTTCGCAATCCTAAACCACTTGCCTTTAAGACCTAAGAGTGTGAGGCAGGATCTCCTGGAATACTTCTACATGGCTACTGCTCTTGAAAAATTAAAATTAAAAAAAATCTTGGGTAAAAGTCAAGTTCCATTTTGTGCCTATACTATGAAACCTTCCTACCCTTACTAAGTGGCCTTTAATCTCTAAAATGTCTCTGACACAGCAGAAGTTGATGTCGAGTAGAATACAGTGTCCCTGGAATTGTGCCCCAAATACTTAAGTTCCTTTGAGAAACCACACCTTCAATCTACCAGTGTTCATAATAAAGGGAGACTATTGCCAGGAGAGGACAGTTTTTTTTTTAATTTAATTTTTTTTATTTCTTGGATGCTCGCCCAATTAGGGCGGGGGAGGGCGTTCTTAACACACTGATGGTACTGAGCAAGCTATTTTATGTTATTAACATTTTATTAAGAAATATGCCATATATGATAAAAATAGATAGCTTAAAGAGGAATAATAGAAATGAACAACCATGTGCACACCATCCAATTTGAGAAGCGTGATATCACCAGAAGTTTAGAAGTACACCATGTGCTTCTCCCCATCACGTCCAGCTCCCTCTGCCCAAGACAGAGCCACTGTAGTGAATTTTGTGTTTACCATTCCTTTTCTTTTCTTCCATCTGCCCTGTGTACATACATAGATGATACACTGTTTTGTTTTGCCTATTTTTGAGCTTTATATAAACGGACTAAGACACACACTAATGTCCATTGTGGAGCACTGAAAATGAATGAACTGTGAACAACACCAATCAACATGGATGTATTGATATCTTTAAAATATGTTGGTGCGGGAATTCCCTGGTGGTCCAGTGGTTAGGACTCGGCGCTGTCACTGCCGGGGCCCCAGGTTCAATCCCTGGTTGGGGACTAAGATCCCACAAGGCGAGCAGCGTGGCAAAAAAAAAAAAATGTTGGTGAAAGAAGCAAGTCAAAGAATACATATAGTATGAGTCCATTTATATAAAGCTCAAAAATAGAGGACAGTTTGTGGCTCCCACATCATCCTTTATTGTTGGTCCTATAAGATAAGCCAGCAAGTAGCATTTACCGATTGGCGTGTTGGAGAATTTCAGCTCTCTGTACTTTTATAGTTTAGTTAAACAAAAGGAAATGAGCATTGGCGCTTCCCTGGTGGCGCAGTGGTTAAGAATCCGCCTGCCAATGCAGGGGACACAGGTTCAAGCCCTGGTCCGGGAAGATCCCACATGCCGCGGAGCAACGAAGCCCACGTGCCACAACTACTGAGCCTGCACTCTAGAGCCCGCGAGCCACAACTATTGAGCCCACGTGCCACAACTACTGAAGCCCGTGGGCCTAGAGCCCGTGCTCTGCAACAAGAGAAGCCACCGCAATGAGAAGCCTGAGCACCGCAATGAAAAGTAGCCCCCGCTTGCCGCAACTAGAGAAAGCCTACGCGCAGCAACGAAGACACAACGCAGCCAAAAATAAATAAATAAATAAATAAATTCATTAAAAAAAAAGGAAATGAGTGGTATTAAAGAATATCATAGGCCAGGGAGGAAAGCTGCCAAATATTTTTCTTTAATCATCTTGAAAATAAACAGATATGTTCTGCATTGATTTAGGAACATGTCTGCCCAACCCATATGAATTCCTTGGCACCATTCTCGTCCCACTGTTTTGTGACAGGCCTGTAAGAGAAATCTTTTGGTGGTTTATTTTCTATAGTTCATAACAATGCTTTAAATAAAGAAATCATCTAAAAAGAGACCCATTAAATAAGATCGTGTTGTATCAGTAGTTAAAAAAATCATCTTCTTCCTCCTTCCATATGCAGGTAGACAAACTCTTTTCAAACATTATACATAGTGCTACTTTACCCAGAAAAAGCCATCATAATCGACATGGAAACATCTATCCTATCTTTTTTTCTTTTTTTTTTGGCCATGTCACGAGGCTTGTGGGATCTTAGTTCCCCAGGGACCAGGGATTGAACCTGGGCCCTCCGCAGTGAGAGTGCCAGAGTCCTAACCACTGGACTGCCAGGGAATTCCCGTATCCTATCTTAATGTATTGGTTCTCCCAAGCGG
Source organism: Balaenoptera musculus (assembly GCF_009873245.2). Lineage (NCBI taxonomy): Eukaryota > Metazoa > Chordata > Mammalia > Artiodactyla > Balaenopteridae > Balaenoptera > Balaenoptera musculus. The sequence goes on along the minus strand of NC_045806.1, from coordinate 38,177,442 downwards.
CCATCTGGTTCCTCTGTTCTTCTTTGCAAGACCCTTTCTTCTCTCATCTACTGACTCTCCCGGGGTCTGATCCTCAGCCTCCCTTGGCCCACCCATTTCCCTGGGGAACTCATCCATCGTCTGGATTTATTATTATTATATTTGCACAGTCTCATGGTTTGCATTTTTCATGCCTCTGCTCCCTCTACCTCTCACACAACTTCAAGGTCTAGCAGCACATTCCTAAGTTCATGACCTGATTTTCATCTTACGCTCAGTCCCCTCTCTTAGGACTTGTACAGGTAAAACAACGGGCACTTGAGTTGTGCAATCTCATCCCTGGAAAAAGAGAACCATTACACTCAGGTATAAATAATGCCATAACATCAAGAATAAAAGGTTTCAAATGCATTGTTATGCCATCTTTCCCAAGGGACTCTAGGTATATACAGACATTACAAACAAACCATTTAATATAGAAATAATATGAGTTCTTCTGGATGCTCTTGGGTAAGTAAAGAGGGCATTGAAAAAAATATTTTTCCTCTTTCACAAATGCCATTAACTCAGAACTAGGCAGTTAGAAAAAAGATGAAAATATTACACTGTGAGGATGAGCGGCTGTTTTTCTTTAACAGCTTTATTAAGATATCATTCACATACTCTATAATCCATCCATTTGAAGTGTACAATGCAATGCTTTTTAGTATATTCACAGAGTTGTCAAACCATCACCACAGCTAATTTTAGAACATTTTCATCACCCCAAGAAGGAACCCCTACTCGTTAAAAGTCACTCTCCATTCTCTCCTACCCCATTTTGAAGAACTGCCAAACTATTTTGCAAAGCAGCTGCCACCCTTTTACATTCCCACCAGCAATGCATGAAGGTTCCAATCTCTCCATATCCTTGTCGACACTTGTTATTGTCTGTCTTTCTGATTCCAGTCATCCTGGTGGACGCAAAGTGGTATCTCATTGTGGTTTGGACTTGCATTTCCCTGATGACTAATGATAGCCAAAAGTCAAACCTGGCTTGGTGAGTGGAAGGTCATATTGTTGAGCCCATACATTGTCTCCGACCTTGATACCATGGCCACTTTGTATGTGGGCCCACTGAGCAAGTGATAGTGGAAAGAGATGGTGTGATGGCTTTGTACTGTGTCAACTTGTTCAGGCTGAACTGGATTTCCCAGAGTTTTCTTTCCTATATATTTCCGGTTAGGGTCACAAGAGAGATTCTTACGGGAAATTTAGAGAGTAAAAGTGAAGCAGCCACTCATTTTGTAGTTCACACACATTATTGCTGATTTTCATGGCATGAGATAGCGTCTGGGCCTGCAACTACTCCACCCTTCTGGGATCTTCCTTCAGCTTCTACAACTCCTAGGCCTGGTATATGTATTTAGCTCTATGATGAAGGGTCCTGGCTTCTGCAAGACACCCACAGTGTCAAGATCAGAGGCAACAAAGACTGATCTGGACTCCAGCTCACGCTTGTGGGTTCCAGCTTGTTCTTGCTTTCCTCCATCATACATCTATCTTCCCTTCCTGACTGCCTGCCCTTCAAGCTCCAGCATCAGATGCAAAGACAAGAGCCTTACAAAGACTCCCACAATTAGGTAAGGCCAAATCCCCATAATAAATCCTTTAATAGTTTTGCTTATCTCACTGAACTTTGACTGATTATCCTAAGGATGGATCATCTTGCACCTGATTACTAAAGCTTACTCTGCAGCAGATGCCCAATGGTCAGCATTCAACATGGGACACAAGGGCAACCCCAGCCAGTGAGGGACATGGATAAATTATCTCAGCTTCTCTGTTCTTCATGGGGCAATTCTTTGGCACATTCCACACAGTTCCTCAGGGAGAACTAGGGGGAATCGAGCCTCAGTTGCCCACAGCTGTAACAACTCATTAACCCTTTATTGGCATTTATTCCCTTCCCTCCTATAACACTGTCTTCAGGCGCTATATCTGGAGGTTGGTAAAGTGCTATATTGAGATCCCTCGGATATTCTGAGTGATATACACTCCTATAGAGAGTCTGGGGGGAAATGTGTCTTATACCGAAGTCTACGTAAGTTGATATTGGTGTTTGATGTGTCTAGTACTTGAGTGGAATAGCTGAGACATTAGAGGATAGGTGGACAGACCCTTTTGAGAGCTTTTTCTTTGGGGAACCTAGAGTTTTTAGGGAAAGGTACTCTTCACTGTTACCAGATTTGATCTAGAAAGATCAGTATCACTATCTCTAGTGAGAATGAAGGGGCTTTGGTCCCGGTAGAGTAGTGGTTCTCAACCAGGAGTGATTTTGCTCCCCAGGTTATATTTGGCAATGCCTGGAGAAAGTTTGGGTTGTCACAACTGGATGGGGGATGCTGCTAGATATCCTACAATGCACAGGACGGCCCCATTACGACAAAGAATTATCCAGTTCCAAAAGTCAATAGTGCCCTGGTTGAGAAACCCTGCTGTAGAGTAACATATAAATGTGAGTGAGTATCACTAACTTTTCTGGAATCCAACCCTTTCCATTTGCAAGATTCCTGGATTTGTAGCAGAAGTTGCCTCGGAATAACTCAGGGTGCAGGGTATAGGGATCCTGCCGTCAGGCCTACTAAATTAGGGGTGTGTGGCCAGGCAATCTCTGTTTTTAACAAATCCCAGGTAATCCTAATGTTCACTAAAGCTTGGGTCTTATCACATTATAGTGTTTGTATAGAATTCCTCTTATTCATTTAGCTATGCATGTTGTCAAATTATTTGAATGAAGAAAAGTAAAAATAAAAATACCTACGCCATTTCTTTTTAATCCTTATCTTTATTAAACTTCAAAAAAGACTAAAGGAAATGGGGACTTCCCTGATGGTCCAGTGGTTAAGACACCGCACTCCCAATGCAGGGGGCCCGGGTTCAGTCCCTGGTCAGGGAACTACAGCCTGCATGCTGCAACTAACGGAGCCCACATGCCGCAACTAATGGAGCCCACATGCCGCAACTAAAGGAGCCCACATGCCGCAACTAAGACACAGCGCAGCCAAATAAATAAATAAATTTTTTTTAAAAACTTAAAAAAAAAGACTAAAGGAAATGATATTTCTGTTATGGTTGTCCACTTTCTTCATTAATATTTATTTCCTCTTGAATCTTTTTCTTAAAAAATCATTTAGTTACTTTACTCTTCTTCCTTACATTTTTGATTTTACTATGCCTGGATTCCATGTCTGATTTCTCTTGCTTTTTACTGCTCCAAGGTAAAATCTTGTGATCATAATAAGTGAGATGCATCACAGGGTGGTACATTTGGACAGCTTTTGATAAATTTAGCAAGTTCACTATGTCTTTGAAGATATTCAGAGGTCCACATTATATATGTATTAAGTTTTTAATATATATGTAGGTGTACAGTAGGCATACCTTTGTTTTATTATGCTTCACTTTATTGCACTTCACAGATGCTGTGTGTTTTTTTTGTTTGTTTGTTTTTTTACAAATTGAAGGTTTATGGCAATCCTGTGTTGTCAGATGATGGTTAGCACTTTTTAGCAAATAAGTATTTTTAAATTAAAGTACGTACTTTTTTTTATACATAATGTTCTTGCACACTTAATAGACTACAGTATAGTGTAAACATAACTCTTATATGCACTGGGAAACAAATTTGTGTGGCTCACTTTATTGTGATATTCACTTTATTGCAGTGGTCTAGAACCGAACCCGCAATATCTCTGAGGTATGCCTGTGTGTGTGTGTGTGTGTGTGTAATTTGTTTAAACCCAGCTGGTACCTGGCAGAGGCAGAGTTCATGTCTCCATGCTTTTGGTTCAGGCTCCCCCGGCCCCTACCTCTGTGCCTCAGTCTCCATGTTAGAAAGATTGGACCTGCAGTGCCACTGAGCTGGATCCTCCATCGAGAGCCTATTAGGATGTGCTTCTAGGCCTGGAGGTTGTAGGCATGAGTGAATATTGATCTGAGAGAGACATGGTCCCAAAGATCTCACCTCGCTGCCTACGTCGGAAACCACTTCAGCTTCCTCTGATGCACTAGAGCACTTTGTTCATTGCTCATGGCACTTTGCCGTTTTCTACAATGTATTAAATGGAATTAAGTACATGTCTTGCCTTCTGGACTAGTCTCAACACACCTGAGAAGGACTACGCCTCATTTCCTACACTGCCTTGTAAATACCAAGGTTCTAAGAAATGCTTATTAAATGAAGGAATAAGAAGAAGAGTGGAATTCTTGCTTTTTTATAGCCCATCTCGTATCACATCTAGTTCCCCCAGGCCCCAGAAAGGGTCCACTCTCTTTCTACACAAATGACCCCCTCTTTTCCCGCCTCATACAAGACCTTTGAATGAATGCCAATTTTGCACTGATTTTTCCTTATCAATTCACAGGCATACCTTTTCTAAAATAGCCATAATCAATATTACCATCAAATTTACTAGAATGCACTATGTGTAAGGTGTGAAGGGAAGAGACAGATGGGAGACTCACTTTCTTAGGGAACCTAAATCCCTAAAACCATTTTCTATGTTTGCATTTCTCACTCTGATCTTTCTGGGTGCTATATGAAAATGAGTTCCATGGTCATAAATCTGGGGAATCCTGGTTTATAGTTAAACAGCTTTTTTTTTAAATTGCTGGTCCTCATAAGACTCCTAATTTGCTAATGGACATCTTGGCTCTCAAAGATAGGGTTAGAATATGGAGCACTTCCAAAATTTATCTGACCAACAAACCTCCTCTTTTGCAAAGCACTTTTGGGATTAATATTGCTTGGAAAATATTCCCTTAGGCATGCTTTCTTCATATTCTGGCTAGCACTGGTAGGGGCCTGAGAGAACACAGGAAAACATGGGCTAGAAAGAAGACCTACAATAACCAGAATATTTTCCAAATGCTACAAATGGGAGTAAATTCTCACACATACCTCTCCTGCACAAAAGGGTACACCATCCCACAATACTGAGTCAAATAGCAGAAATCAAATGAAGTTGTTAGGGGAACCACTGACCGAAACCGCCCGCCCTGGCCAGGCACCATAGTAACCACTTGCATGAGTTATCTTACAGCAGGAGGTCCTGGTAAGGAATGCGGAACTAACAAGCTACCACCAACTAGAAGAATTCGGGAGAGGTCAAAAGGAGAGAGGAAATGCCAGTCCGCATGGCCTACCATCTTCCCAGAATCCTTCTCGCTGGAATCCATCTTGGCTGAGCGATGCACGCGCCACCAGGAAGGACCCTGAGTCAGAATGATTAGCCAGAGACAACCGGAAGCTAACCCCATTACCATAAAACCCGAGACTGCGAGCCACGTGGCAGAGCAGTTCTCCTGGGTTCCCTTACCCTGCTGCTCTCCTCCCGGGCGCCCCTTCCCAATAAAGTCTCTTGCTTTGTCAGCACGTGTGTCTCCTTGGACAATTCATTTCCGAGTGTTAGACAAGAGCCCACTCTCAGGCCCTGGAAGGGGTCCCCCTTCCTGCAACAAAATCACTTGTACATCTAGCTAAAACTGCAAGTGCTTTGTGCTGAGTCTCAGGTCTGGGCTCTGCCCCCTTGGAACAGGGCAGTACAGAGGAAAAGTACATCAGAGCAGGTGGAGAGGGTCCAGGGCAAAGCAGAACTTCTTGCCAGAGAGGCTGTTAACTGAGAGCATTCACTTTGTGTGTCCCAGTGACCGGGTAGATGCAGCCCTGCCCCTCTACTGGATGGAGTTACCTCAGTGATGGCTCATGTGATCACGATGGTAGAGATGTGATAAGGGCTTGCACTGGGAGGGAGAGTGGACCATAAGATTCTTAGCACAATCTTCCCAACATTTGGACATCAGAAAAGTATTTTTTAATACGCTATAGATTGGGGGAAAGTCACAGATACTCAGGACTTCTTGGGTGGGTGCCCAAATAATTATGTAGATTAGCGAGTGACTGCACCCATGTCTGTGTCTCAGGGTTTCCTTTTATCACCCGCTGCTGGTCAGGAAGTATGAGCCAGTAGTGATTTCCTCCCATGTATCTAAAGCCTGATGTTTTTTTCAGAGACATTTATCTGTTGGATATGGCTGTGGAAACTAGGCCACTGGGTACTTTGGCAAACACACAAAATTAAATCTCAGCCTGAGGTTCACTGTGTATCGTTTGAGTCTGACAAATTACATGAGAGCTATGGGAATGAAAGCAAATGGACTAATAGTTCGGTAATTATTTTCTTTGTGTGAAAAACCTGATATGAGCAAAGTCTTTTAAATGAAAAGGACCCAGTTCAACAGCTTTTGGGATCAAAGTGTTGATTACATTTAACTATAATTAACACTCAAATTTTCTGTGATTCCACCTAGAATTTTCTTCTTCTAGTTGCACTAAACCCAAGCACAAGGCAAAAAATAAAATGAAGTGCTATGAAAACAATACTGGGCTGTTCAGATATAAAGTATCAACATTATTTCCATAATTTGTCTCTTTTCAGTTCCAAGTTCTGTGTCTGCTAAGGTTAATTATCAACTAGGCTTTCACATCTGTCTGTCGTCTGTCTGTCTGTCTCTCTTTTCTCACTCACTTCTGTAGGGCCTTGAACCAAATACTTGCATTCTTACAACTTTCTCCTATCTCTAAAGTAAGAATAACTGTCACTTACTAAAACTCTGAGATCCACTAGGTTTTCAAAAGGTATTCGTTCATTGAGTTTGATACACAAGTGAAAAAGCTTGGAGTCCACACCTGAGACAGAAGGCTATATAGTAGCATCGATCTTGTTAAGTGGCAGGACAGGGCAATGACAGGAAAGACTTTCTGGCAGGGTCAGTGGGACAAGAGAACTTTCCTTCTTCAGGAGGCCCAGAATGGACAAGATATGGGATTTGAAACTGAGCAGGACCCTGTGGGGGTCCTCCCTGTAACAGATCCTTTCCATGGCCCCATTTCTACTTCATAGGAAATAGGCTTCATTCAGCCTCCTAGACCTTCCCTAAGTTCCAAAGGGCAGATTCAAACAGTTGCTAATGAGGGAAGGAAGGGGGATGCAGAAACAAAGGAGGAGCAGTCAAGAAACAATAGTGCATACTGAGCCTGTGCTCTAGAGCCCGCGAGCCACAACTACTGAGCCTGTGTGCCACAAGTACTGAAGCCTGTGCACCTAGAGCCCGTGCTCCACAACAAGAGAAGCCACCGCAATGAGAAGACTGCGCACCACAACGAAGAGTAGCCCCCGCATGCTGCAACTAGAGAAAGCCCGCATGCAGCAACAAAGACCCAACGCAGCCAAAAATAAAATAAATGAATAAATAAATTATATATATGTTAAAAAAAAAGAAACAATAGTGCAGCGATGAAAGCAGGGTCCTGGTTCCTGCTCAAGGAATATACATAACAATATCTTTGAGTGCTTCTGCAGGAACTAAGGTCCCCACCCAGGTGGAGGATGGTAGTTTCAGGCTGAGCACGAGATTCCTGGAGCACCGCCCTGTTACCTCACCACCCACCAATCAGGAGAAAGTCACACACCCTGCAGCCCTCACTCTAAATTTTGCCTATGAAAGCTTCTACCCGAAAACCATTGGGGAGTTCGGGATTTTTGAGCACGAGCCACCGTTCTCCTTGTTTGGCCCTGCCATCAACCTTTCTCTGCCCCAAACTCCGACGTTTCAGTTTGTTTGGCCTCACCGTGCATTGGGCCCTGGAACTTGTGTTTGGTAACAGATTCATAGGACATTAGGGGGTTTTTAAAGGTTTCAACTATTAGAAGGCTACTCTGCAAAAGTTTATGATTAAGCCTTTTGGTTGGGGTATTTGGGTGTGTGCTCTGAGGTGGGAGTAGGGGCTACAGAGGGAGGAAGTAGAAAGCAAGGACGGGGGAGGCTGGGGGAGATATGAACCTCAAACTGGCAACTACATTCTAACCTGAAAGGTCAGAACCTCTAGGAGTTGTGTAATCACAGAGACTAGAGCAGTTTCTCTTGAGGAAGCTGCTTTTATGTTTCATTCTATTCACAAGGTTCTTTTAGCCATTAACCAAAATGCCAGGGCCCCACTTGAGGAGGTGATCGAAAAGTTCCACAGCCTCAGTGAGAGAAATGCTTTGTGTCTGACCTAATCCCCTTTCTATGCTGCCAGTGATGGCCAGTCCAAGGCAGGAGGGTGACTTTAGACTACTTCTCAATGAATGGCTAGAAAATGCCTTCTGTAGTAAATTACTTCCTATTAAAAATGAATGAAAGGAAGATGAAAAGCATTCTGTGGATGGTAGCACAACAATATGAATGTACTTAATGTCGCTGAATTGTCCACTAAGTATGGTTAAGATGGTAACTTTTATGTCTATTTCATCACAATTTAAAAAAGAAACAAATGAAAGGGGAAAATCGAATCATTAACCTGACTTTGCTATATATAGGGCTGTCACTTCAACTGAGTAGAAACTTCATTCTCTAGAAACTAAATCTGAGATTTACTCCTGAAAGTTTATAGGAAAAAGAAAGGAGCCTTTGAGAGAAAATGGCTAATGCTGACCTAGCTTTCTAAACAGTACAAGGCTTTAAGAGTAATTTGTCATTAAGCTTTCCTATGATCCACAGGAAGTAAATGAAGTCTTTTAAAAATGGAGAGGAAAAAAAGAATGGAAGTTACTAGCAACTGTTTTTTACAAGCTATGTCTATATATCTTTATACTGAATACTTGATAGATTAGAGTTAAAATATGTAAACATTTTGAGTCTCTCTGCTTTTAAAATCCTAGGTATAATTATAGTTTAGAGGAAAAAAATCCCTTTTGTATTACTTCATTTCTATGATCAACAAAGAATTTTTTATCATGAACACAGGCCCATTACCACTTGGCTGTCCTTACCTAATTGTCTTTCTTCATCTTCTACTCGACTTACACAAATTACTTTAAATCCTCTTTTTTCTTTTTTAAACCAGGCAGAGTATAATGGCATAAAATAAAATACTCTTATCTAGATCATACTTTGATTATTAAGTTTACATAAGTCACTTATGAAAAAGAATATACAGCCAACAATTCCAAGCCATGCCCCAGACCTCTAGCCTTAGTATTTTAACACAGTAATAGAATCCGTCTTCTTCAGCCTGCTGAGCCTAACTGGGCTGGCCTCGGGGTTTCTCAGGAGTCAAGTGCTCACTGAAGCACAGAGGGGGACCAGATCTATGGCTCAGGATACAAGAGAAGAGGCCACTCTGGTGAACAGTACCACATATGACTCCTAGGCACACCCACTCCCCTCCAACCGCTGGAGTCCACAGGAGCCCTTACAGCCAAAGTGGCATCTTAGGACTCCAAAGCCTGTTGGGGTAAGGTGATTTTTGTCATATCTTGGAGCAGTTTATTAAAGGGGTTCACAAGTTAACTCTGCTCACAGAATAAGGAACAATGTGATGTAACTCACAGAACCTGGGCTCAAGAGATGGAAAGCCTCACGTTGGCTCCTAATCTCTCTGAGACTCAGTTTTCTCATTTGTAAGATGGGAGAAATAATGCTTATTACCTCAAAGGATCATTGGGAAGCTCAAATGAGGTAACACAGGTATAGGCACATTACAGATGGAAGACAACACCAATGCATAGAGCGAGGAGGGATGAATTTAAGTGATTAAAAGAAAGACACGACAATCAACATCCCTACAAGAGCCTAACACCTTTGGCTTCTTGAGTTTCCTACTGAGACGGGTTGAAAGTGAAAGTATAATTTTCTTTGACAAAAGAAAAGAGTTCTATGAGTTGGTATGGAAAGGTGTTAAAAGCAGCTTAAAAATATATTGTCCCCAATCCAAAGGAAACACCCGATTAGAAGCAAGAGGTCAAAGACGCAGTTATATCTGGCAAGCATTAAGACAAACTGATAAAAAATACATCCTCTGCTTTCAGTACAGCCTACTGGCTAAAACAAAGTTCACCTCTTAGCAACAACAAAAAAAATTACTTAGTATTCCAGAACACACACGTTCTGAAGAGCCTGTGGTTTCAGTCGTTGGCATAGAAACATGGAGTAAATGGCTGTGGGAAGAACAGAACCAATACTCGGAAAAATTGCTTGCTAAGCTGTTACTATCAGGAAAGCCTATGTTGTTTTAAATAAATCTTTATCACACCGTTCTCTAAAAACAAATGTGTGGTCTATATTTATAGTCTTGATTTTTATTTAGAGAGGATGTGAAAAGCAGGGAGAAAGTGAGAATGCATGAAAATGTCAGTATCTCCTTTAAAGTAGTTCCTGCAAAATGCCTTGCTCCATCTCTGGCAGTGTTCTCCCTCTTGACACCCTACTTGCATTATTATGATCTGGAGGAACCCATGGAAAGAAAAAAAAAAAAAAGCGGAATCAAGTGTTTCTTTCTTCTTCTCCAAGACCTGGCACTGCTAAATTTAACAGTCTCCACAACTCAATGAAACTAACTCATAAAACGATCGTAATGATGGTGCATCTTCTTTACTAATGCAAGTAATCAATCAATCGATCCAAGAGGCATTCAAGTCCACCTGCTTCCTTTACACCTTCCAAAAGAAAAGAATCCATAGAGAACATTTTAAACATATCTAGCTGACACCACTTCAAAGCCACCTTTTAGGTTAAAGATATGATTAATTTATATTAATTTCACAAATCAGATGTAGTCTCCGAAATAAAGCTGTATTGAATTCACAACATTCATAAAACCTGCTCACCGTAGGAACCAGTCAAGAACCCTATTACATGAGAATCAGGATCTACTAAACCAGAATTACAATAGAGATTCTATTCACAAGATCCATGAAGGTTAAAGGCAGAAATGTTAGCGAATATTATTTATTTACTTATCTCCTCCCTTGAGATGGCAAGCTCCATGTGAGCAGAAACTTGGATCATGTATCCACCACTGTATTTCCAGCCTACAACAATATCTGGTACAGAGTTGATTGTCCAGTAACGACTTACTGAAACAGTGAATGAATTTAGCATAACCATATGAACCTTCTAAAAATAAAGCAGATAGACTTAGTCTCTGGGGGAAGGGACAGGTTGGAAACTACCACCTAACATCTGTCCCCAGTGCTTCTGAGGCTCAGGCTTGGAACTCCACATAGTCATGTCAAAACTTGCACTGTAAACACAATCAAGCAAAGGTCAAGAATAGTTCTCTGGTGAACACTAAAAATCATCCTAGAGTAGGTTGAAACTGGATGCACTACAGTCTGCTGACAGAAGAAACAATGCAGGCATTCTTTAAGGCTGCACATCAGGAAAATTTAAGAGCTGAAGCAATCTGGATCATAAAGAATATGGCTTGGTGTAACTAGACAGTGGCAATCTTCCAGTGATTCACCCACTTCATTTCAGTGTTATTTACAGAAAAGAATACACTGTATTAGATTACAGAAGCTGGGGTTGTCACGAGAGCTGATGCAGAAAGTGTCACAAAGACAATTTGCATTATTAACCCAATCTACTATCATGTCGGGGGGGAAAAGTCCATTTTTTCCCTAGAAGCGAACAGAACAGTGAGAGTTGATACATTCTTAAATAAGTGGAATTATTTTTTGCTATACAGTTTATTATCAGTCTTACCTGGAATAGTTAGATGAATATCTTTCTGCTTTTTCCCTAATCTGGCCTCCTCACTTTCTAGTTTCCTGGTCATTATAAAAACATCCACTACCCTGAGTATTTCTCATTGCAGAAATGATATGATTTATTAGAAACACTAGCAGAAAGGCACTTATTCAGATAAAATAAATTAACCTCTAACTGATGCACTAGTTTTTTACCTTAACTTTGCTATCTACCTTGGGTGAAAATATGTGTTCCTTGGCAGGGTAAAGTATGTGAGAGGACGGTTTAATGGTAAGTATTTATTTATTTGCTGTGCTGCGCGGCTTGCGGGATCTTAGTTCTGCAACCAGGGATCCAACCTGGGCCACGGCAGTGAAACCACCAAGTCCTAACCACTGGACCGCCAGGGAATTCCCTAATAGTATTTCTATTCTCCATCTTTTTATTAGATGAGGTTGTCTTAAATGAAAAGAACAGTGTTTAGCATCTTAAATACGTGCTTATTTGTAAGTAAATCCTAAAATTCATGAAGAGCATATGCTCAGGGGGGGTAGGCAGACCATTACTAGTTTTATACCTTTGTTCAAGTCACTTTACCTCACTGAACCTCAGTTTTCTCCTCTGTAAAGTAGAGCATAAGTTTGCTCAGATTCCAGGATAATCATCAGACTCATATGCTTCCCAGTTGGACTAGACAGTGAATTTATACGACTGTTTAATTAGCAGTTGAGTGCAAAGCATTTGGTTTCTCTCCCTACATTAAATATGATAATACAGGTAAAAGTGCTCCATAAAGGTTAGTTGCTATTACTCTTACCTTTGTTATCACTTACTAGTCCGGGTAAACAACATGCCGTGCAGAGATGACAAAGTGGGGAAGCAAAGGAGTTTTTCCTTTTTGATCATGGCCTATTGAAGCCAGCATTCATAAACACTTTGTATAATTCTTTTGTAGTTTCTTCATTTCTCCCTTGACCTCTGGACCTCGTTTTTCTAAAGGCTACTGGTTTGTTTTTTCACGTATCTCACTGCCAGACTCTCCCAAGCATCCCAATCCAACCCAGACCAGCTATCAGAGTTTCCCAAGATTCCTGACCTCCCTGATTGCACATCGGTGTGCATATACTTCAAGTATCCTTCATTCCCTGCTCTGAAAGGCCCTGAAGATGCCAGACCCACATGATTGCTGGGGTGGAGTGGAGGCTTAAATGTGTCTGTTGAGAAGTGATGTGGTTACTGGTGTGGGAATCCTGGCATTAGAATGAGTAAATAACCCCAGTCCTGACGACTCTAGTTCCAGGAAATGGGCTACAATGTCAGATCGGAAACTTGATTTCTCAAGGCACATTTCCAGACTCCAGCTGCCCCACGTTTGGCTTCAGTAAGAAAGAATAACACGGGCAACAGCTGCTGTTTCTTGAGTGGATATCAGAACTTAGAGTTTAAACAATCTCTTGTTTAAATAGTAGGAAACTGCACAACTGAGCTAGACTTCCCAAGAGTCATGGCTAGGTGCAGAGAAAATTACCAAAGTGTGCAAAGAAATGGATGCAAAGGATGAGGATGAATGACCCATTCAAAGTCTTAAGAAGTGGCCTCAAACTGCTGTGTTCCTTGGGGCCTTAGAACTGCCTCATAGGTGCCTCAGGGGCTGCCTGGGCTCTGTGTGTGTGTGTGTGTGTGTGTGTGTGTGTGTGTGTGTGTGTGTGTGTGTGTGTCTATTTCTGGTGCCTCCCCCAGTACTCTGCCTTTCTTTTCTTCTTGTTTTTAAAAACAAAACCAAATGCTTTCCCAAATAAAATGCTCCCCTATTGGTCAGTTGAGTAAAACATCAGGCTTACCTTGACATATTGAACAAGACGCTCATTTACGTTCACTTTGTAAGTTTCTAAACCCAGTTCCTTAGATAACCGTAAGATCCTGTTCTGCGTTGGTCCCACATAAGCCCCGCCAACGTCTACGTAATCAACATGTTGGTTCTGTAGAAACAGAAAAAGTGTCCAGAAGACTTTAGTTAGAACTCTAAAACAAATGTTTCTATGTCTTATAAAAAATAACCCTGTTTATTTTTTACAATTTAAATGTGCCTTACATCTCTCTTATAAAGTGCCACTGAAAACAGCAAATCTTTCTCCTCTACTCCAACCCTATAGTACACTCATCATTAAGCAATCCCATTTGTCGAGTTATTGGTGAGGCTGATTCAGCAATAACACGCATAAAGAATAAAGAACACTGTAGTACGCCCTGCCGATCTAGATCCTTTTCAAAGCATTTAGCTTTATTATCTATGCTTTTCTTTGGGGTTGTTGCTGGAGGGGTCACCCAGAGTTTTATTAGGCCTAATTCTCTGATTTCCAGCAGATGAAATCTTCACTCAGCCCACACTGGTGGGCCCCTGATCCTATTTTAAAACACTTGCAGGGAAGAATGCATCATAGGAAAAGAGTACCAAAAGGTATGAAAAGATTCATATACCTAAAAAATATTTTATAAATATGCAAACCTTCCTCCATAAACCGAAATTTACTTTCCTCTTCTTAAACGCACTTTTCCATTTTCCCCAGCTTTTTTAGTAACACATTTCCCCATGATTTAATCAATAAATTGTAAAAAAAATAAATAAATAAAATAAAATAAAATTGTGCATTGATGAGTAATAATTCCTCCATGTGTTTGTAATAACTTCTTATGGGTCTGTTTCTATTTTGTTGCTTATACCAGTTCTAATTCGCGTTGCCGTTTCTCCTTGTTTGCCTGATTATTTTTTATTGCGTCCCACTGATTGAATTTGAGAAAATATAGAAATTATCTGAATCCTGGGAGGATTATATCTTTCTCAGAGAGGATTTATGTCTCCTTCTGCCCAGCACCTGGGGACGCTAACAATACTAGATAACTTTATTGCATTTTGTGTGCCTGAGACAACTTGAAGGCAGGTTGAAATGCAACGTGACCTAGTCCCTTTGCTGTTCACCCTTAGCGCTAGGATGCAGTCCAACCCGAAGCACAAGGAGTTTACCAACACATCCCTCCATATACACACACTTTGGTGGGCTCTGGACCTGACCTTCAGTTGCCCTAGCTTTGTAAGACTTTTGAAAAGTACTTCTCAGTCCCTCACTTGCTTCTTCAGTGGTCAGCAAACTCCCACCTCTCCACCCCCAGGGGATAAAGCAGGTCAGTGTTTTCTGGATGTTGGTCTAGTGATTCTTCACTATCTTGTTAGCTCTCTGATGCTTTGAAGGTGTGTGTGTGTGTGTGTGTGTGTGCGTGTGTACACAGTGCAATTTGTCTAGTCTCCTTATATGTAGTGGGAGGGTTGGGATAATTTACCTAATCTGTTATTTCCAAAAAATCGATTGTCTAGAATTATGCAACCTTGCCCTTCCTGGGGTAATATAACCTGATATTATCTTTCCATTGCAAGATATGCTTTGCTAACATTTTGTTTAGAATTTTTATATCTGTGTTTATAAGTGAGACTGAGATTGCCCCATGATTCTCCTTCCTTCTCCAGCCCTTGTCTGTTTTCTTGTATTACAGTACTGTTAATCTCATGAGTTAGAAATCATACTTTCTTCTATTCTCTAGAAGGCATTCGTATATAAATAGAATAATCTCTTCTTTGAACATTAGGTAGAACACACCTGTAGAGCTATCTAGGCTTAGTGTTTTCATTGTGGGAAAATTTTAAATTACAGATTCAATTTATTTTGCGGTTAAAGCACTACTCACATTTTCTATTTCTTAAATCAGTGTTATTTTTTATAAATTATATTTTCTCATCGTATATACATTGCATATGTTTCAAAACTATTGCTTTAAAGTTCATGACCTCTTCTTTTCATTTATTTATTGTTTATTGTATCAGTAGTTATATCTTCATTTTCATCCCTTTTATTGTTTAGAGATGTCTCTTTTTCCCTTTCCTTGAAAAATCTTATCACACACTTGTCTAGTTTTAATAGGACTCTTCAAAGAATCAACCTTTGTTTCATTGATCATCTTCATTGAGTATTTTCTATACCATTGATTTATGCTCTTTTTTCCTCTTTTTTGGATTTTTTATACTCTTAATTTTCTAATTCCTTGCATGCTTAGCTTATTCATATTGAGCCTTTTGTTCTTTTCTAATAGAAAAATTTAGGCTATGAATCTTCCTCTAATATGGTTTTTAGCTACACCCACAACTTTATTTTAGTATTTCCATTATTGTGCGGTTTTAAGTATTTTCAAATTTCCATTACAATTTCTGTCTAGATCTATGTTTCTAAAAGTTTTGTCATGTTTTAATTTCTACAACTGGAATTTTTTTAGTTATCTTTCTGTCATAACTGCATTGTGGTCAAAGAATATGGATTATATGATATCAATCCTTGAGGCTTACTTTAAGACCTAGCACATGGTTGATTTTCAAAGATTTTCCATTTCTGCATGAAAAGAACATAGTCTTCTGTTAAGTAATATGCATGTTTTATACATGTCCATTAGAAAAAGATTAATTGTGCTCAGCCTTTGTTTGCTTCATTTATTATTAACTTAGAAAAGTATGTTAAAACCCCCCTACACTATTGGGCATTTAGCTTTGATTCCTGTCAATTTTTGCTTTATATTTTGAGGCTACATTATTCAGTATATACAAGTTCAGAATTGTTCGGTCTTCTGGCTCTTTTATCACTATGTATTGAAACTTAATTCAATGAAACATTTTTTTGTTTAAACCTTATTTTGTCTGATATTAATATAGTTAAAATAGCTTAGATTAGTATTTGTATACTATCTCTTTTTCCATCTTTCAGTTAGAGCTTTCTTTATTCTGACATTTCCCCCCTTTTAACTGAGAAGTTTAGCCCATTTATATTATTATTTCTTTTAAAATGTCTTAACTTTACTTATTTTATTATGGCTTTCCATTTGTCCCACTTTAACAGTTTCCTGCCTGATTTCTTTTCTTCTTTTGGGTTAAGGGTTTTCTTCCTTTTGTTTTAAGTTTTTCTTTTACTTGTTTGGAAGTTATACTGTCAGGCCTATTTTTTTTCTAGCTATATTAACATGCATACTTCATATATTCTAAAGCTTATCAATATATTATCTTTCTACTGAAAAATACAAAACCTTCATGCATCAACTGTGATCACCCTTCTTCTAATCTGTAAACCATAAAGGTACCTTGCTTCAGGTTTATTTGTCTCCCAACAAATTTGACAATATTTTGTTTTATTCTGTTGATGTTGCTGAATTTTATTTAAATATTTACCAGTATCTTTGCTCATTGTCTCCTCTTAAATTTCAGACCTTTTATTTGTTATCATTTTCCTTCTTCTTAAAACACAGCCTTTATAATTTCCTCTAATCTGGGTCCTAAGCTCTCTATTTTTGTCAGTCTGATAAAAAGATAGTTCTAGCAAGCAACAAATTCTGGTTATTTTCTCTTTCTCTCTCTCTCAGAACAGTGAAGATATTGTTTATCTTCTGGCATCTATTTTTGCTGTTGAAGGGTCACTCATAAGTCTAATTATTGATTTTTTTCAGAGTATGCATAATTTGTCTTTCTCTTTTCTAAAAAAAATTACTTTTAGACTTAAAATAATTTTTTTAAGATCTCTTTTCTTTGGTATACTGCAGCTTCTGTGTCCGGGTGAGAATTTCTTTTCCTTTTTCATGCTGTGGACCTGTTAGGTTTCCTGGTATCTTCCAACAATGCTGGAAAATCTTCAGCCATTATTTTTTCATACCATCATAACACTATCTTTCATGTCTTAGCTGCTCCTGCCATTGCCCCACATAACGTATTTTCCAATCTTTATCTCTGAACTGCATTATAGATAATTCCTTCTGATCTAGTTCACTCATTCACTTCAGCTGTGTCTAATACACTGTTTAATCTGTCCGAGTTTTTTCATTTTAATCAGTACATTTTCATTTCTAGAAATTATTTTTAAACTACTTGATCATTTTTTTTCAAGTTTCTTTTCCCTGTTGCTAATTTTAAGCATGTCTTTTCTTTAAAACATGCTACAGTAATTTTTTATTCTGTGTATACTTCAACTATTGCAAAATCTTTCTGGATCATTTTTTTCTATTTATTTTCCTCCAGTGCCTTGTTTCCTTGTATGCTGTCACTTTTGACTATGAGTTGCTGATTTTCCTTAGAACTTTTTCTGTGTAAGTTATTTGAGGCCTGGGTGGAAACGATTTGAGTCTATTTCTGCCAGCCACCTTGGCACTTTAAATATTCTGTCCAAGGTTTTTCACACCATATAGGTAGTGTAAATTTAGATTGAAGCCATGGATGAAGGCAAGCTTTATTTTTCTCCCTTTTAGAATGGTAAGGTTTATTTCTCTTTCACTTTCATGTACAGAGTATAGCACACGGGATTCCAGTTTGGAGTATTTCCTATTAAATTCCCTACCTTCAACAGGTTCTGGATTTTATTTCCTGTTCCTTGCATGCCATACAGCCATCACAGTGGAATTGCAGAGTCTTCAGGGTTCAGTAGACATTCAAGGTGAAAGTCAAATTTTGAGCTCATTTAATCCCTAGGCTTCATGTTTTTACTTTGCTTTGGGGATTCATTAGTTCATTCAACAACTATATCTTGAGTGCCTACAAGGTGCCAGGTACTGTTCAAGAAACTTCTGTTACATCAGTGAACAAAATAAAAATCCCTGCTCTCAAGGGGCTTTCATTTAGTAGGAAGAGACAGAAAATGAACCACAAACATAATAAATATCTTAGAAGTTGATAACAACAGTGAAAAAGAAAAAAAAACCAACTAGAGAAGGACAAGGCAGATTGAAACTGCAGAGGAAAGAAGGAAAGATTTCAGCTTCAAATACAAGGGACATGTAGGCCTCTGAGAAAAGGTGATATTTGCGTAAAAGGCTTGAAGGAGGTGTGGGAGTTATCCATGTGCATATTTGGGACAAGAGCATTCCTGGCAGAAGAAAGAGCCACTGCAAAGATTCTAAGGGAGAAATCTGCCTGGTGTGTTCAAAAAACACAGGCCAATGTGTCTGGAACAGAGTGAGCAAGGAAAGGAGAACTGGAGATGAGAGTAGAGAAGTTGCAGGGCGGGGGTGGGGGGGAAGGGGGCAGATCATGGTACGTGTCACAAGACATTGAAAGGACACTGGCTTTTACTCTGAGTGAGAAGGGCAGCCTTTAGAAGGTTTTGAGCACAGAAATGCCAAGATCTGACTTAGGTTTGAAAGGCTCATTCTGGCTGTCACACTTAGATTATAAGGGGCAAGGGTAAAAAGCAGGGAAATTACTTAACAGGCTATTGCAATAATCTGCCCTAGAGGTCATGGTGGCTCCCACAGGTGGGCACCACGGAAGCAGAGGGAAGGGTTGAATTCTGGGTATATTTTGACGGCACAGCCAAAAGAATT
The DNA here is from genome assembly GCF_009873245.2 of Balaenoptera musculus. Lineage (NCBI taxonomy): Eukaryota > Metazoa > Chordata > Mammalia > Artiodactyla > Balaenopteridae > Balaenoptera > Balaenoptera musculus. The sequence goes on along the minus strand of NC_045806.1, from coordinate 38,158,509 downwards.
TCCTGACAGAATGAATGTGGGGTCTCACAGTGTTGAACATGACTCCCAGTTTTTTTGGGAGTTGCCATCCTCCTTTATGGGGAAGGCTGCTGGAATAGTGTTCTTTTTTTTTTTAATCAGTTTATTGGTTTTGTTTGTTTCTTTTTTTAAATATAAATTTATTTATTTATTTGTTTGTTTAGTTTTGGCTGTGTTGGGTCTTCGTTGCTGCACGCGGGCTTTCTCTAGTTGTGGAGAGCGGGGGCTACTCTTCGTTGTGGTGCGCAGGCTTCTCATTGCGGTGGCTTCTCTTGTTGCAGAACACGGGCTCTAGGCATGCAGGCTCAGTAGTTGTGGCTCGCAAGCTCTAGAGCGCAGGCTCAGTAGTTGTGGCACACAGGCATAGTTGCTCTGCGCGGCATGTGGGATCTTCCCGGGCCAGGGCTCAAACCCATGTTCCCTACATTGGCAGGCAGATTCTTAACCACTGCGCCACCAGGGAAGCCCCTGTTTCTTTTGTTTTATTTTGCTATTGAGTTGTATGAGTTCCTTATAATTTGTTATTAACCCCTTATCAGATAGATGGTTTCCAAATATTATCTACCATACTGGTTGGCTGCCTTTCATTTTGTTCATGGTTTCTTGTGCTGGGGATAAGCTTTTAATTTTTATTTTATTTATTTATTTAGGCCATGCCACATGACATGCGGGATCTTAGTTCCCCGACCAGGGATCGAACCCGTGCCCCCTGCAGTGGAAGTGCAGAGTCTTAACCACTGGACCACCAGGGAAGTCCCTAGAATAGTGTTCTTGATGAAGAAGAAAAGAAATTCAGTTTGGATGTGTGAAGTCTCAGATGTCTGTTCAACATCCAGGAGATCTGCAAACTTCCAACTTCAGGGCAGCACAGTATATTTTATTCAGCATTTTATTTTAAGAGGGAGAGTCAATCAGGCTTCCACTCTGCCGTGATACCAGAAGTGATGTGTTCCTTTGACTTCTTTCATCTGTCCCTCATATAATCCTAACTTTCCCTTTTACTAACTATTGGTGTTGTGCTCCAAACCTTCTCTAGCCTCCAACATCCTTTTCAAGACAGGAAGCACAAAACTGAAGTCAGTATTCCAATAAAATTTAACAAAGACAGTAATAGAATTCTTGGAAGTTTCCAAAAAAGATGTCTTTAGAACACAGACACTATTTAAAGTAAATAATCCTAAGTGAAGTAGTAAAAAGCATGAGGCATTTTACAGAATGCTTCTTTACAAAGTCGAAACATTTGAAAGGAGGTGCCCCAGATTCAGCATGAAGATACTGGAACTGTAATACCATATTCTGCTATGTTGCCCCTCAGACTTTAGGATCTTGCGTTTGATCTCATTATTCAGCCTTTGAAGAGGCCACAAACACGCAACTATATTAGGAAACAAATACACCAACCCTGTGGTAGCCCTGCAGGCATTTCAACTTAATTAATTTGGTCCTGAAGAATTATGGGGGAATCACACTAGGAAAAATTGGGAAGTTCTGAACAAATAGAAGATCTATCTGAACAGTTGCCAAGTGACAATATCAAATTTGACATTTCGATATTTAAAGATCCAGAGTAATTTTTATGGCATCTCCTCCCCAAATCCTAATTGATTATGCTAGTAGAAGCAACTGTAACAATATTAAATTCAGTTTCTGATTAAATACCATTTCTGTCCCTGCTTTGTAAAGCACCCCCCCCGCTTTTTCCCTTCTATTTATTTGAAATCTTATAGATGTCAAGTCCTACTTTCTAAGCATTTCAGAGTTCCTCTCTCACATACCTAAAGGGAATTTTAATATGATGCCTAATACGCAATAGTTCCTATATGGTGCTGACATATATAAATGATGTAGCATGAAAAAGCAGCCTGGGACAATAGCATAGATGGGGATAAGCATGTTGGAATTCTCATTTCCCTTGTACAAAGAGACTTGTTCTTAACTGAAAAATCCGCAACACGACAGATGCTCCTATTTAATAACCAAAAGGTTTTAGAGATAAGAAAAGTAGGGCAAAGGGACAACTTAATACCTATCTCCAACATAAAGGAATGTTTTTCAGAAAATGACAGGAGAATCATATCTAACAAGCTGGTACAGGCAGAATATGCAATCTTTCTTTTGCACTACAACGCATTGCCTTCCATTAGAACTTGAAGTTGGGGGGAGCTTCAAGTACATTTAGATTATATCTCACTGCCCAGATGAGAAAAGTGACATGTAAAGTGCTAAGAGTACTTACCCAAGGTATGACAGCGTGTCGGGCCAGTACAGGGGCCAGAATCCCAGTCTCCTCACTCCCAGACCAATAGCCTCCCAGAGGACTACATCTGAGGAGGTACTCAAATTCTCCAAATGCAATTAATCTGGATTCACATTAATTTAAAGCAAGCGAGCATCCACCAAAGAGCAGCACTTCTGTAGCATCCCCTACGGATCTTATCAAAATGCAGAGTCAGATCCAGCAGGTCTGGGGCAGGGCCTGAGATTCTGCATTTCTATCAAGTTCCAGGGTGATTCCGAGGCTGCTGGCCCACAGGTTACTTTGAGTAGCGAGGCTGTAGGGTACTCTTAGAGCTGAGTAAGGTAAAAATAGGCTTATGATACATCCCTGTACATCTAAAAAGGCAGAAAGTGAATGACAGAAGGGGAGCTTGGCTTGGTGTGACTGAAACGGCTGGTACAATATCTTAGTTCAGATGTTGGTTGGCTATTTCATATCCATTTATATTCCCCCTTTCCCATGCCTGCTTCTATTATGCAGCCCGGAAATGTTAAAGACTTGCTTTCCCAGGTTCCCTAGCAGCTCAGGGTAGCTGTGTGTCCCAAACCTAGCCAATGAGACTAAAGCAAATGTCTGCTGGGGTCTCCTGGTAAAAGAAAGGCTTTGTTGCAGATAAGACTGGGGCCGCCTCTTCACGCTCTTTCCTGCCTTGAATGAGGACTTGACGCTGACAGATGCTGCAGCCATCTGGTTACCATTAGGCAATAAGCCAACAGGAAAAGAATGGCTGAGCAGAAAGGCAGAAAGAGCCTAAAGATTCGATGACAAAGCTGAACCCCTGCACCAGCCTGGACTACTTACCACCAGACTTCTTCTTATGTAAAATAACTGAATGTTTGTATTGCTTAACCCATTGTTATTATCACTGCATAAGCCATTCTGTTATAAATCTGACACGTCTTCTAATTAGATAGATGCTTCCTCTCCTTCCAGTCACTTCAACAGTCTGGTTTTGTCCTTACTGCCAATCCCCAGCCTTTAACGCTCTGTTTCTGTGCTCTAGCAAAGGGGCTCACTAGTGACCTTCTAAATGCCAAACACAAGGGCCCCTACTCAGCCTTCATCCTGTGTCAAATGCCCCTGGCATCTGATTCCATTTATCATCCCTTCTCTTTCCTCTGCTGATTTTCATGGCACTGTCCTAATCTGGTCTCCCTCCCCAGCCTCCACTGCTTCTCTCTGGCTCCTCTGCCTCTGCACCCCCTTTAAATCTGCATGTTCCCCAAACTTCCATCTTTGTCCGTATTTCCTTTCTACCTTACATCCTTCCCTGTGTATCAGTTCCAGATTTCAACATCCTGCAACCATTTCTTCAAATAGTAGTAAACACCAGTTAGCATGCATTTTTCCAAAATGGTGATGTAAGCCCAAGCACAAAAAGGCAGTGATGTAGCAAAAACTGGGCTTCCTTCTCATGTCTAGCTGACCCCACCTGAGAAGCACACCTCTTAGGGAACAAGGACTAAGGAAAAAGCTACACAGAAATATGCTACATTTGCCTCTGCTTACTGTGGTCACACTTCTTTTAAGTTGTGTATTCTTGGATAAATAAATAAGGAACCTATACTGTGTGTGAATGTCTCTCTCTCTGTGTGTGTGTGTGTGTGTGTGTGGTGAATGTACAGTCACTTCAAGTCCAGCCAAACCGTAACCTCACCTGAGACGCTATCTACTCTATTTAGGTCTCTAGTATGGAAATGATGACGCTGTATTGAAGTTATTTGTTCACGTTTGTTTTCTTCACTAGAATGTAAGCTACTGAAGGTCAGAAGCTGTCACTCTTTGGTGGGTGCTTGTTGAAAAGAACAGATACTTATTTAATGCAGTAGTTTAGGGTTATGGAAGACCAATGGCTTAACTGCAGAAACTCTTGAGATTTCCTCCAGCTCTGTGACTTCCAGTGACCCCCATCTCTAGTTTGTGTGAGATTTTATATGTAAGTATTAAAATCATTTACCCTCACTGTGTATGTTCTTCCTCCAACTCTGTCCCGGGCTTCTAAAACCAAAACATTAACTTCATGTTCTGCTAAGAGTTTGGCGGCAGATAATCCTAAAAGGAAAAAAAGGAAAACAAAGTCAAGGAACATATTAACACCTACATGTGAAACATTCAACATTTAAACAGGTCTACATATAATATAAATGCAGGTATCAGACACAATTCATTGACTGTGCTATCTAATAAATTCTGAGCACATTGTGATGAACTGAGCCACCAATTTTATAATCTAGCATATATTACATTATCTATCAGAAGTTAATTTTATTATCTATCATAAGGTTGGTTGAAAAAATGTAATAATTTAAAAAATATATTTTGGGGGTTTTGGTGATAATCATATGTAAGGGAATTTGTTGAACCCCTAAATCAACCCTTATCACACCACTCTTCTAGAAATCCTGATTGTATAAACAGAAGTATGTTTTCCTGGAAATTCCCCCTGGCTTACACCAGCCCCCAGTATCTCTGTGCTTTTCTCAATTTAAAACCCCCCTATAATGACCTCCTATCATTTATACCTGGATTACATGCTTGCTAGATCATGTTTTCCCCACTAGATTAAAAGTTACCAAAGGCAGGAACCATGTTTCATACTTTATTTATTGGCTCAAAGCTGAGTACAGGCTTTCACTCATAAACAAAAACCTTCATAAAAGATAGACTTTTAAACCCAGTATAGTAAGGGAATCCCCTGGCAGTCCAGTGGTTAGGACTTGGTTCTTTCACTGCCGTGGCCCTGGTTCAATCCCTGGTCAGGGAACTAAGATCCCGCAAGCCACACGGTACAGCCCAAAAAAAAAAGCAAAAAACAAACAAACAAAAGTATAGTAATACCAGAAAAGCAGAGGAAAATGTTGTGGATTAACATTATATCAAGGGTGCATGCTATCAACATGACTTATCACTGATGTTAATCTTGCTCACCTGGCTGAGGTAATGTTGGCCAGGTTTCTCCACTGTAAAGTTATTCTTTGTTTCCCCTTCCATGCTATATTCTTTGGAAGTAAGTCTATGTACGCCTGCACTTAAGAAGTAGGGAGGTATGTCCTACTTCCTTGAGGGTGGAGTATTGACATAAATGATTTGAAATTCACCTGCACAGGAGATTTGCCTCTTCTCTCCCATTTATTTATTTACTTAACCACTGACTTATATCCCTATGGAGTCATACATAGTTGTTTTATACTTTGGGTTATAGTTCAATACTATGTTATTTATTTTGTTGCTCAAATTGTTTCAGCTTTGGTCACTAGGAAGCTCTTGTGTCCCTTTGACGTGCCTTCATCATTTTGTGTGTATGCGTGTGCTTGAGCACTTCCTTACTTTCTGGCATTAAGAGATGTTCCAGGCTCATCTTGTCTTTCTCTGCCCAGCCCTACAGTCAGCTATTTCTTCAGTGAGCCTTGGTTCCTTTTATTGGAGAACAGTATTAGAAATCAAGATCTGGGCTCTAGGTGTGCCCATCACTGCTGGGCTATCATTGCTTCTGGGACTGCTCAGCTCAGAGTAAGGAAATAAATGTCTGTATACACATTTTTAAATCTATCAATACATTTTTGCACTTCAAATGCTATCTTATACCTAGTTATCTTTATCCTCCTATTACAAAAAATACGAAGCAGACTACACAGATAAACATACTTCAAGGAGAAAAAAAAATGTTAGAATATTAGGGTGAAAGAGAAAGAAGAATGACACCAGGGATAAGATTAGTAAAGTGATACAAATGATACCTAAATATGTATACCAGTGGTTGAGGAGAGGAACTATTCTTAGTGATTTTAAAACTCAGTAACTTGACAGTTCTAATGGTATATATCCTAAAGACAAAAAAGAGCTGCAAACATTTTGTTCAGTAATCATTTTGTGGGTGCTAGGATTAGAACTATTATTTTGAGGCCATTATGTATGTAATGCGGAATAAAGCAAATGAGTAATCAGGCTGCTGTCACTGAGATCCAGGGTTTTGGGCCTGGAGATCAGGAAATTTAGATGAAAGAACAATGAAATTAAGTGCAAATTTAGGGCAGGAAATGGACAAGATGGGTCTGGAACCTCAAGTCACCAGAAAGCAAGGAGGCTAACAGAGACCACGAGGAGTGTGACAAAAAGCCTCAGAAACCTACCTAGGTGAACTCCCACTGGCTAGAGATGGAACAATTTGAGTATCAAGTAAAAATAACAGGGGCTTCCCTGGTGGCACAGTGGTTAAGAATCCGCCTACCCATGCAGGGGACTCGGGTTTGAGCCCTGGTCCGGGAAGATCCCACATGCCGCGCTAAGCAACTAAGCCTGTGTGCCACAACTCCTGAGCCTGCACTCTAGAGCCCACGAGCCACAACTACTGAGCCCGCGTGCCACAGCTACTGAAGCCCGTGTGCCTAGAGTCCGTGCTCCGCAGCAAGAGAAGCCACCGCAATGAGAATCCCGTGCACCACAACAAAGAGTAGCCCCCACTGGCTGCAACTAGAGAAAGCCCGCGCGCAGCAAGGAAGACCAAACGCAGCCAAAAATAAATAAATAAAAAATAACAAAGGCAATGGCTTAAATCCACTCATAATAATACTAAACAAACAAAACCTCTCATTGGTCACCTTTGGAGAATGCTAAGGAAGCAACTTATCATTAAAAAAACAAAAAAGAATTTGGCATTCATCCTACCCTCCTTATTTGCACCAAACCTCGAAGCAACCAAATAGCTAACAAAGGGAGGTTTCGCTGTATAAAAGTATGCTAGCGAATAAGTGAAGACAGGAATAATTAGAACATCAGCATTTTGCAACCCCTAAAGAATTAATAGATCTGGTGCAATGATTGTCAACAGCTGCTAACATGACAAAAAAAAAAAAAGAGAGATAACCAGATGTTACCTGCCTCTTAATGGAAGCACATACCACCATGTATGAAGTAGTTAGAAAGAAGGAAGGAAGGAAGGAAGGGAGGGAGGGTGGGGAGAAAGGGAAGGAGCAAACAAACTAAATTCTAATGTGATCCAGCCTCTAGATCTGATACTTAGGGGCCAGAAAAACATGTTAAATAATACCACTGGGATGCAATCAACAAAATCTAGATTATAGGAAATTATACAGGAGTACCCTGGGTTTTTCTGTTTGTTTGTTTTTTTAAAACAACTTGCCTCCTCCTGCTCTCTCTCCCCTTTATCCTTCACCAGCTTTTCCTACAATAAACCTCTTACATGGCTAGTTATGTCTTGATGTCTGCTCTCAGAGGAGCCAGACTGACAACAGTATTTTGTTCATACACAGAATGGTATGAAATATACATAGCCAGACTCAAGGATGAGTTTGGGTCTGTAAGATCTAAAATGCAGGGAGGCTAAACCATAATATCCAGCACTGCTGTCTGCTAATGTTTGTATGCATTTTTGACTCCTTCAAGTACAGTGTACCCTTACATTGCTGACATCCACCCAAGATTTAGGTGTGCAACGAATGTTTGGAATCTGCTTACAAAGAAAGGCATCCCGTGACACTTTAAATAAATGCAAACTAATGTCTGCAAACCTTGGTGCAATGTGTTTTCTGGGACACAGCCAAAGGTTTATTCTGCTGACCATGATAAAAAAAAAGGATGAAGGCGTGATGAAAAACATGTTTATGCATAAATCTTTGTTGTTATATCTGACTATTTCTGTAGGATTAAGTCTTAGAACGGAGATTACTAGGTCAAAAGATATGAATAATTTTTAGGCTCAAAGCACCCCTCTATATATAAAAGCAGAGAAACTCAAGATGCAAAAAGTTGAATTTCTTCCCAGTTCCCCTTAGTCAATCTAACCATAAACCAGTTAGATAGATAAAAACACCCTTGGGTTTGCTAGAATTACTCGAGTAGCTCCTCTTCTAAAGAGAAGCAGAGGTGGCTCTGAATTCCAGCAGCAGTGGGACCTGCAGCTGTCCAGCCCCCGGAGGCAGCCTGGCAGTTGGTTTAGCACTTTACATCCTACAGATCAATTTCAGGTGCCTTTCCTGTTGCCTCTCACAACCATTCTTCAGAATAGATTTCATTACCCCATATTCCAGATAAGGATACCAAGTGCCTGATATGCCCACAACAAAGTCTCCTGAAAAGTGAAAATTTTTACTTCTTACACCCTCACTTATAAGGCTGCAGCCTTAATAAAATTGAATATAATGTGTAATTCTAAACAACTTTGGTGAGTGGGGTTCAGTGCCAATAGTAAATCAACACTACTCCAGAGGCTAAAGGAGGGGAGGGAAGCAGGGCTAGCTGAGCCAGGACAAATGAGCACACTGGTGACAAAGGTCATTTCGCACTTTGGCATTTAAGGATATAAACAAAATTAAAAAGGTGGATGGACCTAGAGTCTGTCACACAGAGTGAAGTAAGTCAGAAAGAGAAAAACAAATACTGTATGCTAACACATATATATGAAATCTAAAAAAAAAAAAAAAGGTTCTGAAGAACCTAGGGGCAGGACAGGAATAAAGATGCAGACGTAGAGAATGGACTTGAGGACATGGGGAGGGGGAAGGGTAAGCTGTGACAAAGTGAGAGAGTGGCATGGATTTACATATATTACCAAATGTAAAATAGATAGCTAGTGGGAAGCAGCCGCATAGCACAGGGAGATCAGCTCGGTGCTTTGTGACCACCTAGAGGGGTGGGATAGGAAGGGTGGGAGGGAGACGCAAGAGTGAGGGGATATGGGGATATATGTATATGTATAACTGATTCACTTTGTTATACAGCAGAAACTAACACACCATTGTAAAGCAATTATACTCCAATAAAGATGTTGAAAAAAAAATTCCCAAAATAACAAACAAACAAAAAAAGCTGAAAAAAAAATGGTTGTCTCTGCATTACAGGAAAATGATTGGCCCTATCTTGGCAAGGAAAGTTTAAGCTCTTAGTTTGAGAAATAAGGAACATGTTTAAAACATTTAAAAGGGATTCCAGAAAAATGGTTTCCAAAAGGTCTTGGAATTTGAAGGGGGAAGATTTAAGTCATTTAGAAAAATATTTTTTCTAAGATGCTGAATAAATTGGGGGGGCTAATGTTTCAGTTTGCATGTTTATTGTGAAGAAGACTGATAAGGAACTTCCATGATAACTTAAAGCTAGAAAATACAAAATATGGAAATACAATCAAGATGCCATTAGAAAAAGTTATTTTTGAATAATAACTAATAACTAATTTTGAATAAATAACTCAGTAAGTCATAAATAAAGCACAGGCGAACACTTGCAGTCCAGAAAGGCTTTTTCTAATATATCGACTGTGGCTGTCTGTTGATTCGAAAGGAAAAAAAAAACTAAGATAATGTCTGCTTACATCTTGAAGCAGGCATCTTGAATTATATTCCTCAATTCTTTTTTGTTATTATTCTGTGTATCACTATGCATTCTACCCTCCCCTCACTACAAAATTCAGTAATCACTTATAGAAAAAAAATCGTATGTCAACTCCACAGATTAGTTTAAGGGCTTTTGACATAAATTTCAAAATAAATAAATAAAAGCCTGTCTTTTTTTTTTTTTTTGGTAAATGGGATAAAACTGTTAGAAAAGAAAAGGTTTTTAAGTCTGAAGGTAAGTCACCAAATACAATGTAGCTACTAAAAAACAGATTTTATAATCAAATATTTTTTTACTTTCAAATCAAATATTTGTTATGAAAAGAGAAAATCTCATATTAAACCTATTTCATCTTGTTCCAAAGAAATATAGGTTAGCCAAAGCTGAGAGCATTGTGCATTATAGCTCTTCCTGTCATTCATTTTCTATCATTTAATGGCCACATAGAATCTAGGACAATAGATGAAGCCTGCTTCCCACCCACCTCTCTTGGCACCCCTCCCCACCTCCAAGACAGGGAAAGGGTTTAGCACAGGTAAGTGGTTAACAACCATCCCTGGCCTCAGGGGATCGAGGGGACTCCCGATTTGCAGCATTTGGCTGATTCAAAATCACCAGTGTGATTACTACCAATGTGATATCATTGACCGCGAAACTGGGAAGAGAAGTGTTCAGTCAGGATCAGTCCTTTCATGACAGTAGAAGCTGGCTCCAACACACACTGTCAGACCTATAGACTCCTGGCCTCAGGTCAGAGAGGGGAAGGGTAAACAAGTCTGGGAGAGAGTCTATTAGATCAGCAAGTGTATGAGATTCATTGGTGTCCTAGACTCTCAAGTGTCCTAGTGTCTAGCCTGTGAATCTCCCATGGGTGTGTTTGAAGGAAGAGGTCTAAGCGGGCACTGGCAAAATATCCCTGCACCTGCACCAAGAGCTCTTCCTCTCCCAAATCATGGCAAACTGAGCCCATTAGGAGGAAAAGAGCCCCGAATTCCCAAATGTCCTGTGGTTTTCTGTGACAGTAGAGAGCCTGGAGAAGCTAAATGCACAGAGTTTGTTAAAGCCCTATTATGTATACAAGGATCTGATCACTTTCAAAATGCAAAAACCTGAAAAAGGGAAAATAGCAGATTATGGCACAAGAGAAACTTTAATCACTTTGCAATTAAGTATTTTAAATAGGGATGATGAGTTTAAAACAATATGGGCTTCCCTGGTGGCGCAGTGGTTAAGAATCCGCCTGCCAGTGCAGGGGATACGGGTTCAAGCCCTGGTCTGGGAAGATCCCACATGCCGCGGAGCCACTAATCCCGTGCGCCACAACTACTGAGCCTGCACTTGAGATCCTACGAGCCACAACTACTGAAGCCCGCGCCTAGAGCCTGTGCTCTGCAACAAGAGAAGCCACCAGAATGAGAAGCCCGCACACCGCAACAAAGAGTAGCCCCCGCTCTCTGCAACTAGAGAAAGCCCACACCCAGCAACAAAGACCCAATGCAGCCAAAAATAAATAAATAAAATAAATAAATTTATTAAAAAAAAACAACAATATAATTCCTCTTCTGGTTTCTCTCTCTTCAACCATTTGGGTTTTAGAGAAACCAACATAAAATAGGTTAATGGATTTATTAGAGAGGCTTAAAAAAAAAAAACACCAAGTCTGCTAAAAGCACACCTCATATGAGAGTTCAGGCAATTGTTAATCCTGGTTATTAGATCAGGAGAGCCTGGGTGAGATGATGTATCCAGCCAGCAGTGCTGTTGCCACGGCAACCTCAAACCAAGCTCCAGCTTCTTAAAGCCACTGCCCATGGAAACTGTGTTTCCACAGATTCTGCAGTGCTTCCAATGTCCTGAGATGGTTACAACCCCACAGAAATGGGATAGGAAATGATTTAAGCCACACAGCACACCTGGAGAAGGAATTAATATCAGCAACGAAGGCTTTGACGAAATGGTGCTTTGCTTCCTGGGCTATAAATCTGTACCCCTGCCTTCTCTACCTCACCAAGGGCTCTTTCCTTTACCTTACTTCTTCAAGTACATTCACATTATGAAAAAAGAGAAATTTGTCCACTTGACTCATGCTACCCTTTCCAGTTCAATTATTGATTTTCCTTCTACAACAAATGACTAGAACAAACCTAGAAATGTAGCATATTCCTCATGAAAAATGTCCAGTGACCCCACTTTCAATACAGACAAGTGATATAATCATCTGTCACAAGCTGCTGTATTTTTCTTCTTAGCACACATTACCACCTGGCACTCTATATACATCTGCTCCTTCCAACCACTGCAATCTTAGCCACTCTTGTCCAAACCATTGTGGCCTTTTGCCCTTGTCCAAGGCAACATGACCGCTTGCCCAGAGATCTGCCTCTTAACTAGTGTGTTATATGTGTTAGACACCTTTGCATCCTTAGAATAGAGCCTACCGTGCTGCAGGTGCTCACTCATTGCAATGAACAGAGGAACCACATACCAAGAAAAGAAAACCATGCTCACCTGGATGAGGGCAATGGGGAAGTTTCTAATGCTACTTAGATTATATTTATCTCAAGCAACTAAGAAAGACTGACAAGGACAGGGTGCCTGGTCATTTAAACCTTTATGCCCAAGTAAATTCGCAGATTCTTAATACTACTAGTACATTTTCTGGTCTTTGAACCAGTATTACGCTTTTTTAGCAAAAGAGAATGGAGAATATCAATGTGCACACAAACTTGTCCCCGATACATACATACATACAATACAGCCATTCTTATTATCTATCATCTATCTATCTACCTACCTATATCTATATCCATCTGTATTTTGTGCTTCCTTTCAGAGAAATAATTACCTGCTTTTGAAAATGCCAAATCTTCTGATCCCTTTGATAAGCTAAAAAGACAGAACTGTCTCAAATGATAAATAGATAAAAGCTAACAATTAACTTCAATTTGCCCTGAATTCAACAGACTCGTTGTCTAGACAGTCCTAATTTATTTGATTATTGTTCAGCATTCATCTTCACTTTAGATAAATGGATCTCACACAACTTAGGGAATGCAATTACTCCTTAATTCATTATTTGCCCCATTCTTTCACTGAAACTGAAAATACACCAAGGGCACTCCACACTGCTATCCTCAGGTGCTGCACACTAGGATGCACTGTGGTTAGGAAGCAATTTCCAAAATGTTTTATGGAATACTAGTCCTCAAGATGCTCTGGGGAAAAGTATCAATGTTCATGGAAGTTGGGACATATGCTGTTTCCCCTTCTGGGACGTTTATGGTGCACACTGGCATATTAAAGGCTCTGATAAGTCCTGCAGTGAAGAGATTCATTTAACTTAGCATTTCTCCACCTTTTGCCTTAAAAAAAATTACATCTCAAAAAATACACTTTGGGAAAGCTTGTTTCAGCCCTTAAAATACTGTCAAATATTTACAGTAATAAACTCACCTGGGCAGGGTCCCAAGTGAACAATGCCTAGAGCACAAGCTAAGTGTTGAAGCAAAGCTTTAGTGTAGCTATGGCTTATGTTCTGCTGGCTCTCCTAGTTCTTCCTGTTTATTTCTTAAAGTGGTATTTTTCTTCAACTTTGACGTTCATCACCACCTATGAATGTGTATACTGTACATCACATATTAAATATTTTAAGTTAATTTTCTATTATTCAGTGAAGTGATCTCTGACCAACAGAATTCTTACATAACTGCACATTTGGACTATTGGACTGAATACTCCGAGGAAAATAAAAAGTACAGTCAAACAACGGTTCATACTAAAGTTTTAGAAGCAATGTTCCCAAAGAAGGGAAAAAGCAAAACCCATAAATTTTGCTCAAATCACATAATGAGTGCTCGATCAATATTTATTGAATGAATAAATAAATGAATGAATGAAGAATACATGCAGACATGCAAGAAAAAAGTCTTTCACTTAAGCCACAGCTCACAGCTAACTCATTTAATCTGAAAAAAAAAAAAGTCACCTGAAAGGTCATCCTTGTTACATTTCAGAATTTATCCAAAATCCACAGCACTTCTGTGGAATCCACTTCTGTGGATTCAAGCATTATTTCCTCCATGAAACCCTTTCCTGTCTGTCATTTCCTTCTCCCTTTTTGTGCCACCACTGAAGCCCTGAACCAACCTCAAACACCAAGGGCACTTCAGGTTCATGGTTGTAACCCCTGCTACATAGAGGGGTCCTATGCCTCACACGGTCACTGGAGAGACAAATGGACTAACATAAATTAAGAGAACTTAACTCCTCCATTTGGGTCTGAATTTTGTCAGATGCCTTCAATGACCAATGACCTTTATAAAGTAATTACAAATGCATATTAAATTGAAATGTGTATTTAATATCGATGGCTTCAATTCAATACGTAAAATCTGTAAACACCAATCTTAGAAAACTATTTAAAACTCACATCGACCACCACAGCCTTCCGTTTTCTTCACCAATATTGTCTCCCCAAATTCTTTCTTTTCAAAACATGGCAGGTTCACTGTTATATTTATCATGGTCTTAAGGTAGGAAATGCAGGTGCCTTATTTTTCAGCCTAGATGTCTTGACTGTTTTTATTATTGTCTATTTACATATTCATTACTGGTAACTGTCTAATGACCTAATAAATCCTTTGAATTCTTATTTTTCACCACTTCTGTGAGTCTCAGTATCAGCCCTAAATCTTTATATTATAGGAACAGTGACAATTAAGAGATTTCCATAATATCAGATGTTGGCCTGGTGCAGGGAAAAAAAAGTCTATGCATAAAAATATGCTTTGATTTTTGGTGAAAAGGTCCAATAGCTTTCATCAGATATTCAAAGGGACATTTGCTCCAAAAGGTTAAGAACCACTGATCTAAACTATTCAAATAATTGCTATACATTGTCCTAAAAACACCAGGAATGGACTTTTCAAAAAGGAAATAAATCCTTCATATAAAAGTCATCCATCCTAATAGGGTGCCTAATATTTTTAAATTTAAATGTTCATGAAGCAGGGGAATTTCCTGGTGGTCCAGTGGTTAGGACTCTGTGCTTCCACTGCAGGGTCACAGGTTCTATCCCTGGTCGGGGAACTAAGGTTCTGCAAGCCGGGCGGCCAAAAAAAAAAAAAAAAATGTTCATGAAGCAGTAACATGCGATGTAATATAGTCTAAAATATGAATTACTGTGAAACAACAGCCACTAGTTTTTAGAGCATCAAGCCTCAAAGTAAAACAATAATAAAAGTTTACTGCAGTTCTATGAATGAGCCTATAAAGCAAGCCTAAGTGAGGCGGGGTATATTCCAAGGTCAAGTTCTGCCACTAAGAATTTTGTGGCATTTGCATTTGACCCTCCTGAGCCTCCGTTTTGGTTCCTTTGAGCTATTATAAGCTGCAATTCTGTGACCCTTGAACATGGTGAATATGTAATTAACTCAACTCTCAAAGCTTATCACCTGGTTTTTATGTTCTTATTGACAGTCTTACCTAATAAATCAACTGAATATTGCTGTAAAGTGGGATTTCTTTCCTTTGGCCTGGCAACAACTAGAAAAGGGCTTTTAAACTAAGGCTCAGAGGAGCCATGGAAAAGGTGTGAATGAGCACCTGTAAGGCAGACCCAGATTCTGATTTAAGTTAGTGTAGGATGTCAGTATGATGGATGACGAAAACCATTTCCAGAATACAACATGGAAGGAAAAAGTGTTGGGGAGAGGGTCCAAAAGAGAAAGCTGAAGAGATAGACCTTTAGGAAGCCAACTATACTGAAAAAGATACTGGACGATATATCATACATAACTTAATCCAACCTCTAATTTTACAGATGACAGAACTGTGGTCCAAAGATTTGAAGCTGCCTTAATTCATAAGACTAGATGACAACATAATAAAGAACAGATTATCCAAAGGAAAACACAAATTGCTGGTAAACTGTAAAACATTTTTCAAATAAAAGGAGAAAGCAGTCCTAACAATCAACTTGTCTCAAACACTTACAACATTTAAAAATATAACTGACTTCTTTTGATTTATTTTGTGCAGTTCTGATCACTCAAATTTAAGATGAAAAGTAACTGTCATTATGAAATCTATCTCATACATGCAAATGTAGTCTTCAAACCAGTGCTCATTGGATGTCTACACTCTTGCAAACCCCTGTATGTGACATGAAACTACAATATCACCTCAGTCTTTTTGGGTATACTTGCATCCAAATACTGGCAAGATTTATCATATGTAAAATATGTGTATGTCACACATGTACAAAGATCGTATGACCCAATATTTGCCAATAACAGATTTCCACATTTCCTTTTCTTAATTATTGGTCTCTATGATCCAATTATACTATAGTTATACTATACTTACATAATTATACTATACTTAGATCTATTGGGTTTTGTTTTTTTTCCTTTTTTGGCTGCACCACGTGGCCTGCGGGATCTTAGTTCCCTGACCAGGGATAGAACCCGCGCCCCCTGCACTGGAAGCACGGAGTCTTAACCACTGGACTGCCAGGGAAGTCCCTAGATCTATTGTTAAATATATTTTTCACATTAGCTGAGTATTATGTATAGATAGATTCATATCAATTAGTATTGGCCAAATGTTAAAACTGCCCATTAAATGTCAGATAAACCCCAAAGCTCATTCAACTATGAAGACATCAAAGAATCAGAACCCAAATAAATGTAATTCTTGTATTCTTTCTTCAACATTAAAAGTTAATAAAGTAAAAGAATCCTCGCTTATTTTTGAGAAAACAAAATTAGGGCCAAGAAGTGTTCTGAAAGACAGAAAATTCATGCTTAGCTGGCAGTGAACCTCAGAGTACCTAAATAACCAAGGCACTGAAACTAAGTGGCATATTTTTTAATGTAAGCTTTCCTTAATCACTACAAAACTGTACAGTATGTGTTGCCAAGTTCTGAGTTAAAATGCCTAAAACACTCCTAGCAGAAATGATTCTTCAGGGTGATGTATTTCAGCAAAAAGGGAAACTGTGGTATGTTGTGGACTCGCTGGCAGGATTCAGAACATTAGTCAATCTTCTTGCGAAATGGCTTTTCTGTCTCCGATGATGAGAAAGATTCCATCCCAGCTGCTCTTACACAGCACAGTGTTCTGGGCGGCTATGCTCTCAGTTCTTTTAGTGGAGCTCAGCTCGTGGATACAAATATAGGGAGGTTCTATTGCTTAGTCACTATTTGGAAAAAGCTCTCTCTCCAAGACACTTGGAATTTAATTTCAAAAAAACGTGGAAAAATTCTAATCACCCAGGACTATCCAGTGTTATGATGAAAGTGTTTTCACTGTGCCCTGGCTAACTGTGGGGCAGATGTGGCACACTGGGGTAATCTCAGTTAACTACCAGGATCACATCGCTAGAGGCACAGTAGGCAACTGTTTTCCTCCAGTAGAACTCTTGTCATGGGTTTAAATTAAACACTACTCATGTATGGCTTAGGGCCTCCTGACTCCGTATCTGTGCTCCTCCATACTCTCTTGTTTGGTGTGTCTTTTTTCCACTCTCTTATCTCTACCTGTTAAAATCATACTTATCTCTCAAGGTCCTGGCATTTTCTTCAGATTCATAATATTAATATTTCCCTCATTCTGTGCATGTCAATTATTTTCTCACTTGATTACTTCTTGCAAGAGGATGGGGCACCTTGTGGGCAAGGACACTTCTTACTCCTCATTATATACCTCTTGCCCCGTGATCTAGCTACTGCCTGGCATACGGTAGAGGCTCCCAAAATGCTTGAACGAGTCCAGGCCCCAGGGCCACCCCTACCCATAATGAGTTGCTTTGAGGGGTACAGAATTCCCTTTCCCTAGATGTGCTCAAAGCTACAGCCAGATAATTACTAAGGAGATGCCGTCGAGAGGATTAAAATCTTACGTGATTGGACTAGACTGTCTTTTAAAAACTCCTTTTGCCCAAAGACTCTGAAGTATGCACTGTCCCCCGGAGGTGGGCGTTTTCCCCCCCTCTTTTCCTTTTATCCTCTCTCCCTAAAGAGAGCTAATTCAGAAATTCTCAGTTAGGAGCAGATTTTAAAATCTTATACCACTGGGTTTCTGTCACTTGTTGTATCTGTATCAGCTTATGAGTAAGAAGTAGCATGTAAAGTCAGTGACTCAACTGCTATATTTAAAATAACATCAAGAAACAGGACATAAAATAAGTTCAAATGGTCAGATATAGATTACAAGCTCCACAAGAGGAGAGAAAAATCAAGAGAACCGGAACGATCAAGGAAAAGAGCGTTAACTGTATTGAAGAATGGATAGGATGTAAATGTTCAGAGAGAAGCACTTCCGTGTTAGGAAAAAAATAAAAACAGGGAAGGAATGGAGGGACAAAATAAACATGGTGTAGCACTGAAGACAAGAGAGCAGTGTGACTAAAGCTATGTTAGGGATGGTGGGAAATGCTACTGGTCCAACAAGGTGGGACTAGATATGTGGAGGGGTGGGTGGAGCTTGAGAGGCTGGCAATAGACTATTGAACATCCTGAGCAGAACAAGGTGATGAGAGAAGTATTTTAAAAAAATCAAGTCTGGGATGGACATGAAGGGAGAGCCCAAAGTGTGGCCACTGGGAAGATGGTCATAACCTGGTGAGTTGAAGGGGTTAAGGGTCTGTCCGGGGGATGGGGGAGACACAAGAGAGGAAACAGCCCAAAGGAGGAGTTAGAAGGATCTGTTGACTGGATGTAGAAGATAAAACAGAAGGATGTGTCAAAAATGATGGAAAGGATGGTGGTACCAAGAACAGAGTCAAGGAAGTGAGGAAGAGAAGCTAGGTTGGAGGGCAAGGAGGTTTTTGAACATGTTGAATATGAAGTAAGAATAAGACAGTCAAGTGTGAAATACCCAAGAGCAGATAAGCTATGGGACAGGAGTTGGGAGAAAGTAAAGGATTCAAACTAGAGATTTAAGAGCTTCCTATAGATAAAGGGAAAGGTGAGGCCCTAGAACGAAAAAGAGAGGGAGAGAGTGCATAAGAGACCCAAAGTGATGAATAGCTGAACCTCGAGGCCGTTTCAAAAGTAGAAGGTCGCAAGAATATGGGCACAATGAAAGGAACAGAAAAGGAGCAATCAGTGTGGGATAAAAATTCAGGATCCAATAGTGTCACAGAAGGCATGAAAGAAGTTCCAAAAAGGACTTGGTGATAGATGATGGATGATGGATAAGGGCCAGAGCATGTTGAAGACACCATTATACTACTTACAAATGAGTGCAGGGTGGGGGCTTCCCTTCTCAATTACTAATAGAGTACATAAAATTACTTAATTGGTGAGTGGGAGGAAAAAGGGATTTCGTGGCTGTAAGACATGCTGTTCCATGATTTTTAATGACAAAAAGGAGATACATTAAGATGCTGCTATTCTTTGTGCAGAGATAGTTATAAAAAAATGAAAGATAATTCTGTTCGTATGGACGGCTTTTGAGGAATTGAGGATTTGTACGCTTCTGGGAGCTATTTTGTTATATAATAGGAATAACACTGCAGATGCAAAGTATTGGCCATATATTATAAGCATGTGGGTAACATATTAAAATGTGCCAGTTCTGACAGAAGAAATATCCAAAAGCATTTAAAACTGGTATGGGGACTATTAAGTAATTCATGGGATACCGCTAAGCACACACAAACATGAGGTGTTTCTGAGCTTGAGAACCCTTGGGAAGTAATGCCTCTCACCTGCTCGTGAAACACCCAGTCTGTGTGCAGGGTTTATCCTAAGCCAGACTTGCATCTACTTTCATTTTAGTTGTGAACCATCTGGCAAGACACCACAGCCAGGGAGCAACGTTTCTGGTCAGTTTGGGTGTTAAAATCAAATCTGACTGATAAGAGATGATATTAAAGGAATCCCAGTGCCTTTTCCACTGTCACTGATGAAGTGGAAGTTGGGTTCTGGAATAGGAGTGTGAACTACCGTGCAAGAAATGCTCTCTTCTTCCCCCAAGGGGAAATGAACAAATTAATAATTAATAGTGACCGTGGAAAGATCCAGGTTTTGAGGAGCCTGAAGCTTATATAATTTGGGTGCCCTCTTCAAGAAAAAAAAAAAGAATGCAAAAAGACAAATACAAGATTCAGTATGAAACTGGTTATTTATTTAGAATGAGAACCAGAAGGGACCTGCAGTTGTAAGGCCATATAGCATAAGCATCATCAGCTACATGGTAAATCCAATTCTGCTCACGACCAACTACTTGGAGGAAAGTGTGGAAAGGGAGAAAGAGCCAGTCATCAGGCAGAGAAAAAGTAACAGACAAAATGCTCCTTAAGGAATACTGGAACACAGAATAAGAAAAAGACAAGAATAAAATCCCAGAAAGAACCTTGAATTGTGAAATATGAATGGTATAGAGATGGGAATAGAGACAGAACTCCTAATCAATTTACACAACACATTATCATCATGTTTATTTTCCAGTGACGAACAATCACATTGCTTCTAGGAGGTTCGCATACAAGAACTAGGCTTTTAGAAACACCAGTCCACTTCATTGCAGGCAGTCAACAAGTGTTTGTTGAATGAATAAATAAGCTAATAAATGAATGAAGGGAAACAAGAGAAATACTTCTTTTTCGTACTCTCCACCAGGATCTGCTTTCCTGATGCTCCCACATACATGCATGTTTTTGTTGGCACTGGCTGGAGTTGTCAAAGCAACAGCTCATGCCAATCTCTTCTCTGGTGATTAAGACCGTTATCCAAAACAGGCCAAGTCAAAAGCTATCTTCACCCAAAAGAGTCTCCTCAAAAGGATTATACATAAAAATGGCTATTTTGGGGCACTCTACTTACTCCCTCCCACCTTATTTTTCCCTCTTTCTAAATTACATCCTGCAGGTATATTTCAGAAATGGTTAACATTCTCCCAGGTTGTGGACAGACTAGTGTGGGGCTCTAGCTAGAGCTGAAACACAATTCCTAAATTTCAGACATTTTACCAATTATGACAACATAAGTGACAAATTTAATATATCAGTCATGATGAGGTTTCCAGGAAGATCTGGGAAAGCCTTATGCATCACTCAGCTGGTCAGCTACAAACCCAAGCCAGGACCAGAGGAACCCAGGCTTGCCAGCTGGCTCATCACAGGGCAAGATTCAGACAGTGGGGAAAGACACAAACAGGACATTCCCTTATCTGCCCTCAGCCCCTGCTTCACAGAGAGATTCCCTTTGGATAATAAATGCCTTACACTTTCTGCAAGTTCTAAAAAAAAAAGGCTGGAGTAGGTTAAAACTAAGAGCCCACCCCTCTCCCCCCGCCCCCACGTTTGTTTGTTTGTTTTTAAAAAAACCTTTTCCTAAAAGATTCTTCCTCCTTCCTCTCCAGTTACCAAATTTTCTAAGGAAAAGCGCTTTGAGAAGAGCAGGACGGGAATAACACTCAATACTACCAAAATCCGTAGACTGATGTTCTGTTTAGGGCAAAGGGCGTGAAATCAGTAAGGCAAAGCAGCTACCTCAGGAATTAGGAGTGAGGGTCTTAAATGGGAGAAAATCATTGCCACTTCCCCGGTTAGGTGATTTGACATCTGCAGAGTTACCTCCGTTTCTAGGTTTTGTAAAATAGGGACGAATAAAGTACCCACCTTACAGGACAGCTGAGGATTGAGAAAATCCACGTAAACTGCTAAATATAACTGCACGGCAAGAGCTAATTAAATGTTAGTATTTCATAGTAGTAGTAAAATTATTGTGCCTGCCTCCCCCAGTTCACACCACCAGCAAACCCGGCTCAACCCCACCCCCTCCTCGCAGGATCCCGGGCCCGGCCACCGTTGCACTCTCGCATGCACAAGGGAGACCCCCACCAAACGCCACCTTGCGGCTGCAAGTCCCTCACCCCAGGCCGGCCAGGGTCCCTCAGGCTAGCGCTACGGTCCACACTGACCTGAGATGCCGCCTCCTATCACGACTACGTCGAACATGTGTCCCGCTCTATTCGCCTTCTCCTGACTCTCCATGCTCTGGTCGAGGCTCTCCCGGGTCGTGGGTAGAGGAGTGGGGCTGGCCAAGGGCGGAGCGGACTTTTCTACCGACTCTAGGGGGGAGCCCGAGGGCGGAGCCGATTCCTCCACCGATACCCGGGCGGAGCCGGGCGCTGAGGGCGGAGCGGACCCTGGTACTGGTACTCCCGGGGAACCCGGGGGCGGAGCCGATTTTTCCACCGATGTTCGGGGGTAACCTAGCTCTGAGAGCTGGGTGGACTCTTGTGTCGACACTCGGGAGGAGTCCGAAAGCGGGGTAGATCCTCGTACCGACCACTCGGGGGTGCTGAGAACCGAGGTCGGGGCAGACCCTTGTACCGATTCTCGGGAAGAGCCCAAGAGCGGGGCAGATCTTGGTGCAGATAGCCGGAGGGAGTCGGGCATGGAGACCTGGCTGGACTCTTGTACTGACAGTTGGGGGGAGCTACTGGGTGTAGGAGGTCCTTGTACCGAACCCCAGGGGAAGCCGGATACTGAGGGCGGGGTGAACCCAAGTAGTGACACTTGGGGAGTGTTACTGGGTTGTGGAGGTGCCCGTATTTTGAGGAAGCTGGGCATCGAGGGCGAGATGGATTCTTGTACCGACCCTCGGAGGGAGTTCTTGGTTGTAGAAGTTCCTGGTACTGATACCCGGGTGGAGTCGGGTACTGAGGGTGGGGCGGACTGACGTCGGGACAATCGGGGGGATACTGAGGGCGGGACAGATCCTTGTATAGATGCCCGGGGGTTGCTGGTGTCCGAGTTAGAGGCTGGGACGGCTCCGTCCGAGGTGGTCGAGCGGGTTGCAGGCATAGGGATCCGGTCGGTCTGGAGGCGGGCGCCAAAGCCCCAGAGGCCAACCTTGGTGTCTGTGTCAGTTCTTAGGCCAGGAGCGTGGCTGAGTTGGGAGGGCGCGCTGTGTCTCCGGGAGCACCCCGCGTCCGCTGCGGACGCGTTCGACAGGGGGTTGGAAAACTGACGGGAGACGGTCTGCCACTCTGAATGGATGCTCCACATGGGCGTAGAGGACGAGGCCGCGCACAAGGCGGAGGCCGGGTTCGAGATCGGCGCAGCGGGGTCCTCGACTCTGGGAGCGCGCTGTGCCTCGCGCCCGCTCCCGCCGCCGCCACCGCCGCCGCAGCTGAAGGAGGCCGCTGAGTTGTGTGCGCTCATTGTTCTGGAGCGCGCGCGGGGGGCGGGCCTGGGGGGCGATGTTCTGCTCTCCTCCGCCCCTCCCTCACGGGCGCGCGTCTCTCCCGCCCAAGCTGGCCCGGATCCTCACCCTCGGAGACCCGCCCCGAAAGCCGGGCCCACTGCGGGGTGGGAAGACGAGGCGCTGAAGTGGCCTAGCTCCGCTTTCCCCGCCTGTACGCGGCGCGCGCGCGCGCGCGCGCGGGGAACCCTCCCGCCAGGTGGCTGGCGACGCCACCGAAATAGGGGGTGTGGCCTGGCGAGAGCGTGGGCGTGGCCACATGGGGGTTTCAACCTGGTGCTTTTATTCTTACGCTTTAACTAAAAGGGGAGGACTGAGCGGGGGTAGGGGGGGGAGCTGAGGGAAGCGGGTACTGAAAGAAGCGGACCTAGAAGAAGTGGTCGCAGGGCCTCCCCCCCCCACCTGGTTTGGCTCTTTTGTGACGTCACAAGGAGCCTGTGAGGTCTGCGCAGTCGCACTCCCTCCCTCGGGAGGGGGTTGGGGTGGGAACTGCCCCCAGGGGGAGACTTTGCAGTTATTGGTTCTCTATGGGGTTTTTCAAGCTGAAGTTCTTAACCAAAATCGAAGCAAGTAGGCGAGAAAATTAAGAACTCAGCTATCACAGATTAAGTGGGACCTGCAGTTTAAAAGCGAAGGTCAATGGATGACTAAGGTGCAGAACCAAATAAACACGTGTTTCCCCATCCTACTGAAAAGAGAACTATTTAGTGCGTATATTTTATTGTGCAGTCAGCCTCTTGTCTTGCTAGTTTTATCCCTTCCTTAAATTTCCACCTTATCCTCCTAGAGCTGAATTTGTCATCACTAGAGCCCTCAAAAAGATGTAATTTTGACATGAATTCAGAGTAAGTGTTGAGAACTCTGGGAAGTTAACTAGTATCCATTCCCACTTACAAACATTTCTCTTGCTCATCTGCCCACCTCCCCCCTCCATTTGTATCAAATAGTATCTTGTTGAAGAAACTGTAAAGAAATACAGATTTAGTTTTTTCTTTATCCAATTTTAATAGCTTTTACTTTCTAGCAAAGGAGTTGAGACTTATGACTAAATTGTCTTAGACTTTGAAGCAAAGAAAGAGGAAATAAAGAATTCAGCCCTTTCTAATGTGATTCTGTCCAACTTTTTCATTAGTCCCATTGCTTTATTTTCATTCAAATATTTGATTTCATACTACGTGCTAGGCACAGGGCAAGGTACTTGGGATACACATGTGACACAAGACAGCTGGAGACCTTCAGTGACATACAGCCTACTAGAGGAGCT
The DNA here is from genome assembly GCF_009873245.2 of Balaenoptera musculus. Lineage (NCBI taxonomy): Eukaryota > Metazoa > Chordata > Mammalia > Artiodactyla > Balaenopteridae > Balaenoptera > Balaenoptera musculus. The sequence goes on along the minus strand of NC_045806.1, from coordinate 38,134,382 downwards.
GTAGAGGAAATAAACCACTTGCTTGGTGTGTCAATTCAAACTCTGATAAATATTATTTTGGAAAGGTCCATAGTGATAAAGTGTTCGGGCGTCTAGACCATTCTGGAAGTTAACTTTGGGAGGGGGGGTATGTAAAAATGTCCTAGAAAGAGAGAACAATGTGGATGGAGGCCCTGTGGTAGAAAGAAACATAGTTCATTGGATCAGCTGAAAGGCAACCCATGGAGCTATGGCAAGGGGACAAGCGCGGGAGGCAAAGCTGCTGAGATCAGCTGGGCCAAAGTGAGATCCTCAGTCTGTATTCTAAAGCAGTAGGAGTTCAGCTAGAGATAAAAATGTAGGACTCTTATTAAATAAATAATGGATGGAATAGATGAGCAGAAATGTGAGTATTTTCTCTCTTCATTTTACTTGTTTGTATTGTATATTTTATCTTTTGTAATAAAAACAGTACAAGTTACTTTAAGATAGATATATAAATAATTATGACATATCCTACAAGTATTATTTCCTCCCTTTGAGACCTTGGGCAAATTACTTAACTTCTCTGTGCCTATCTCCTCAACTGTAGAATCTCTTAAGTTGTTGTATCAGTCAAGGTTCCAGCAGAAAATGGCACACCTCATTTGAAGAGACTAGCACAAAGGAAGTATTTTAAAAGATGTGGGAAGGGAATTCCCTTGCAGTCCAGTGGTTAGGACTCCGAGATTTCACTGCCGAGGGCCCGGGTTCAATCCCTGGTTGGGGAACTAAGATCCCACAAGTGGCACAGTGTGGCCAAAAAATAAATAAATAAAAATAAAAAGATGTGGGAAGATGGAGAGAAACCACAAGGAATCGTGCAGTACCCGCAGGCTGGTGACAGCAGGAAGGCATGACTATAAAGGGGTAGGGGGAGAGAGCAGTAATCAGAACCTGGTGGCAGAGGTGTTTAGAAAGGGCTACCTGACACTAGCTGTGGCCTTTAGTTCAGAAAGGCAGTCAGTCCACAGGAAACCCAGAGAGAGGGTACCAGGACATATAACACCCAACCTCCCTCTCCTCCCTCCCTCCAACAATCTCCTGCTAGTCCTCGCCATTGACCCAAGCCAATCAGAAGCTAGAAGGCAAAGAAGCCTGTTGATGCAGTCCAGACAGGTCAGCCTTCAGGGAACATAACAGGTTAGAGAAAAGTGGTGGGTACACCTGGAAGGGCCAAGAGAATCTCTGTAGTGAGGTTTCAATGAGCAAATGAATATAAAATACTTGGATAATTACTCAATACTTACCCACATTTTAATTTCTAAAAACTACACTATATTCATGTCACGGACTGTTATTTACTTAACCATTATCCTCTTACATTAAGCATTTAGTACTTTCCATTTTTTATATAATACATAACATGGGGTTGAACATTTTTGTGCATAAAATATTGTACATATTTCTTAGAATTTCCTTGAGATAGAATCCTAAAAGTAGAATTACGGGTAAGAGAGTGGTGGCATCTTTAAAGCTCTTTGATTGAAATTACCAAATTTCTTGCCCAAGAGATTGTCCAGATTTATACCTCATCAGCAATGTCGAAGAATGGCTGTCTTCTTACCACCTCAACTCCAACATTAAGCGAGTTAGCTTTTTAACCTCTAACTTGAAAGCTGAAAGTCAACATGGTATTGCTATTCTAATCAGTGTTTCTTTGGTTATTAATAAAACACTTTCTTCACATATTTAATAGCCATTTCAATTTCTTCTGTAGTAGATGATCAATTCCTGTCTTTCTGTAGTTGATTTCTGTAAGTGCTTTATATAATAACGTATTAACCACTTGCTTGGTATTTTCACTGCAGCTAGCTTTTACAACTTATATTTTAGTATTGTTTATGGCATTTTACATATGCAAAAATTTTAAATGTATGTGAGTCTATCTATTCTTTAGTGACTTCTTCCATTGCTTTTAAACAAATTTTATTTATTTATTTTTATTTATTTATTTATTTTTGGCTACACCACTGGCTTGCAGGATCTCAGTTCCCCAACCCGGAATTGAACCCCGGCCATGACAGGGAAAGTGCCGAATGCTAACCACTAGACCACCAGGGAACTCCCTTCCGTTGCTTTTAAACTTAGAGAGCTGAAGGGATAAAATCTATGTTTTCTTTGGTTTTTTGACGGTTTGATATTTTAAAACTGAATTATTTAATCCTAATCTATTGGTGTGTATTTTGTTATGTGCTGTAAGGTGAGGTTCTAAATAACACCCCTTCCCCCACCCCAAACACACAAATAGTTAATCAATCATAACAAAACTATCTGTTGAAGAATCCTTGCCTTCTCCACTGATTTGTTTTACCTCATATAACACATATACTGAGATCTGGTTTTGAACTCTTTCTTCTGTTATATTGACCTGCTTATTTTGCCACATTGCCATCAATGCCACATTGATTTACTTATTGTTGCTTTATAGTAGGTTTTACCAGAAGGAAGGATTAATCCCTTCCCAATGCTCTTCCTTACAAATTATTTACTATATTCTTATATATTCTTTCTATTAATATATTCTTATATATTTAAATGAATTTTAGAATCGTTTCATCAATTAAAAACTCTTTTGGTGGGACTTCCCTGGTGGCACAGGGGTTTTTTTTTTTTTAATTTTATTTATTTATTTATTTATTTATTTGTGGCTGTGTTGGATCTTCGTTTCTGTGCGAGGGCTTTCTCTAGTTGCGGCAAGTGGGGGCCACTCTTCATCGTGGTGCATGGGCCTCTCACTATCGCGGCCTCTCTTGTTGCGGAGCACAGGCTCCAGACGCGCAGGCTCAGCAATTGTGGCTCACGGGCCTAGTCGCTCCACGGCATGTGGGATGTGGGATCTTCTCAGACCAGGGCTCGAACCCATGTCTCCTGCATTGGCAGGCAGATTCTCATGCATTGCGCCACCAGGGAAGCCCTTATCAGGTAATTTCTGATTGACTAGTTTAAGATTCCATTTCTAGGAGAGCTGAAATTGTAATTAAGTCTCAGTATGATGACGTGGGGCTTAGCATAAGTGATCCCATTTGGGACTTGTTGTATTGTTTTTAACAAAATGAAAGAAGATCACTGTGATTATCTTTGTGGAAGAGACAGTTAGTTATCCCCCAATATCCGTTTTCCATTTCTTCCTTAGAAATAGAATCCACAGTTTTTGCTGCCCAGAATAAAGACTATAATTTCCCAGCCTCCCTTGTAGCTAAGCGTGACTAAGTTCTGGCAAATAGATATAATTGGAAATATCATGTGAAACTCCCAGGACGTTTTCTTAAAGGGAGGGATTGTTCCCTCATCTTTCCTTCCTGTTACCTGGAATATAGACATGAAGGCTGGAATTCACATTGTTATCTGGGACCATGAGATAAAAGGAGGCTGGCAGAGTAGTAAGATGTAAGGAGTATGTACATTTCTAGACTTTTTTAAAATATAAATTTACTTTATTTATTTTTGGCTGCATTGGGTCTTCGTTGCTGCACGTGAGCTTTCTCTAGTTGCGGCGAGTGGGGGCTACTCTTCATTGCGGTGCACGGGCTTCTCATGGCAGTGGCTTCTCTTGTTGCGGAGCATGGGCTCTAGGCGTGTGGGCTTCAGTAGATGTGGCACACGGGCTCAGTAGTTGTGGCTTGTGGGCTCTAGAGCACAGGCTCAGTAGTTGTGGTGCAAGGGCTTAGTTGCTCCACAGCATGTAGGATCTTCCTGGACCAGGGCTTGAACCCGTGTCCCCTGCATTGGCAGGAGGATTCTTAACCACTGCGCCACCAGGGAAGTCCCTTCCAGACTTCTTTACATGAGAGATACACTTCTTTTTGTTTAAGTCATGATTATTTAGAGTTTTCAGTCACAAGCAGCTGAGTTTAATCCTTCTGATATAGTTCTTTAAATGAATGCGGAACAGTAAATATGTGTCTACTGTTGCCCCGCTCAAAAAGGATACTCCCAACTGTTTCTGTTTAGGTCCACCTTACCAGGGGCAAAGATTCTCCTTTCTTGCCTCCCATCCCCACCTTTTGATCAAGGATGGGGTGGAAAAGGAAACTTATAAACGTCCAATATTGTTGAAAGTTGTTTGTCTGGAGGTTATCAGTTGGAAGGTGAGGGGGAGGGGGATCCCTTTTACTTAGCACTCTGGTTATTGTGGCAGAAAATTCATTCCTCCCATTCTTCAGTCCTTCTTCCATTTGAGCCTCTACTTTGCCATCTCTTTCCACTTTGCCTAAACTCTGTCTCATCTAATCTCTGGGAGAGGAAAAGCTGGCACACACATTTCTGAGACTCTTCATTGACACAAAAGTTAGAAGTTTCTCTGAATATTGTTTTAAAAATATTTTATTTATTTATTTATTTTTGGCTGCATCGGGTCTTAGTTGCATCACTCGGGATCTTCTTTCGGCAGGCGGGCTCTTCGTTGGGGCATGCGGGCTCCAGAACGCATGGGCTCTGTAGTTTGTGGCACATGGGCTTAGTTGCCCCAAGGTATGTGGGATCTTAGTTCCCCGACCAGGGATCAAACCCATGTCCCCTGCATTGGAAGGCGGATTCTTAACCACTGGACAACCAGGGAAGTTCCGAATAGTTTTAGTGTATCTTTTTTTTGTTTTGTTTTGTTTTTTGTTTTGTTTATTTATTTGGCTGTGTCGGGTCTTAGTTGCGGCACAAGGGATCTTGGTTGAGGCATCTTTCATTGCAGCACACGAACTTCTCTCTAGTTGTGGCACGTGGATTCTTCTCTCTCTAGTTGTGGTGTGCGGGCTCCAGAGCACATGGGCTCTGTAGTTTGTGGCACACGGGCTCTCTTGTTGAGGCGCGTGGGCTTAGTTGCCCCGCGGCATGTGGGATTTTAGTTCCCCTACCAGGAATCGAACCCGTGTCCCCTGCATGGGTAGGCGGATTCTGTACCACTGGACCACCAGGGAAGTCCCTTAATGTATCTTTATTTCATCTACAGTGTAGACTGGAGGAGTGAAATTGGCCCTGAGTGTATCAGTGAGAGCAGAGGGGGCAGGGAAAATCATAGAACACAATCAGAATAATACTTTGAGATATAGCCCCACTGTGGGAAGGAACCACACTGATTATCATGGTAATAACCAGAGACGGTATCACTGAGATAGGACATATGTGGACCGAATGAAATTCTCAGAAGAGTGTACCACATACAAGAAGAAATAGAAACGTTTGTGGTTGAGTTTCTTAATAAGTGACAGGTGACTTAAGTTCAGAGTGGGGCATTGAATGTAGAGCCATGAGATAGGAACTAACTATGTCATCTCAGCTGGTCAAGGGCTGAAGTTAAGTTTCTATACTCAGACCACAAGAGCTGCTGGCCCCTTTAAAGAGGTTCTTGTGTGCAGTGACAGAAGATCAGGGAAAGGTAAGTCTTTCCAAGCACATCAACATCAGTTCTTTCCCAGACTTCTGGTCAGCAATGATATTGAATCAAGCCCTTTGGATAATTTTTTAAATGCCGTCTCTGGCTGTCTGCATCAATAGCCCCTAGAGGGGCCGTGTCTGACATTTATAAACGTGTTTACTCTTCCCTTCACCTAAATAGACGAAGAGTCAGAGAACCCTCTGAATCACGTGGCTCTAGGCAACTTGAAGTCCATGCTCTTTAAATCATTCCTTTAACTTTCAATATTTCAAGACAGAATTTGAACAAGATGATTAAAACAACAACAACAACAACAACAAACAAACAGGCAGTGCTCTCCTTGGAGCGGATGAACAATTAAGCTCAAATCAGCCTCACTTAAGAGATGCAGCTCCAGGCATTTCCACTGACTGGGACCAGGAAGGCAATGTAAAATGGTAAGGTAAACAAACAATTATCTCTACAATTTGATCAATATGGAAGTGGAACGACAGGCAAACAAGACGTTCCTTAGAAGCATCATCTTAAGAGGGACTTGAATTATAAACCATATAACTGCTTTCAATTTCCTCAACTTGTTCTTTTGTATAAATACTGTTCAAAAAAGCTGAGGCCGTGTGCTGGTTAGTCTCCATTTCTCCCTTCTCCACTGTGATTTTCCACCCTTCTCTGCCCTGCTCTGATTCCCATGGAATACATGGCCTGGGCACCCCTGCCTTTTAGCTTCTGGTTGGGTTGGGCCATAGGAGTGGGGGTTGCCAAGAGAGTGAAGGGTAGGAGAGAAAGTTCAGGGTGTTTATTCCATCAACATCAACATCTCTGCCCCCCCCCCCCCCCCCCCCCCCCGCAAGTTGTGTGAGGTCATGGCCATGGTTGCCTCCCTCTAACTCCTTCTGTCCTGCCATCTTTTTTTTTTCTTAATGTATTTGTTTTCCTAGTTTATTTTTATAAGAAAATTTACTAAACTCAACCATCAAAAGCAGCTGGGATTTTACTTATTTATGGGAAATATATTTGTACAAGGGAAAAAAATTAACCCAGTCGTCTAATTATTATGATTTCCCATGAGAACATTACTTATGACTTTGTGTGATGACTTTGAGTCTGGGCAGAGTGGGACTAAGGAACTGATTCTCCAATGACAACATTAACAACCCTACCATCAATCTGCCTCATAATCCCGGCCCCAGTAACAGACTTTAATCCATACATTAAACAGATTTGCCAGCATGTCAAAAAGAACCTCTATTCTGTTTATAACAGTGTCTTACGCTCTCATGCTTTCTTGCCAGATGCCTTTAGAGCAGGTGCTTTCTGGGCTGGAGCTTTCTGACCCTTCTGAGCCTTTGGAGGAGGTGTTGCCTTCTGGCCTGCAGCTTTCTGGGCAGGAACCTTCTGGGCTGGAGCCTTCTTACCCGTAGCGGTCATCTTTTTTGCTGGAACCTTCGCAGCAGCTGCCGTAGCTGCCCCCTTAGCAGCAAGTGCTTTCTTGGGAGAAGCCTTCAGGAGAGCTGCCTTTTGAAGTTTCTTAACTTGAAGCTTGATTAGTCTGTTCCTCATTTTCCTTGCCTTCATGACTTTATAACGATCAAAATCTGTCATCTTGGCTTTCTTTTCTCTGGCTTCAATCTTCTTGGCCCACCTTGTGGCTGCGCACTTTGCATTGATATCTGCCTTCTCCCAGGCTTCTCGGACATACTTCTGGCGGGCACCATGTGGGAACTTGAGGATGAAGTCAATGAGCTGCATGCATTTGAAAGGCATAGCCTGTCTCCTTACTTGAGTGCAAGGTCCATCCACCAAAGCCCTGTTCTGATCAATAACATCTACAATTGCAACCAGCCTCCCGGCATGAGGCCCAAAGGAGACGTAGGCCACCCAGCCAACCTCCACGAAGCGCCTGAACACCATATTGGCGGCGTTCGGCGAAAAGCTGTCCTGCCATCTTTCACAGCCTCAACTCTCAGCTGGGATCCCTTAACACTGTTTCTTCCCCATGCCCATTCAGGCCAAGTAATGGCTCTCCATCATTGCTAGTCCCTGCGTGCTTTAGCATTCCTTGTTGGTTCCCTTAATCCAGCTCATACTTTTGTAAATGCTCCCTTCTTAAAAAGTCTATTCAAAAATCCCATCTGAATTTGTCATGTGTTTCTGATCAGGATCCTGATTAATGGTCAACTGCATCAGTGACTCTCTGATAAGCGAGACTTTGGAGCTATGTTTACTTCTGTGTTCTATTTGTGAACGAGTGCCTTAAAATATTTCAAAAATGAGGTTGTAATCCCAGTGTATATGCATGGTGAGTATACCATTCTAAATTTGCTGAGCTGGAAAGGAATGTTTAAAAAGAGAAGGTGTGACCTGATATCTGTTATCAGTCACCACGATCCTATGTGTGGAGGTGAAAGTTCTTTAGAACAGTTTGGATTGGTAAGTATGAGCATGAGTCAGCCTCATTATTTTCAATTGCTTCATATTCCAAATTAAAAAAAAAAACTGGAGTTAACAGCTCTTGCTACAAGTACAGAGCACCTGTGTCCACGGAAATCCTTTCAGTTTACATCTGTGATACATTAAGATAAATTTTTTAAAAAAATTTAATTTTAAATTTTTAAAAAATTAAAAAAATTTCCTGAGGTAACTAAAATCTGAAATGGTGATTATTATAATAATTTATTTAGTTAATTTATTTATTTTTGGCTGCGTTGGGTCTTTGTTGCTGTGCGCGGGCTTTCTCTAGTTTCAGCAAGCGGGAGCTACTCTTTGTTGCTGTGCGCGGGCTTCTCATTGTGGTGGCTTCTCTTGTTGCGGAGCATGGGCTCTAGAGCGCAGGCTCAGTAGTTGTGCTGCACGGGCTTAGTTGCTCCGTGGCATGTGGGATCCTCCCAGACCAGGGATTGAACCCGTGTCCCCTGCATTGGCAGGTGGATTCTTAACCACCACGCCACCAGGGAAGCCCCTCAGTCATTATTTTTTGAATGATCAGAACAGATGTTTGGCTTCTGCTGAGTCTAGGAGGGAGTAAATTCCATGGATAATGCTCCCAGGAACACTGTCCCTGGGGACAGAGAAATCCATTCTCTATTACTTTTCCTGTTCCCATCAAAGGGTAACAGAATATGCCACACCAAAATGTCACTTTGGCATAAAGATTATTTTGATCTGGAGGCAAATGGGAATCAACAGAAGCAAAATGAAGCCTTCCAGAGCTTTCCCTATCTAAATAAAAGCAGACACTTCTGAGAAATGAGGACTGCCATAAATCCCCTCTCCCAGGAGAGTTTTATGGTCATGAAGAAGATGGAAAGTCAGCACCAAAATGGAACCCCCACAAATAACCCTTACCTTCCATTAGTTTCTGCCCTGTATTTACCTTCCAACAGCTTGCTACCCTGGGAAGCCTAAAACCCTGTTTCTTTGTCTTGTCAAATCTCTGCAAATTTATTGTTCTGTTCTTAAGGGACTATATAAGCCCAAGTTTTAACCACTCCTCGAGTTTCTCATTGCTGAGTGCTCCCATGTGCATGCATGATGCACATGTTAATAAATTCTGCTTGTTTTTTCTTATTCATCTGTCTTAGTCTATTTTATAGGGCCTCATCTGGAGAACCCAAGATGGGTAGAGGAAAAAGAGTCTTTTCTTTCCCTACACCATTTTGGAAACCTCACTTGCCTGCAATCGAGGAGCAAAGGACAAAACTACCACGTTTGATAGGTCAAAGTCATGGTTTGCTTATAAATACCTGATGCCCCAGCAGAAACAGCAAGCAGCCCTTTGAACACTTAGACTAAAATTTTTTTCTGCCCTATTATCTTTGGGCTACATGGAGTTACCACTGCAGGCAAGTTTCCAGTTGTTCCAACAGGACTGCTTCCACCTTGAACTCTTATCAACAACTTAGATTGTGTATTCATTTCTATTTGCATTGTTCAGCTTCCCAAGGGGATTGCATACTTCCATATGACAGGAGCTGTCTGAGTTTCATGCCAGTAATTATACTTACATAGATTGGCACATGCTCACCATCATCACTGAAGTTATTTCTGAATGATAGTCCACGCAAGCCATTAGCAATCATCCTTGACTTATATACGTATCACTATTGAAACGTTAACACTTCAATTTTTAAAATACTGGTATTTGGTGAATTCCAAGCAAGATCAGTAGTCTAGTTAATCATATTGCCAATGTCAATTTCCTGTTTGGCCCTCCACTCACCTGCCCCACTCTCCACCTCCTACACATACATTCTATGTACCAGCAAGAGCAGCAAAATGTTTCATAATGTCACCCCTTTATTTGTGCTGCAACCTGGGCTCCATTCTCCCTCTGTATAAATTTCTGCCTGGATGATCTCATTTGTTCTTTTAGGCTGAATTAATCATTATCTCCTTATGAAGCTGTATCTATCAATAAATGTTGTAGAGTCCCATTTGCTTCAAGGGTCTGCCTTTCTAGGCAATCCAGTTTCCTTTCTTTTCCCCTACCCCCAAATAATCAAACTTAGGGTTTTTCTTCCCTTCCTCTCATTTCTTTTTGTATTGTTTGTCTTTCTCATCATCTTCTTGCCTGTTTCACGCTTGCCACTGTCCATGTCAGAACTTTTAGGTGTGAACCTATTCTTTCTGTTTTGTCATTATAAACAAGATCCAAAGCTCATTCTCATCATGTTATCTCAAAGTCATTTTCCAAAAGGATCCAGAGAATATTTAGGGTGAAACAACAGTTCCAAAGCAGCCTCAGAGGGAAGATATATTCAGTAGGATTAATCCCTTGCTTCGAGGAAGAAGACAGATCCAATATTCCTAACTTGTTTAGGATATCTGCTTCCTTGGCTGGCACATTCAATCAGGGATAGCAGACCCCCAGGCTTCTGGCCTTTCTTTGCTATCACTCTCTCTCTTTCTTTCTCTCTCTCTACTTGGCTCTTACCCAAGTGAAATGTAAAATCTTTCAATTGGGTTTAAGTTTTAAATACTAATGGATGCTTGGGGAAATTGGCCATGGGTGGAGTTTTATGAAAAGAAGAGATTCTGCAGGATGATATGTGTCCTCACATTCACTTCCTAGCCACCTTTCCTTGCCTACAGAATAGGCTGCAATTTGTTAGGTGAGTGCCTGCTGTGTGTTCTAGGGGCCTTTTAATTTTTTATATCCCTCTCCCTTGGATGGAGGAAGTTTAGATTATATTGGAGCCAGGATTTTATTTGCTCAGTATTCTACTTTGCTCTCCCCAAACCTCTGAGGGAGAGATTGTTATTGTTGATATTTTAATAGAATATCTCTATCTCTCCCAGGGGTATTATTACATAGCTGATGACCCAGTGACTAGAAAGTCACTAAGTAACTGTCCCTTCCAGAAGATTCTTCCAGCTCTGCTGCTGGTCCTAATGTAGCTTTCCAAGCAATTCTTTAAAAGACAGGATGTATAAATTTTATATCCCTTTTTAAAGAAATTCAGTCATCATATCTTATTGTTTTTTTACAACCTTTGTTCTACTGAATAGTATTCCTTTTATTATTTATTTATTTATTTATTTATTTTTATTTGTTTTTGGCTGCACTGTGCTGCTTGCAGGATCTGGGGCCATGTCAGTGAAAGCACCAAGTCCTAACCACTGGACCACCAGGGAACTCCCAATTTTTAAGGGCTTTATGGAGGTATTATTGACATACAACAAACTGCACGGATTTAAAGAGTATAATTTCATACGTTTTCACATATGTATACACACCTGAAACCATCACCACACTTAAGAAAATGAACATATCCATCAGCCCCCAAAGTTTCCTTGAGCCACTTTGCCATCCTTCTCTCCTGCCCCTGCCAACTCCTAATTCCTAGGCAGCCATCGATCTGCCTTCTGTCACTGTAGATTAGTTTGCATTTTCTAGAATGTTGGATACACGGACTCAAAATAGAATGTATTCTTTTTTATCTGGCTTCATTCAGCATATTATTTTGAAATCCATCCATGTTATTATGTATATCAACAGTTCATTCTTTATTGCTGATAGGGGGTATCTGTAGATATTGGACAATTGTAGATGTACCACAATTTCCTTATCCACTCACCTCCTGATGGACATTTGGGTTGATTCTAGTTTTTGGTTATTACAGATGGAGCTGCTATGAACATTCATGTGCAAGACTTTGTATCGTTTTATACTTTCATTTCTCTTGGATAAAACCTTCAGGTGGAATGGCTGTATTGTACAGTGGGAATATGTTCAACTTTTTAAGAAACTGTCAAACAGTTTTCCAAGTGGTTGTACTATCTTACATCCCTACCAGCAATGTACAAGAGTTCCAGTTCCTCCACATCTTTGCTATATTCTGTTGAATACTGAGTGTTGTCTTGACAAAATGGACTTGCTCTAATTATACCTAAGGAGAAAGTCGGGTTTTTTTTTTTTTTTTTTTTTTTTGGATGTGCTGCGCACCTTGTGGGATCCCACCTCCCTGACCAGGGACTGAACCCAGACCCTCCTTGGCAATGAAAGTGCAGAGTCCTAACCAGTGGACCACTAGGGAATTCCCTTTGTTTTCGTTTTTGGTATAGGAGTGCATGTAAATCTGTGGTTGAGACAAATAATCATACTGTTATAACAAATGTTATCTGCTCTTAAAATCCAGGTTCCTATTACCTTCTTATAGAAAATCATATCCCACTGAGAAGAAATAAGACAATAAAATTCAAGTATTAAAAAATAAGAAAACCATTGACTTCATATTTCATAGCCAAGGTATTTTAACACATATTAGGAATAATTTTTGCTAATTTATATGGCAGGAGGATAGATGATACATTTCTCATCACATTTTTTGGGTTTGAAATGTAAAATTAAACAGTCAGATTGTTTGATGATGAACGCTTTTTTTTTGATAATACATAAGTGATTTGCCAAGTACTGCTCTGGTAAAGGAATAGACTTATATGTATTAAACTCATCCAGGGCCGTGATGCTAAGGAATTAAGTCACAGACCAAGCTATCTGATGAGCATTTCCTCCCTCAAGAATTATTGTTTGAAAAATGCAGACAAATGCAATAGAAGTTTGTCTGTGTTTCTAGTCCCTCACTGTAGATTTTGCTCTGGAATGTTTGTACAAAACATAAAGCCATTACTATCACTTCTGGCTGTACACCACTCAAATAACACAGGGACTAACTAGTTAATGATGAAGCAACTCTTCCTGCCAGAGCTAACACCAGCAGGATGCAGTCTTGCTGCTAGAAAGTCCTTGGGCTCTACTGTTGATGGCTTTATGGGTTGAGTCACCTTGAGGCAAATTCCCTTTGGTAGTTCAGTAAATAAAATCTTTTCACTGCATTTGCTAGAGCAAATACAGTTAGGGCAATGATCCAGGGTTTTGGACTATTTAAAAACCCTAAAATTCTTGAAGTCATCCCACAGTGGTACAGTGTTTTAACCTTCTATTGTATTGTGTTCCAATCGAAGTTTCAGTGAACCATTCTGTCTGATTGTTAGAGATGACAGATGTGAATGACGCCATGTCCAAGACAACAGGGATCACCTTAAAATTAAGTAAAACTGAGATACACAATATCTTTTCAGTATCTTAAGTTGTTGAGAAAAAAATATTTTAAATGTGGGATATAATTGTTCAAAAGCGATATCAGGTGGAAGAGAAATTTTCCACTCAAGAGCAGAGAGGAAATACAGAATGTATGTATCTTTTTAAATTTCACTTAGCATTAAGTTATGGGCATTTTCCGAATTTTTATGAACTCTTTGTAATCATTTATGATTGTGTAACAGCCCATCAGATGTATATATAGACTTAATGTCTCACATTTGTTTTCATGTTTTTGCAAATTGAATTAATGTTGTGATGAAAAAAATATGTAGAACAAAGCTTTTTCCATATTTGGAAATATTTCTTGAGGATAGAGTCCAAGAAATGGAATTACTTTAACAAAGGATATTAATCTCTTAGTTTTACTATCAAACGTTAAAGTACTTCCCAAAAAGATTGTGCCAATTTGCACCCCACTGGCAGTAAGAACTTGTTGCATTGAAACCTCACCAGGGTTCGGCGTTTTATAATTTTTTAATATATGCTAATTTAATAGAGAAAATATTGCTTTGTTTTAATTGCATTTTAAGTTACTAGAGATTGTTTGTTCTTAATACTTGCTTGCTTCTGAGTTATCTACTCATACCATTAAACATTTATATCTTTTGAAGTGTCCATGCTTTTATTTATTGATGTATATGAGCTTCTTAGACATTAAAAATATCAACCCTTGGTCTATCCATGCACAATTTACCACAAAAGAAAAATCAGCACCTCTGCCTGGGTCTCCAGTTCTAAAATAGCCGTAGGTTGAAACATCCCTAAAACTAAAACTAAGTCTAAGCTAAATCTTTTTTTTTAATTGCAGTTTTGTTACCGACCCTCCAGAGTTGGTCCCCAACAAGGGTCCTTCTGCCTGGCGTCCTTGGAGCCAATGGAAGGAGACAGAGTTCAGCTCAGAAGCAAAAGAAAGCTTTTATTCTTGAACAAAGACGGGCAGGACTTGCTCGCACATGCGCTCCGCTACTGGCCAAGCTGTGGGCGGGGCTGCTTTGTCGAGATCTGTATAGCGGGAGCGGGGTGGAGTTCTCGCGAGGCGGCGCCTGCGTGTTGCTCACAGCCCAGATCGCAGGGCGGGGCGCAGCATCTCTGCGCACGACCCGCCGCCACCATTTTGAATCCCCGTGTCGGTGTTGCTGTTTCGCACGAGGAGGTCCGGTCTTAAGTGCTGGGTGCAAGGACTCTGCACGCGGCACCGTCTGAGCAAGCGGAACTAGACAAAGCACAAAGGAAAAGAAAAAGGTTAGACTTTATTACCCAGATTCTATTTGTATTTCCCCGGCATTGTTAATGGGCTTTGTGACGGTTTCACGTTGACCTCCTTTCATAGTGTCTCAGTTTACCGCTGCCAAAACAATATTCCAAGGAAGATATTTTCCGCTGCGTTCGTATTTTAGCTGTTTGCACTCATGGTCTTTCTGTTTCCCAAACTTATAATACCTTCTGTATTTTGTAACAGTTTGTTTGAACCCTGTTCCCAGAAAACTGACTGAGCCAGAGCTTAGTGTATAGCTTATTGTATAGGAGGTAAATTCAGGATCATTCTCAGGTGATCACAATCTGCGGGGAAGTGAAGGAAGCAGGACCAGGTGGGGGTATACTGTGCTGCAGACACAGCAGAGGTCTCAGCTGATTTCCCAGGGAGCTCTGAAGCTGGGATGGCCCTTCAGAGTTGTTATCCTGCCCTGAGATAATGGGACTAGGCTTTCCACCCCAACCTTAACTGGTCATTGGATGAAGTTTGCTCCTAGAGAGGGAGTGTGACCTTGTGGCAGTTGGCTGTTTTTTGTTTTTTGTTTTTTTGGCTTTTGGCAATTCCTGGCCACGGGGATAATGAATGTCTCAGTCCTCAAGGTGGAATTTGGGCTGATGGATCACAGCATCTGCTACAGGGTTGAAAACACTGGCAAGACTTGCAGTTCTTTGGGTCGACTGACTTCTTCTCTGACATATCTGGTCTTCTGTAGGCCTGAGAAGTTGAGTATGGCTTTGTTAAACCTAATCTGGTCTCAAGTCCAATCAATTCTGGGTCTTATCTAGTGCTTTATCTTAGAACTTTGGATCAAGTTCGTGCTCTTCCTGGGACATAGAACTGCCATTTCTGTGTGGCTATGTGGGTTTTATCTGAATTACACATACCTTATTGGCCCAAGGAGAGGCCTGCACCAAGCTCTCCAGCTCTGATAGGATTCTGGGAAAACTGGACTTCCTGAGACCATTATGTACCAAAGTGGGTCTCACTTCTTCCTTTTCCTCTAATGTCCCACATTCTCATTCAATCTGGACTTGATAGTCCTTGATTGGTTCATAAATCAATCAGTCTTGAACTTAGATGTTGACAGAGTGGTTACCCAGGCATTGGCTTGAATGCTTAAATCAGCTTTGAGGTGAAATTTGTATACCCCAAAAGAGGATATTCATTTTGCAAGGTCATTTCTCTTTAAATATATATTACTATCTACAACTAGGGAACAGATGCGCAGAGGCCCCTAGAAATAAAAGATGGCTGTGCTCAGAACCTAGCTATATCTATGGTAAGGCACGGTGAATGCCTAATGAAGAATCATAGTTTCATTGCTCAAAAAAATGCCATTGCCACTCACAGCAGGTGAGGAGGAGTCAAGGGAGATGTTAAGGGGAGTCTTGAAGATTGGCAGCACTCAGAGCATTTTCTTATCAGACCCTTCTCCCTGAGATGGCCCAACCCCTTTGGCTCTGCCTCTTCTCTTCCAGATTACCATGTACTCATACAAAGAGTAGTGAGAAGCATAATTTACTGCTCCTGGAGTCAGAGGAACTTGACTCTAGGCTTTCTGCATGTGCGCCTATAAAGAAATCAGGTAACTACCCTGAGCCTCAGTGTTCTCCTCTGTAAAATGGGGGCAGTAGTCCTGGCCTGGTTCTTGCGGTTGTTCTAATGGCATTAATGTATTAATACTTTATTTCTTGAGCATCATGGAAGTACAAGGTGTTCCACTTAAGTCAATTTTTTCAGATAATAGACCCAACTCGGTGGCATAATATTAACTATTTTTAGCGGAAATCTTTTAAAAACTATGTTATACACTTGAAGTTTTGGAAAGTAGTTCACAATAAACATAACTTAATCTTTTTGATCACTTAGGCCACCATTATGAACATCAGTTGTACCTTGATGTCATATGGTCCATATAAGCTGTTTTTCCTCAATTTTAACTTTTTTTTTGAAATATAGTATACATCCAGAAAAGTGCACAAACTGAACACAACTGGGTAATTAGCACTCAAATAAAGAAACAGAACCTGCACCCCTCCAAGAGAAAGCATCATCCTGACTTCTAGTAGCATAGATTAGTTTTGTCTTAAACACTATCTCACTGTAATTATATTTATTTAACAAGGAGAATTTATCATCTCTTCTTATATGCTCTCACAAATTTTATCTTATGTGTAATTCAGTATACTTTCATTCTGCCTTGTTTATTGGTTAGTTTTTGAGCAATTCATTTATTCAAGGTACGTTTTTGAATATTTGCTATATGCCAGGCACTGTTCTAGGAATTGGGGACAAGACACACATAGTCCCTGCCCTCATGGAATTTACATTCTAGTGGGAAATACAAACAGCAAAAGTAAACACATAAAATTACTACAGATTGTCTTTAGTGTTATGATGGGAATCATTAAAGTGCTATGATAGGTGGTAAAGTGAAACACTTTTAGTGAAATTATCAAGGAAGGTCTTTTTCAGGAGTGACGCTGAGGTTGAGTAAGAGCCAGTCATGCAAAAGCCAGGGGAAGCATGCTCTAGGCAGAGGAACAGCAAGTTCAAAGCCCCCAAGTTGAAAAAGAATTTAGCATATTCTAGGAACTAAGATGGGGCCTATGTCCCTGTCCCTGTGTGGAGGAGGTGGTTTTTTTTTTTTTTTTAAGGTTTTGATAACTTCTTTTTTTTGGAGGAGGTGTTTTGAATGAGGGAAGTGTGGAAAGGTGGTCAGGAAAACATGTAAGGTCTTTCAGGGCATGGTGACAATTTTGGATTTTATTTTCTGAGCAGTTGGAAACCATTAGAAGGTTTTACATAGGCGAATATAATGATCTGATCTACGTTCTAGCTGCTGGATATCGGGAGGAGACAAGTTAGAAGGTGTTAAAGACTAGACAGAAGGCTCAAAATGGAGTCGCTTATGCTAAGCCCCACATTACCAAACTGAAATGTAATTTAATTACAGTTTCGGCTCTCCCAGTAATAGAATCTTAAACCAGCCAATCAGGAATCTCCTGATCAGCACTAGTTAGGTAATCTGACTGATAAACCCCTGCCATCCCCTAAAGGAAAGTAATCTTGCAATAGTCAATCTGCTTTTTTGCTTAGTCCAACTTCCTGGTTTATGCTTCCATCTGTCTATAAAATCTCTTACCTTGTATGACTCCTCAGAGCTCCTTTCTATCCTGCTGGGTTGGATGCTGCCCAATTCATGAATTGCTGAATAAAGCCAATAAGATTTTAAAAATTTAGTTAAAGTTTTATTCTTTAATAGAGGCTACTGCAGTAGTCTAGCTGAAAGATGCTAGTGGTTTGGATCAAGATTGAGGCAGTGGAGATGGAAATACCAGTCAAATTCCAGATCTGTTTTGGAAATAGAATTGACACGGCTTCCCAGTGAGTTGGATATGGGGTTGTGTGTGTGTGTGTGTGTGTGTGTGTGTGTGTGTGTGTGTGTGTGTGTGTGCGCGCGCATGCGCTGAGGGTAGGTGAAGGAAAGGAAGGAGTTCATGTTGACTCCTGGGTTTCTCCTCCAAGCAACTAGATGAGTGGTGGAATGGTGAGGTCACTATTTACTGAGGGGGGAAGCTTGTTTTTTTTCACCAATTTGTAAAATTAAGACAATGTTTTTTTCATCAAAGTATTCTCATAAAACCTATTATAGTACTAGGTGAATGTTTGTTAAATAAATGAATTGAATAGCCTTTAAGATCAACTGTTACTTTTATAATGGTCAATGTACTTGCCCCTAATAAGTTCACATCTTTTAATTTCTTATTTTTAATCTTATGCGGCCTGGAAACCCGATAATAAAATCCTCTCAACTTTCTGCAGTTACATCTACAAACCTTTCTCAGCATTCGCACCAGTCTTTTCCTCATTCCTTCCAGTTGCAGTAGAAACTGTGCTCTGAATTCTCTCTCCTTAGTATTCTCATTATTTCTGGCCATTGTCATTCCTTCTCTTCCTCTTCATCTCCATCTTCCTCCTCCACTTTTATTTTTAACCCTTTCTTTTCTACACTCTTTCCCATCAAAATGTAAATCTGCAAATAGCTCCCATTCAAAAGACAAAGGAAAAAAAGCTCTCTCTTTTTAAAAATTGAAGTATAGTTGATTTACAATACTGTGTTAGTTTCACAGACATAGAAAACAACTTATGGTTACCAAAGGGGAGAGAGAGGGGGGGAAAGACAGAAAAGTTTCTTTTTGTCTCATCTGCTTCACCTATTGCTTATTCAATCCATTCTCATTTTCTTGCCCACTCACTGTCCAAGCTCTCTCAACTCCCTTGCACAGCCAAACTTCCAGAATGAATTGTCTATACTTGATGTTTCTCCTAATTCAGCTCCCACTCTAGCAATCTGTATTCCGACTCTACCACTCTGCTCAAACTGGTTTTGCCAAGTTTATCAGTAAGTGTTTTGTCACTAATCTAATTAACATTCCCCAGTTGTCATTTTATTTGGCACTCAATGTTCCCTCTCTCCCTGAGGCACTCTTTTCCCTTTCCTTCTGGAGCAGTACACTCTTGGATTTCTATTTACTTTTCTGGTAGCTCTCTCTCCGACTCTTTTTCCTTCTACCTCTTTCTGGATGTTTTTGTCTTTCATTATATTGCCCTAGGCATCCTCTCTTCCATTCCATGTCCTCTGACTGGGTGAGCTCATTTACCCCTGGGGCTTCCTTTACCAGCCATACGGTGGAGACTCCCAAGTCAGAGGTCTCTTGTGAGCTCCAGACAAGATTCATCCAACTGCCACCAAAATATCATAACTTGTGTGTAGGCACCGTAAGCTCACTCAACAGGCCTAGAATAAAATTCTTCATTTCCCCTGCCATCACTACTCTCCCTCCTCTATTATCTTAATGAATGACATCATCTTTTACCTGGCTGGAAAGTCAGCCTTCCCTGATTGCCTTCAGTAGTTTAGGTCTCCCTGCCACGTGTTCCCCTAATTCTCCTCCAATAATGACACTACATTTTAAAATTTGTTTTGTAATACTACATATTTTATTAGAATCATTTGTTGCATTATCTATACCCCCCCCATACAATGCAAGATTCATGAGGGCAGGAACTGTTTCTATTTTGTTGTCATAATCCCAACAACTAGCATAAGGAGCTGACCTATAGTAGGTGTTCAATATTTGTTTAATGAATGAATGAAATATGTTAGAATGGTGAATTAACTCAGAATGATAGTTTGGGGCTGTCTAGTATGAATAAGTTACATGGGATTTAGTGCATGAACTTTCTTTTAGGTGATTAAAGGGAAGGTGAAGAAAAGGCATAGATGTTTCCTGTGTATTGTTAGACATTTCTTCAGCACTCTTCCTCTGATACTCATTAAAAAAAATGTTCCAGGCCTGAAGTCAAGTAAATGCTATCCTGGTTTAAACCATCACTGCCTACCAAAGTAGTTAAGCATTAAATAGACAACCTAAATTTCGTGGAAAAATATGCTGTTCTTTTAATAAGCAATTCTGCTAATTGTTCTAGCCAGTTCTTCCATTTTCAAAACCTAGTCCCGTAATCAAAAGTGAATTTGACAGTCCTCCTGTGTTTAGAGAGTTTTAAGTTATTAAAGTCAGTTTTTATTACGATATTTTCCTATAGTTGTTTACATGTATTTTTATTTGGTTCTGTCTCTTAGTGTGAAGTAATAGAAAAAATATATATTGGCCTCTGCCCCCAGTTCCTGGCACAGAGCTCGTAAAACCCTTGTAATTTCCTAAGTGATAAGAGTACTAGGAGCATCTTTTGTTCTAATGAAGCAATGCTTGGTGGGCTCCTGGATGGGGACTGGTCACCAGAAAGACCAAGCTATGACTAGGAGCTTGGAACGTTCAGGCTCATCCCCCATCTTCCAGGAGGGGGAGGTAGGCTGGAAATTGAGTTAATGATGAATCTTGCCTAAATGATGAAGCCTCCATAAAAATTCCAGTGGTACGGGGCTCAGGGAGCTTCTAGGCTGAGGAACACATGGAGGTGCTGGGAGAGGTCCTGGAAGCTCTGTGCCCTTTCCTACATACCTTGCCCTATGCATCTCTTCTATCTGGATGCTCATCTGTACCCTTTATCTTATCCTTTTTATAATAAACTGGTAAGTAGTGTTTCCCTGAGTTCTGTGTCATTCTAGCAGATGATCCAACCCAAGGAGGGGGTTGTGGGAACTCAGTTTATAGCCGGTTGGTCAGAAGTATAGGTGATAACCTGGGACTTGTAATTGGCATCTGAAGTTGGGGTGGGGCAGTCTTGTGGGACTGAACTCTGACCTTGTAGGATCTGATGCTAACTCTAGGTAGATAGTGTCAAAATTAAATTGGATTGAATTATAGGACACCCAGCTAGTGTCTCAGAGAATTGCTTGGTGGGGGAAACCCCCCCCCATTTGGTGGCTAGAAGTGAAGTGTTCTGTGTGAGTAATAAAGAAGAGACAAGACAAGTGAGTTTTTCCTACTCACTTAGCAAGTCATACAGTTGAAGTGAGAAAATAAATACTAAAAAAATCAATACTAAGTGAGCATTGCATAATATTGGTGGACTATCACATGAGGAGCGTTGTAATCTAAGACTACTAATTCCTTTAGAGCTCAGCAATGTAGGCTTCATTTCATCTTCTTCATTTTCTATATTTTTAAACATGTATGAAAGATTCATTGCAATATGAAATCTCTGTTTAAAAGCTACAAAAGCAGCTCTTATGTAACACACATTTTTTTCATACAGAAATCCTTGCACCATTATCTAAATACCACAGCTGTCACTGCTTTCATGGAATATATTTCCTAAATATAGAACAATTATTAATCACATGATGGGTGCACATACTGTGCAAATGTCTGGAAGAGGAAAATGAGACCAACATACATATTTGACATTATAAATATATCGCAACTTGGCATATCGACATAGTCCCTTAAAAACATAGAGCAAGAAAAGAATCTCAGGTTTAAGACTAATCCTGAAGTTACATAACCTTGGCCTTTCTCAGTGATTTGTAACTTATAGTAAGGCAGTTCTGCATACACACATGCATGACACAACGTTAATAATTGCACATTTCATCTAGGGTTAGGTATCTTGGTATATCAGGATATGAGTTATTCACTTATGAAAACTTCCCAGGAAAGCCTAATCACTGACAAACAAATCCATCTTTTGTTTTCCTTTGACTTCAGGATTCTCAGATTTGCCAAATTCTGGAGTTAGTCCTAGACCCATGGAAACCTGTCTTTCTCTTCTGAGAACGTGTTGTTCACTGCCAAGTTTACTCCATGGTACTGTTAGTCAGGGAGAGAGACTAGAACAAAGTTTACACCATTTATTATACTCCAAAACTGTAATGCTTTCCACCTAACCTGAATATGATTGAATTAGGATATGTCTGTAATAAGTGCTTATGCTTTACTTACAACAGATCTGAATACAGATCAACTAATTTTAGATTAATGATCACCTACCAGTAGTATATTAGTTATGTAATGCTGCATTACAAATCACCCCAAAAGTTAGCACCTGAAAGCAACAAACAATTATTACCTCCCAGTTTCTGTGGGTCAGGAATCTGGGTGCTCCTTAGCTGGGTCTTCTGGCTTAGGGTCTCTCACGAGACTGCAATCAAGGCCTTGGCTGGGGCCACAGTCATCTCAAGGCTCAGCTGGAGGAGGACCCACTTCCCACCTCATTCATGTGGTTGTTGGCAGGATTCAGTTCCTTGTGGGCTGTTTGGACTGGGGGCCTCAGTTCCTCCCTGGCTGTTGGCTGGAGGCCATTCTCAGTTTCCTGTCACGCGAGCCTCTCCTTAGAGCAGCTCACAGCATGACAGCTGGCTTCATCAGGGCAAGCAAGCAAGAAAACCAGAGAGAAAGTGAGCAAGGCAGAAGTCACAATCTTTTTGCTCTAATTTCTGGGAGATTTCCTCATCTATATTTTCCAAACCATCTACTGAATTTTTAAATTTTTGCTATCTTGTTTTTGAGTTCTAATAACTTCTTTTGATTGTTTTCTTTTTTTTAAAAACATCTTTATTGGAGTATAATTACTTTAAAATGGTGTGCTAGTTTCTGCTTTATAACAAAGTGAATCAGTTATACATATGTCCCCATATCTCTTCCCTCTTGCGTCTCCCTCCCACCCTCCCTATCCCACCCCTCTAGGTGGTCACAAAGCACCGAGCTGATCTCCCTGTGCTATGTGGCTGCTTCCCACTAGCTATCTATTTTACATTTGGTAGTGTATATATGTCCATGCCACTCTCTCACTTCGTCCCAGCTTACCCTTCCCCCTCCCCATGTCCTCAAGTCCATTCTCTAGTAGGTCTGCGTCTTCATTCCCCTCTTGCCCCTAGGTTCTTCATGACCATTTTTGTTTTTAGATTCCATATGTATGTGTTACCATACAGTATTTGTTTTTCTCTTTCTGACTTACTTCACTCTGTATGACAGACTCTAGGTCCATCCACCTCACTACAAAAAACGCAATTTCGTTTCTTTTTATGGCTGAGTAATATTCCATTGTATATATGTGCCACATCTTCTTTATCCATTCATCTGTTGATGGACACTTAGGTTGCTTCCATGTCCTGGCGATTGTAAATAGAGCTGCAGTGAACATTTTGGTACATGACTCTTTTTGAATTATGGTTTTCTCAGGGTATATGCCCAGTACTGGGATTGCTGGGTCATATGGTAGTTCTATTTATAGTTTTTTGAGGAACCTCCATACTGTTCTCCATAGTGGCTGTATCAATTTACATTCCCACCAACAGTGCAAGAGGGTTCTCTTTTCTCCACACCCTCTCCAGCATTTATTGTTTGTAGATTTTTTGATGATGGCCATTCTGACTGGTGTGAGATGATATCTCATTGTAGTTTTGATTTACATTTGTCTAATGATTAATGATGTTGAGCATTCTTTCATGTGTCTGTAGGCAATCTGTATATCTTCTTTGGAGAAATGTCTATTTAGGTCTTCTGCCCATTTTTGGGTTGGTTTGTTTGTTTTTTTGATATTGAGCTGCATGAGCTGCTTGTATATTTTGGAGATGAATCCTTTGTCATTTGCTTCATTTGCAAATATTTTCTCCCATTCTGAGGATTGTCTTTTCGTCTTGTTTATGGTTTCCTTTGCTGTGCAAAGGCTTTTAAGTTTCATTAGGTCCCATTTGTTTATTTTTGTTTTTATTTCCATTTGTCTAGGAGGTGGGTCAAAAAGGATCTTGCTGTGATGTATGTCATAGAGTGTTCTGCCTATGTTTTCCTCTAAGAGTTCGGTGGTGTCCGGCCTTACATTTAGGTCTTTAATCCATTTTGAGTTTATTTTTGTGTATAGTGTTAGGGAGTGTTCTAATTTCATTCTTTTACATGTAGCTGTCCAGTTTTCCCAGCACCACTTATTGAAGAGGCTGTCTTTTCTCCACTGTATATTCTTTCCTCCTTTATCAAAGATAAGGTGACCATATGTGTATGGGTTTATCTCTGGGCTTTCTATCCTGTTCCATTGATCTGTATTTCTGTTTCTGTGCCAGTACCATACTGTCTTGATTACTGTAGCTTTGTAGTATAGTCTGAAGTCAGGGAGCCTGATTCCTCCAGCTCCATTTTTCTGTCTCAAGATTGCTTTGGCTATTCGGGGTCTTTTGTGTTTCCATACAAATTGTGAAATTTTTTGTTCTAGTTCTGTGAAAAATGCCAGTGGTAGTTTGATAGGGATTGCATTGAATCTGTAGATTGCTTTGGGTAGTAGAGTCATTTTCACAATGTTGATTCTTCCAATCCAAGAACATGGTATGTCTCTCCATCTATTTGTATCAACTTTAATTTCTTTCATCAGTGTCTTATAATTTTCTGTATACAGGTCTTTTGTCTCCTTAGGTAGGTTTATTCCTATTTTATTCTTTTTGTTGCAGTGGTAAATGGGAGTGTTTTCTTAATTTCACCTTCAGATTTTTCATCATTAGTGTATAGGAATGCAAGAGATTTCTGTGCATTAATTTTGTATCCTGCTACTTTACCAAATTCACTGATTAGCTCTAGTAGTTTTCTGGTAGCATATTTAGGATTCTCTATGTATAGTATCATGTCATCTGCAAACAGTGACAACTTTACTTCTTCTTTTCCAATTTGGATTCCTTTTATTTCTTTTTCTTCTCTGATTGCTGTGGCTAAAACTTCCAAAACTATGTTGAATAATAGTGGTGAGAGTGGGCAACCTTGTCTTGTTCCTGATCTTAGTGGAAATGGTTTCAGTTTTTCACCATTGAGGACAATGTTGGCTGTGGATTTGTCATATATGGCCTTTATTATGTTGAGGAAAGTTCCCTCTATGCCACTTTCTGGAGGGTTTTTATCATAAATGGGTGTTGAATTTTCTCAAAAGCTTTTTCTGCATCTATTGAGATGATCATATGGTATTTCTCCTTCAGTTTGTTAATATGGTGTATCACATTGATTGATTTGCATATATTGAAGAATCCTTGCATTCCTGGGAGAAACCTCACTTGATCATAGTGTATGATCCTTTTAATGTGCTGTTGGATTCTGTTTGCTAGTATTTTGTTGAGGATTTTTGCATCTATGTTCATCAGTGATACTGGCCTGTAGTTTTCTTTGTTTGTGACATCTTTGTCTGGTTTTGGTATCAGAGTGATGGTGGCCTTGTAGAATGAGTTTGGGAGTGTTCCTTCCTCTGCTATATTTTGGAAGAGTTTGAGAAGGATAGGTGTTAGCTTTTCTCTAAATGTTTGATAGAATTCGCCTGTGAAGCCATCTGGTCCTGGGCTTTTGTTTGTTGGAAGATTTTTAATCACAGGTTCAATTTCAGTGCTCGTGATTGGTCTGTTCATATTTTCTATTTCTTCCTGGTTCAATCTCGGAAGGTTGTGCATTTCTAAGAATTTGTCCATTTCTTCCAGGTTGTCCAGTTTATTGGCATGTAGTTGCTTGTAGTAATCTCTCATGATCCTTTGTATTTCTGCAGTGTCAGTTATTACTTCTCCTTTTTCATTTCTAATTCTATTGATTTGAGTCTTCTCCCTTTTTTTCTTGATAAGTCTGGCCAGTGGTTTATCAATTTTGTTTATCTTCTCAAAGAACCAGCTTTTAGTTTTATTGATCTTTGCTATCGTTTCCTTCATTTCTTTTTCATTTATTTCTGATCTGATATTTATGATTTCTTTCCTTCTGCTAACTTTGGAGTTCTTTTGCTTTTCTTTCTCTAATTGCTTTAGTTGAAAGGTTAGGTTGTTTATTTGAGATGTTTCTTGTTTCTTAAGGTAGGGTTGTATTGCTATAAACTTCCCTCTTAGAACTGCTTTTGCTGCATCCCATAGGTTTTGGGTCGTCGTGTTTTCATTGTCATCTGTTTCTAGGTATTTTTTGATTTCCTCTTTGATTTCTTCAGTGATCTCTTGGTTATTAAGTAGTGTGTTGTTTAGCCTCTATGTGTTTGTATTTCTTACAGATTTTTTCCTGTAATTGATATCTAGTCTCACAGCGTTGTGGTCGGAAAAGATACTTGATACGATTTCAATTTTCTTAAATTTACCAAGGCTTGATTTGTGACCCAAGCTATGGTCTATCCTGGAGAATGTTCCATGAGTATTTGAGAAGAATGTGTATTCTGTTGTTTTTGGATGGAATGTCCTATAAATATCAATTAAGTCCATCTTGTTTAATGTGTCATTTAAAGCTTGTGTTTCCTTATTTATTTTCATTTTGGATGATCTGTCCATTGGTGTAAGTGAGGTGTTAAAGTCCCCCACTATTATTGTGTTACTGTTGATTTCCTGTTTTAAAGCTGTTAGCAGTTGCCTTATGTATTGAGGTGCTCCTATGTTGGGTGCATATATATTTATAATTGTTATATCTTCTTCTTGGATTGATCCCTTGATCATTATGTAGTGTCCTTCCTTGTCTCTTGTAACATTCTTTATTTTAAAGTCTGCTTTATCTTCACCCCACTGCCCACCCCCGTCTCTGCCCATGAAGGGGCTTCCTAGTGTGTGGAAACCTTTCCTCCTTCACAGCTCCCTCCCACTGGTGCAGGTCCCGTCCCTATTCTTTTGTCTCTGTTTTCTCTTTTTTCTTTTGCCCTACCCAGGTACATGGGGAGTTTCTTGCCTTTTTGGAAGTCTGAGGTCTTCTGCCAGCGTTCAGTAGGTGTTCTGTAGGAGTTGTTCCACATGTAGATGTATTTCTGATGTATTTGTGGGGGGGAAGGTGATCTCTGCGTCGTACTCTTCCGCCATCTTGAAGCTCCTCTCTGATTGTTTTCTGAATGTTCTTTTGTTATAGTATCCTAGTGTTTTTTCACAGATGCTATATTTTCTCTTAACTGCCTGGGGACGTTAATAATTAAAAATTTATATCCATTACTGTTCAACTAGAGAGGCAGAGCCACAAGGATGTGTGTGTGTGTGTGTGTGTGTGTGTGTAAATCTTTGTGTCTGATGTTAGAATGTGAAGCCCACAGGGCAGGCAATCAGGAAGGAAAGATGGCTGTAAAGTGAGGAAGAGAAAAGGCAGGTTAGAACCCTACAAGGACAGACTGAAATCCATGTTAGTTTTTGTTGCCCCTGACCTTAGTGGGTGTGGCTGTGATGCTTCCTCGAAGAGTAAAACACACACCTGCCTCAGGAATTGGAGATGCTGTAGGAGAATCCAGGGAAAGATAGAACAGTTGCAGGTCCAGCTGCTGCCTCACACCAATGAGTGAGTCAGCAGATCAGCAACAATATGTATGAGCTACAAAATGCCTGCTGCTTCCCTTCTGTGCTCCAAATTTCCCAAGACTCTCCCCTGTTGCTGACCCTAACTGGAAACATACAAGAAAGGGAATTCTGGAAAATGTAGTTCAGCCTAGCCAAGCTGACACATTGTAAAGCCACCACAATTACCAAGCCATTCCTATAGATTGATAGCTAATCAATTATACCACAACACTTGAAAATGCATCTCATAGAGATTTACTTAGTCATCCAATATTTATTGAATCCCAGTAGGTACAGTCCCTGCTTTTAAGGAATGCACAGTTCAATGGGAAAAACAGAAAAATCAATGGAGAGCAAGAGTTCAGAGGGAGTTCCAGAACTCTGCATTCTCTGGTTACAATAATCTATTCCTCAGTCTCCGTATCACCATTGACAGGAATGAAAAGGAGACCAGAGCTCTGCACGTTTCTGGCAAAACCTCCATGTCCAAGCCCTCTTCCCCCTTCACTATCTGCCTTGAGAGCACCAGGAATGATCTCACAGTGACGTGAAGCCCATGACAGCTCCCATCTGAGCTCCCATTTGTCTTCCTTGCTTTGTTTTTCTCTCTAGCACTTACAACATTTTGACCCACGATTTATCTTGCTGAATTATTTGTTTGTCTGTCTTTATCCATTAGAATGTAAGCTTTAAATGGGCAGAGAATTCTTCTGTATGATCACTGTTATGTCTTCCGAAGAAACTGCCTCACACATAATATATGTTGAATACATGTTTGGAAATAAATCATCTACTCATCTCAAGGAGGCATCCCACGATACCTATCATGGTTTTATTAAACTGAGAAAGAGATGGAATGAATAAAAGGTATTCAGATGCCATATTTATCTATCAGTTTAGATGGCATGAATGTTCTGGAAAAATTCTCTTTATTCATATATTTAGAAGAAATGATCCACAGAAACAGCCTCAATGAGCTACTTAATCTTATTTTCTGAGGAAGAGTGTAGAAGAATGCTTATCTTGCTCCTTGGTGTTTTTGACAGACCACCAGTCCTCTGTTGATTCCGGTTTTCTTAAGTTTGTGAAGATTTTTTCTAAAATATTATTTGAACCTGAGCATATTTATATAGTTTTTCCTACTCATCATTTTTATACCCCAGCAGTTTCAAGGTTTATAGATAAGCTAAGGCAATAGTCCCTAGATGCCAATTTGTTTCAAAAGTATAATTTAATGTCTTCTTCCCAAAAGCAGTTGTTTGGCATTGCTGGTATGCAGTGCCAAATCTGGGATTATTTAGGCCAGATGAAAGTAAGAGTAACTGAGAAGTGGGTTTTAAGGTTCATCAGGATTTTCTGCAGAACCATACTGCCGTCTGTTCCTCATTACCTAAGAGGCAATGCTATGTGCTCACCAAATGCCATTTCATTTTCTACTGTCTGGATACACAGGACGGTTACAGTTCCCAAATTCCATTGCCTTGAGGTTGTAGCCGTGACACTGGATTCTGGATAATGAGTTGGCATGTAGAAGTGGGTGGAGAACATGTTTTCTAAATGGCATAGCTTCAAGATGGTGGAGCTTCTATACCTTGGGTGACTGAGTGTATAGCACAGTCTTCCATTGACTGTATTGATTGTATAATGTGAGTGAGAAGTAATCTTTTGTCGGGTTAAGCCACTGAGCTTTTAGGGTTTGTTATTGTTTCCTGACTAATCTACCCACCTTTGATAGGAACCTGTGACTGAACTGAAAAATTCAGAATTTAGATTAGAATTATATTCTGGTTCCTAGGCACACATCTCAGAAAAAGCTACTTTACTCCACAACGTTGGAAGTTTCTAAGTAAACTAGGAGTTTGCTGGGATCCCTCCCTTCTTTCTTAAGAGGTGTCATCTGCTTATCTATAACCATAGCCAAAAGGTTTGGTCTTATTTTCTGCATATGTTCTCTCCAGAACATTTCTCTTAGGAGCTTGGTGCTTTCTGCTACCTTTGGCTTAACTGCGGGAAACTTTCCAGGGCCGGAAATCACCACAGTGTTCTCTCGGAGATATGGAGGATTCCCTCTGGCTACCCTGTCCCTAAAGGGATAAAGTGTTTTTAGAAAAGAGGAACAGAGAGTAGAGATATAAATCAAAGTTCTTGTTTCATTTGAGTTTCTTTTCCATCTCCCAAGGGATGCACCCGGAGACATAGGTCTTCCCTTGGAGAAGGCCACCCTTCGCCAGCTCTCCCTAATTCCTAATTGGCTTTTCTGTCCTTAGTTTTGGCCTCTGCTTCCCAAGAATACTATCTTTCAAATCTTTCAATCTGAATAGTCTCTCCTCCCTGTCAGGAGAACCACATCCCATCCCACAGAAGAAGATTGGTGTGGCTCTGTATTCAACACAGAGCTGCACTACCCAGCTCTTTCTTCAAGGAAGGATTTGCCTTCAGGGTCTGCCTCATCTGCAGAAAGCAGCCTTGTGGGAGCTCATGCCCTTCCAGGGCAGCCCATATCCAGTGACTAAGGGCGGCAGTGGTATAAAGGCCCTGCTGTTTTGTCCTGATAGGAGGCAACTCTGATGAACAATCCTATCTTCAGAGATCCTCACTGGATTGAACTAGGCTGTATTGGGCCTGCGCTGTAGTTCAGCTTCTCCCTCTGCTCCCCTTTCTTTTAAACATATTGATCTCTAATAAACATCTTGTACCCCAGACTCTATCACAGCATCTGCTTCCAGAGAACTCAACCTGCAAGAGGTTCTCTGGATCCTGTCCGGTTCCTGAAGTCATCACTAAATCTCCTGCATTTTGCCCGATAGACCTTGATATTTGTCACCAGTTGTTCTGCAGGCAGTGGTGGGGGAAGGGTGTGTGTATGGGTAGAGATCTACTACTGACCAGGAGAGCTGTCAGCTATGCAGCTCCAGAACTCAGTGACCTACTCACGTCTTTTAAATGCTATCACTCATTTCTTTTAGAGATCATATAATCCAAATACATATTGAGAAAAAATATTCCCTCAATTAGCAAAGAGCTGTCTCTGCTTTTAGATACAGTGTAATATGTCTCTCTTTTTGGTATTATTTTGAGAATAATACAACTGGTACCATTGATATTTCTGCTATAATTCAATAATTCAATTCTGCTATGGAAAAGAAAATTAAATGGGACAGATGAAAGCCATGAGAAGTGTTAAGCATAGATAGTAATGTTAGAAGCTCATAAGATATATGCAAAATTCACAGGATCTGTTAAGTATAGATAATGAGTAAGCATGTAGCTTGTGAGACAGGCAGAACATATAAGAGGTTTTAAATTTAGACAGTAAGCTAGTAACCTAAAAGATATGTTAAAAGATAGGTAGAATAAATGGAGTATAGAATAGAATAGACAAGAGTGTTTTTATGGATAGAAAGTAATGGAAAAACCAAGATCAAATCATGATGATGCTACTTCTGGTTGACAGTTATGTCACCCCTAAACTGGCCACCTATTGGTGGCATCCTGTAGGGTACAGTTATGACTTCACACGTGCTCTTCCCAAACAAAAGAAATGAATCTCATAGCTGTTCTGCAGGCTTATTGACAGGCTACATCTGTGTCTAGGAGTGCCTGTCTCTGGAACCCACAATACATAGTTTTCTAACTGCATCATCAGTGGGCGAAGGCTGATGGCGCAGAGAAGGAGAGAGAGAGAGGACATTCTAAAGATTCAGGTGTGTGGTTCTTCCACCCTGCTTCTCTTATCTTAAGTGTATTAAACTATCCCATCTTTTCCTTCTTGCTTCTCAT
Source organism: Balaenoptera musculus (assembly GCF_009873245.2). NCBI lineage: Eukaryota > Metazoa > Chordata > Mammalia > Artiodactyla > Balaenopteridae > Balaenoptera > Balaenoptera musculus. The sequence continues at coordinate 38,103,649 of NC_045806.1, read as the reverse complement.
TGTGTTTGAAATAGATTTAATAAACTGTATGTTTATTATTTGCTTCATGATTTGACCTGTGAACCTTTCTGTTCTGTAACCTCTGGGATTCTGGAATAGCTTGCCTGATATCGATGATGGCTACCATTGTATCAAAAGGATTTCCCACATGATACAGTAGGTCACCATTATTTTGTTTTCTTACTAAGAAACTCATCGCTCTTAACAGGCAATCACAACAGAGCACCACTAATATTTAATAGCCACTCCTTCTGTTTCATGGGGAAGCACATTAGTTTTTTACTTCAGTGATTATGGTGGTTTTAAAATAAGTTCACAGATTCTTTGAAGTTTCTCCTTTCAAGACAAGATGTAGAGTTTAATTTCCTTCTCTTGAAGTGTGCACTAAATTTAAGAGACTCACTTCTAATGAATAGCATATGGCAAAAGTGATGCTGTATAATTTCCAAGACTAAGTCATAATCGCACTGTGGCTTCCTCCTTGCTTTTTTCTGTCTTGGATCATTTCCTCTTAGGGAAACCAACTGCCATGTTTTGAGGACACTCAAGCAGCCCTATGGCATGACCAATCTGGTGAGGAACTAAGGCCTCTGGCGAACAGCCACATGAGTGAGCTTGGAGATGGATCCCCCCCGGCCCCAGGCTTTCCTTCTCTTTGAGTGTAGGATGACTTCGGTCGTGGCCAACATTTTGATTATGACCTCACAGCAGACCCTGAATCAGAACCACCCACTAAGCCACTCAAATTTTCGACCCACAGAAAGTGTTTGATAAATATTTGTTGTTTTAGGCAAATTTTGGGGTAAGTTGTTACTCAGCCATAGGTAACTAATGCAATAATCCACTCTGATGGGTAGCTGAGGGTGAGGGCTTCTTACATATGAATATTCATGGGAAAAGGGTCTTTTATTTCCTTCCAAAATTTTGACTTTATCTTGTGACACACAGAGAGCAGTGAAACCAGCAATCTATAGAGAATGAAAAACAACATCTCAAGGTTTTGTGGACAGAATTGCAGGAAACTCTGCATTTAAAATTGTTTAATTTTCATGAGTCTGTGCCACCTTCATGATATTAAAAAACTTGGAATAATTTTCTTTGCCCTTTCTGTGTTTGAATGATGAATGACCTCTCTAAGGGAGTCAATGCCTCGTCAGAGGCAAAAACCTCATGTGGATTTCATGCCTTATCATTGCTCCTCAAATTTGTATTTAACCTAAAGTTGTATTTAATGTGTCAAAACCCAGACTTACCCCATGGAAAAAAATATGTTTACTTAATTTAGTATTAGGCTTAAGTCAAACTGCAGGGAAGCTCGAAGATTCAGTACTTGCAGCAAAACTGATTTGCAGTCCTGCAGCAGATTTACTTCACAACACAATCGAGTTTATGCACTTCTTGTTACCATGGCCTGTCTATCTTGTGGTCATGCCAAAGTCTGTTGTTTTCTGGTGGACTTGATAAATGGTCCAAAATGTTGGGAGACAGAAATAGTTTGGCTTTTAGCAACTCTTTTACAGTCTTACCTTTCCATCAAGGATTAGCAGGAAAATCTTGAGAGACAACTGTATGCCTTGATTTTCTGTACCAGTACACCCACACAATTGGAATTGTTTTAGAAATTTGTTTCTACATTTTATAGTACTTATAAAACTTTGTGGCATAAGTATACATATACATTTTTGTCCTAAGCTTCAAATGCCCTCACAGGTTTGTAAATTCCTTGTGGGCTGTGTGGAACAAAGAAGAAAGCACAGACAGGCTTTAGAACCAGACAGATGTGGGCCGAAATTCTGGCTCTACTGCTTACTAGCAGCATGACTCAGGCACGGTACATAATGTCCTTGAGCTTTGGTTTCCTCCTCACTAAAATGAACACAAGGATTTTAGTCTCACAGTGGTCTTGTAAGGGCTCAGTGAAGTAATGTATGCTAACAATGTGTCACATGGTAGACACTCTTTCCTTTTCCACCTTTATTCGTCACTCTGAGCCATCCATCACCCATGCCTTCCACCCATGCATGCTCCAGAACATTTCATGGTGCCTACTGCAGTGTTTCTCAGGGGATATTTATTGGATTTAGGTATTATTATTTTATTAATAATATCAATAATACTTCCTTTCCTCAGCCCATACATCTAATCCACGGGAGAGTCTAGTACTTTCTTCAAGATATATCCTGCATCTGCCCTCTTGAGTCACTCACCCTTGGCACCATCCTAGTCCAGGTATGGAGCGCTGCAGCAGCCTCGAACTGGCTTTCTTTTTCCACTCTTGATCTGCTTTAGTGCCTCCTTCCAAGTAGCAGCAAAAGTAATCTTAAAGTCTGAAACCAGTCATGTCACCCCATAGCTCAAAGCTCTTCCTTGGCTTCTCTCTGTACCTGGAACAAAAGCAGACTTTCATCCCATGACCTCCAAGGCCCTGCATCACTTGTCTCTGCTCATCTCTCCAACCCAGTCATAGGCCACTTGCCCCTGCTTGATGTGCTGCAGCCCCACTCATTTTCACTTGCTCCCACACGCCCTGCTTTCCCACCCAGGGATTTACATAAGCTCCTGCCGTGCTCTTCCCCTCTGATCTTTGATCTTTGTGGAGCTGCTTCCTTCTTACTTTAGGTCTCAGCTCCGATGTCATCTTCCCAGAGAAGCCTCCCCTGACAGTCCATTCCAAAGTAGATTTCCCTTTCCTTCTACCTTCTTTTCTATATCAGCCCCTTATTTCTCTCCTGCATAGTATCTATGATGACTTATTTTACTGATGTCTATGTTTAATTAATTTTTATCTCTCTCCCCTGCAAGCATGTAAGCTGCATGAAGGCAGGGTGCTTGTCTCATTCATCATTATTTTTCCAGTGCTCCTTGCATCTTATGGTGAATAATACAAAACATTAGCTTGTCCCTCCTTTTTTACTATTTAATAATCTTCATATTACCTTCCTTCCATCTATAGCTGATGGTTAAAGAATGATATAAAGTTTTGGATAAATTGAGAACAAACAGTTGATTGATTTAGTCTGCGTGATTTGCCTTTTCAGTAAAAAGCTTTTACTGAGTCTCCTGGACCGCTCAGTAATGGAGCTTGCAAATAAATACAGCTTAACCAAGAGGCTTTAAAACTCCTTTAAATATTAAGAAAGGCCACAGGATATATTGAGGAAGGGGAGCAGAGAATGTTAGCTTTAATACATCCCAAACTTGAGTCAAGAACCCTATGGCAAAGAGAGGGTAAATAATCTATTGTCTTAAGGAAGTAATTAGCTAAAAAATCATCTAGCACATAATACCCCTACCTAGTAAAATACCCACTAAGGTCTTTTTAAAAATTAAAAAAAATTAAAAAAAATTTTTGGTCACACTGCACGGCATGCGGGATCTTAGTTCCCCGACCAGGTATCGAACCTGTGCCCCCTGGAGTGGAAGCGTGGAGTCTTTCCTGCCTCCTGGACCGCCAGGGAAGTCCCACCACTAAGGTCTTTTACAGGGTTTGTCTCATTAGATTATTATCATGAATCCTTAGCAGGAGTGTTTCAATACAAGGGTGCTAAGGATATTGCTAAGCATCCCCTAGGTCTGCCTGAGCAGAAACTCCAGTCATCAAAACAGACTGCCAACGTGTGTCAGTGGAGAGCTCTGCCTGCAGATCAGCCTGGCAGCGTGTGTCCCACGTGCCAGTGGAGTAGCAGATGAGCTTTCCTTCAAGGAGCATTTGTAAGAGGAGAGAAAGTGGTTAACAGTCTGTTCCGTAGTAAAGGTTTCTGTGGCAGTCACATTCCTTCTGAGACCCTCTAGATAACTCCAGAATCCAGTTGATGCTGGAGGGGGGCGGGGGTGAGACAGGCAGTGACGAGTCTCTCAGAATTCTTTGTTGCCTCCCACTGTGGACAGAACTCTGCTCCTAGAAATATCCCTCCTCCTCATCAGAGGAGTCAGTTTCCAGAGCACACGTGCAGGGTGGGTTGGATGCTCAGAGTAAGGGCATATCCAGCTGTTGGCAGTGCCAACCACAGCCTTGTGGAGCACAATGCTGGCACACAGAAGGCTTTTTTGGTTAATATTTTTTTAAATTTTGAAATAATTTTAGATTTAGAGAAGAATTGGAAGATAATACAGAGAGTCCCTGTATTCTCTTTGCCTCGCTACCCCTAATGTTAACATCTTACATAACCATGTATAGTTATCAAAACTAAGAAATCAACATTGGTATAATACTAGTAACTAAAGACTTAATATTAGGATTTCATCAGTTTTTCCCACAATAGGCTATTGATGGCTATGATTTCCTAACAGGAATACCTTTGAGTCAAAAGATAAAAGGGGGGCTTCCCTGGTGGCGCAGTGGTTAAGAATTCGCCTGCTAATGCAGGGGACACGGGTTCGAGCCCTGGTCCAGGAAGATCCCACATGCCGCAGAGCAACTAAGCCCGTGAGCCACAACTACTGAGCCCGTGCACCACAACTGCTGAGCCTGCATTCTAGAGCCTGAGAGCCACAACTACTGAAGGCTGCGTGCCTAGAGCCGGTGCTCCGCAACAAGAGAAGCCACCACAATGAGAAGCCCGCGCACCACAACGAAGAGTAGCCCCGGCTCGCTGCAACTTGAGAAAGCCCACATGCAGCAACGAAGACCCAATGCAGCCAAAAATAAATAAATAAAATAAATAAATTTATTAAAAAAAAAGATAAAAGGGAGTACATGTTTGATAAAGTCAAAAATGAGACTCAGGTGTTGGTATTCAACTAGCGGGTCAGGAAGCCAGTCTAGATAAAGAGAGCAGCCAAGCATCATTTAAGTTTTCTGAATGTTGTCAGGATACATACTTCTCCCTTCTTAATTATGTTGGTCTTTTCTTTAGGCACTATAGCTCTTTCTCTAGTTAACTCTCTCTGCTGTTTTCTTCTCCTGTCAATCTCTGGTCTTTGGGAATTAGTGGTCCAAGTGAGTAGCAAAGTGGTTTGTTAACAATGAATTAGAGCAGAGGGCCAATTTTACTTTGTCCTAGATTAAGATGAAACATGTAAATTTCTAAGTGCAGCCCTGTGTGGGAATTGTAGCAAACAACTGAAAGTAAGTGCTAATAGAATGATTTAATAGAGGCAGCACTTAATCCAGGCACTTTTGATTTTTTTTTCCAGCTCTAAACTTCTTATTCTTAAATGAAATTAAGTTTCTACATTTAAATCTGGTGTCTGCCATTAAGTTCTAAACTAGAAAGTTCGGCCTAATACTTCATTGCTTGGGACAGATAAGAAACCAGACATTAAAATTTGATTCGAGGTAATTTGTTTTTTAGAGACCGTCACTGCATGGGACAACCATAGATCAGTGATTTGAGACACCTTTTAGATTCTTGTTCATCTCTCTTTTTTGTTCCTTCACATGTAAATTCTCTTCTGAATACAATTAACTTTCAGTGCTGGAGCTGTGAGTTTAAACAAGAGGATTTCTCAGAAAACCCTCCAACAAATTCTAAAACCGATTTATTACTATGTGTGGATTATCCCTGTCACGGTAGGACTTATCTTGAAATTGGCACTACCAGACTTTCTTCTTGGCATTAAGACTTGCCTCAAATGAATCAGGGTCTTGGCCCATCAGCAATAATAACTTTACACTGTGCAGTGCTCTGCAGCTCACAACGCTTTTCTACTTTTGTTCTCATTTTGTCTTTAGGCATCTCAGTGGCATCTGTACTTCATAACTCAAACAACTGAAGCTTTGGATGTGTAGTTGCCCAAGGATACAGAGTTAGTAAGCGACTGAGTTGGGATGAGACTCTAGGTGTATTTCTTTTTCCTAGCCAAGCAAATTCTTGGTCTTAACTCCAAACAAACCTTAGACACTGTAGTGCTGCCCTCCATGCTGCAGGAGGGTTTGTGTGCTTGCTCTTCTCTCACAGTAGAAGTGGCCTCAAATTTCAATAATGTTCAAATGTCAGTGACTTTCAAATGTAATTTGTCTTTGGCTCTGAAATCAGTTGACCAAAACTAATCTAATAACATGGAGCTTTCTTTGTTTAATCAAATCGTAAGAGAGGCAATAATAAAGGGCTTTCTCAAATTGTCAGCAGGGGTTATCTCTTTTTATTACTTTAGCTGTTTCCAGTGGAAGTTTTTGCTGCTATAGAATAACTAGAAAATCTAGTTCTGTTCTAGTGTTACTGACCTTGCCTATTCTAGACTCTTGCCTTGATAACTCTTCCCTGGTCTAACTTTTGTTCATGTATGAGTTTGCCTTTCTAATATTGTTAGGACTCAAGAGAAAGCTTTTTTATCTTGGGTTTCCTCATTTGCAAAGCACTATGACCTCAGCTTTTCCTGCTTGTAATACCATTAGAACTTTTAAGACCTAATCAGAGTTGGACAAAGACTTAATTTCATGAAAACACTTGGCAGACAAATCATGGGAGATGGATAGGCCCTGCTTGGATATGATACAGTAAAAATTAGCATAGATTGAGAAGGGAAAAATCTGCCTTGCCATTCATCAAGTTGAGATAACAGATTAAGTAAATTGTAAGTTATCAGGAAACATTTCTCTCCAGGTCATCAGAGCTGTGAAGTATCATAAGAACATGCTATTTTTTCTTAAAGCAAAACATAGACATTACTCCAGTTTCTTTTATGACAGTACCATTAATATGAAAACCTGATGATGATAATATGAAAAGAAGGAAGGAAAGAAGGGAGAGCGGGAGGGAGAAAAGAGGGAGAAATAAAGCTATAGAACAATATCACAACTGAAAATAGGCTCCGGCAACATATCAAAAGAAAGATACAGTATGACTAAGGGACCAGTGTGGCTTGAGATCAGGAAATCTATCAACCCAATCTATTAAAGCAGCAAATTAAAGGAAAAATAATCATATGATTATAACAACATGTTCTAAAAAGGCATTTGATAAAATATAGTCCAAATCTCCTTCTTTGATGACTTCTTTCTTACTCAATGAGAAACTTTGTTCTGTAAAATCATAGACTATCAGAAACTTAACTTTTTGAAATTAGATCAGTAAGGTGAAACTCCCCACTCTTGCCTGGAATGTCTGAGTCTCTACGACAGAGCAAAGCAGTCTGGATTTCCAACCCAGGTGCAGATAAGGGGTTTCAGGATACAACATTCCACATCTGCATTAATTTTGTTATCCCTAAGGACACAGGAGCTTGGGACCACATAGCAGTGCAGACCTGATGTTGATGTGTTTACACACGGCCCTGCTTTCCTTTGGAGCCCATCATTTACCTAAGGTCCACTCCCCCACTCCCCCAATCTTGCAAGAACTACCATTTCCTTTGGTGGGAGATGCCCCATGACTCCTTTGTTGTTCATTCTTACTTATTGCAGTGAGTCAACAAACCTGACTCTGTCAGACTACAGGTTTGTCTCTGGTCTTTTGAGGCTGATTGAACTAAAACAGATGGCCAGTGGGTGGTTGGTTTTCTAGGAAAAAATTGTTCGCTCAAAAAGCACCAGGGCAAGACTCTTTCTGAAGGAAAGGGAACTGAGCCTGTCAGATTTTGGCTGTTCGGGGTTGTTTTGTAAGTTGCTTATGGCCAAGATTTTGGCCAAAATGTAGCTTAGCAGGGCCTCAGTGTCATCTGCAAGCAGTTTTACCCCTGGTGTGCAGCCAATCCCCCTCCCCTATTGCCCTTGCATGACCAGCTTGATCTTACAGTTGAGAATAAGGAAGAAATTCAGATACCTTTATGCTGGCTTCTAGACAGAAGTTTCTCTTGGAGAATGGCATTCTTCAACAAACTTCTCAGTCTTTGCTACAACCTGGTGAGAATCTTCGGTAACCAAATGAGTTCATCTTCGTAGGGACAACTTCACTTACGAAAAGCAGCCTGGCCTGACTTGAGACTAAACAATCTTTCCTTGGCCAGGCATCACTTGCATCTTGTTCCCGTGAATGTTAAAAAGCTAAAGTTAATGGCTGGTAATCCCTTCGGTTTTCTATCTCTGTTATACCTTATTTCTCATCTTAGGTCTGCAAGTGAGGGAAACAAACTAGAAAATTTACTTACTTTTCTTATTCTCCATTAAGTCTCTGATTCAGACTTTACTTTTTACCCACAAGTGACTTCTTCCACATCTTAAACTCAGATATGTTATTCTAAAATACCTAAGCAGCTAGCTGTGGAGAAAAATTGAGCCTAAAGGCATTAAGTCAGGTCATATCCTTTAAGGTGTTAGGGGCTTGACTTGACCTGCAAGGACCTTGACTCTGCCTCTAACTTTCTTTGTTTACCTTGCGCATGTCTATTTCCTTCTCAGTTTCCTAGTCTGTGAAAGGGTAAGTGGTTTCAGTCCATGTCCATAAACTCTGTTGGACTCAAGAATTTTGCAGAATTTCCTGTTTGGTTGCCAGAAGCCCCTAGGGCTCTGAGTCGGGTTTTGCTTTGCAGAGGTTTGCCCAGCTGCACCACTACTCCTTACCATGTGAGGGCGCTGTGTGGCTGCAGTTGCCTTTGAATCTCTCTAGACATCACATAGACTACTCTTTCAGGCACCCACAGGTAACATTGAACCTAACAGTAGTTTTGCCTCAGGACAGAGGCTCAGCTGAGCTGTGGCCATGTTGTGATAGCCCTTGGGGAGTAAAACCATTGGGGGGAGCCCTAGGAAGAGAAGAGACCTATTGGGCAGAATAACAGTTGGGGGTGTGGGCGGGCTGGTTGTATATGGAGCTGAGGGTGGCCCCACAAGGGGGCCACATGTGTTTGGAAGCAGAGAGAGGGACATGGACTAGTAAGCAGCAGTGCGGCAGGCTGTGTCAAACACGGATGGAAGAAATCTTAAAGGCAAGTGGCCAGTTAAAAAGTCAAGTTGCCAAATCAGATAGAGGATAATCCATTCTGTTTACAAGGGTAACTAGTCCAAAAAAACCCCAGGAAGTCCTGAGCAACAGAGCCCATTGATGGGAGTAAGCTAAATGACTGGTGGCAGCTGGGGACTTCTAGGATACTGGGGAGGAGTGATGTACCCCAGGTATTGTCCATCTGATGAGCATTCAGTGATCGGTGCCAGAGGGATAGAAGCTGTAGTTTGTGTGGAATTGTTCTGGGGGCGAGAAATTGCTGGCTGAAGCAGGAGACGTGCAGCATTCACGTTATGTGTGAGAAATGAAATGGCATATTCACTGGGAGTGATGGGAGAGGAGCTGTAGGTGCACGCTTGACGAGGCTTGAGCTTATCCTCTAAATGTGGCTTGGGCTGAAAATCAAGTGGTTTAGTCCACACATTGTGAAGTTTTACTAAGCAAGGTGGTCATGGCTGGGGTAACTGTGGTACCTGTGTTAAGTCTGGAATAAGCCGTTTCTTTGAAGATGCCCTCTAGGGTAGTGCCACGACAGCCTTTGGGAGAATTCATACAAAATCCAGAGAAACTCAGAGCTTGGAAGAGTGCAAGATTTCAAGTTCCCATACCTTGTTCTAAGTCAAATTTGGGTGTCACAAAGAGTTTCTCAAAGGTTGCCTATTATGTCAGGTAAATCGCCAAGGATCTCTATGTTAAGAGTGTGACAGAAGGAAGAGGTGAACACAAGCCTCTTGGAGCTATTGACTCTACCTGAAGCAGTATCCCAAGGAGGCAATGCCCAGGTAAATTGCCCTAATTCCATTCATAGTCTTGGATTTTGTCCTTGCTGTAGGTGGCCATCCATCCATTGTCCACGCCAGATTGTTTTCTCCAGCTTCAGTGACAGCTAAAAGCCCTTCCTGAAGGCTGGCAAGACTGGGGGTATCCCAGAGGTATAGTTTAACACAGACCTGTGACCTTCACGTGTGAAGGAGCAAAAGCAATTAAAGGATGGGCTACACTCTGATCTTGGTGACATGGCAGAGGTTGAACTCTCCATTAGCCAAGCCCTGGAACAACTCCTGCTGGGAGTTAGCGTTAGCAAACTCAATCTGTCTGGCTTCCAGAAGGGAGTCTCCTTTGCAATGTGCTGGGTCCTGGGAACTAGGCCAGTTGAGCAGGTATGTTAAAACATAGAGGCAACTCCCCTGGCTCTGTGTTTGAAATATTTGTGGAGATGGAGCACTTGAAGTATGAATATGAGGAGCAAGGCATTGTGGGACGCGTAGATAGGTCTGGTGGCACAGCCGAGAAAAAAATGGCTGGATCTTGTGGTAATGCTGATGAGGCTAGTAGCTTAAAGAATACTAGTGCCAAAGGCTCAGCAAAGTCAGTAAAGTAAGACAGAAGTCTGTTTCACAGGGTGGTTTGATGAGATACTGCCCCATTCCTAGCAGAGGCTCCCCATCAACAGGTGGCTTACATTTTCTGCTGGACTATTGGACCAAGGCTGGGTTCACAAATCTGCTGATTCTCTTTAATAGACCATCATGTTGGACTGGAGACAGGTTTATTCAGCCGCACTGCTCAGAAGGATGAAATGAGCATGGGGGATGGGATATATAATGTAAGGTCCTGCTTGTCAATGTCTACTGCTGGGCCAGGGTGCTTCCTAGTAGAAGGGGCAAACACTTTCTGAGCCTGGGGCATCACACTGTAGCAGCTCACCTGTAGGACATGCCTCCTCTGTGGAGGCTAGTGTGAATGTGGCTGGCTTCAGGGCCCCATCTCCTGTTCAGTGGAGGTAAGCAGGAAATGTGTGTGGGGAGGTGAATAGAGCTGATCTCCAGCCATTCTCAGTTCTACTCACTTAGAGGCTGGGCAGCCCATTGGGCTGGATCATTGCCTCCTTCACCTCCATGTACCTCTTCCAGGGCTTAACAATTGGGCCAATGCCACTGATCATGCATGTATGTGCAGGGAGCACATGTCTTGTGATGAAAGGGCCATGACTTCTCTCTGGATTACCAAATTTCACGACTAGAGCTGTGGGTCTGCCCCATGTCCCCCCTCCCTAGTAAGCTGAGACCTAAAGAATGTTGCTGTTCTGTTCCCTATGAGTTTTGAATTTTGTAGTTCCATATTCAGTTATAGCTGAACAGAACAACTGGACAAGTGGGTGAGCTTGATGCAATTAGTCTGGGACGGTAGCAACACGGGCACTGCAGGCATCAGAGCAGTTACTACTTGAGATTATAGGGCTAGTATTTCTGACCCAGTGGCTTCTCTGTAGTCCTAGTCTTTTCAGAGACATCTGAGTTGCAAAGCTGCATGGTCTTCATGGGAGCCCTAGAATCTGAGAGGTTGGTTTAATCTGATCCAACTGATCAATGAATGAGTCCTGTAATGAGAGAGGAAACTCTGGTTCCAAAAGCTATAGGCTTCCCTCAACTCTAATTTGCTCACCTACTAGATGACCCCGATTTGAAAAGGAACAGACACGCCAGTGTCCATCTCTAGAACAAATCTGTTCCTTTTCAAATCGGGGTCATCTAGTTTTGTTTCCTACTTGTCCAGGTCTCCCAGACGTCTGTTAGACTTTTGTCATATGTGAAAGACTTCCTAGTGCATTCATTATAACACCTATGTAATCATTTGCCTGATGAGGCCAGGGAGGGTAGCCTTTGCTCTACAGACTCTCAGCCCTTTATAGTTGTGTTGTATTAGAAGACTCTTGGGAACTTCAATGGTACCCTAATACATATGAGGTTACCGTTGGCAGGATCTACTGCTAGGACAGCAAATAGGCAAAGCTTGCATTGAGAAGGAGATGCTCATCTTTGTATGAGAAGCATCAGGTAAATGTCTGTTTATGTCTGATTCTGAGAATAGCACATATAGGGAAAAAAAGAGCAAGTAAAGTGGAGAGGAAGATGTCTCAAGCTGAGCAAGGGAGGTAATTGAATACGTTTAAGAAACAGAATAAGCAAATGTTCAAAACAGAAATCAAATAACTGTACTTAGAGGCAACTTTAGCTAACAGAAAGAACAGCCAGGAGTAGCTGTCACTAAGTCAGGCAGCCCAAAGACATGGCATACTGCTTTATCCCCAGCGTCTCGAATGAGTACTAGTGCTATTAGTGAGATGACACGTGTATATCAAAATGTTTAGAACCAGGTGCCATAAAGACAAAACAGGGTGATGTGGTTGGGGTAACTACAGCAGGGGTGGCTGTTTTAGTTAAGGTTATGAGGGAGGCCTCTTTAGTGTAGAGACCTGAATGGGAAGTAAACAGCAGAATGAATGCCTGGAGGGAGGGAGTTGCTTTTTACTAGAACTCTAAGTGCAAGAGGACAGAAATATGACCAGGGTGGCTGAAGAGTGCTGAATAAAGAAGAAAGTGGAATGAAATAAGGCAGACAGGGGCTGGATTATGTAGTCTTGTAGACCATGGTAAAGAGTTGGGATTTTTTGTAAAGTATATTGTCAACTTGTTGGGAGGTTTTAAGCAGGGGCGTGATACTTGACATATGTGGCCAATAGGTGATCCTGACCTGTGCAGAGGTGAGAATGGAGCAGGGCCAGTTAGGAGGATTTGGCAGTAGTCTAGCAGATGGTGGTGGCTCAGGTGGATGTGATGGAAGGTAGTGAGAAGTGGATCTATTTTTGAAAACTTTGAAGCTTTAACTTCCATGACTATTGACGAATTGGCTGTGGGATATGAGATGAATCAAGGGTAGCACAAAATTTTGTCCCAGACTACTGGGTAGATTGGCTGAGTTGAGTAAGACCGGGTGTGTGTGTTCTTGATCATTGAGATCAAGAACAGTCACTTATCTTTGTATCTCCAGGGTCTAGCCCCTGACACACAGCAGGTGCTAAAATGGTTGAAATGGATAGAAATATTGCCATTAAAAAATTATAGGGAATTCTCTGGTGGTCCAGTGGTTAGGACTCTGTGCTTCTGCTGTAGGGGATACGGGTTTGATCCCTGGTTGGGGAACTAGGATCCTACATGCTGCACGGCAAGGCCAAAAATATATATATATATATAATATTAGAATTAGGGAATTTAGCAGGAAACTCATCATTCTCTCAGTAGGAAGCCTCTCCTACTCCATCCTTTGTTTCCTGATTATCTAGTTTTTCTAGTGTATAAACTTTCATTCTCCACTGACTGGTTCTCTTTGTTTCTGAGACCGTGGAATGGGGACCCTGTTGATTAAATCACAGAGCCTTCTTGTCAGTGTATTGAAGTATTTATGTGTATCTTGTGTGTGAGTCCACGTTCTGGGTCTTCCTCAGATAACCCCACTGTAACTCCTAGCTGCCTTAGGCACATTGCAAATGACCCCAGGGTTGTCATGCTTTGCTCTATAAGGGTTTTTACCGGGGCAGGAATATTCAGTTAGATGCATTAGATCCCAGGGACTTTGGTTTATATTTCTACACTATCTGACTTAGTCGGAAAAACTCATCTTTCTTACATCTGTAATATAGCAGCAAAAATTTACAAACTAGTATCAACTCTGCTACCCACAGTGAGAATGCTAAAGCTGAGAGGTTTTTCTAAAAAATCAAATGTAGCTGTGCAGACATTGCCATTTGGGGCTGATCTAAGAATCTGCTTTATAAATTTGCTTGTAATAATTGCAAACAAGCTATCTCAGAAATATCTGTTTGCTTGCATCGTTTAAGGGTTAAAGACTTTTCATATAGAAAAGTCAGAGGCTTCGTCTTTCCCGTTGCTCCCAATCAAATTGACAGTATTGGCCATTTCAGTATGCAACATTAGAGTGAGGTAGAAATAAGCCAGAGGCTCATTGTCACTAGCTATATTTCAGTATAGCATTTTTAAAAATGCTGCAGTGATTTCTCCTGCCCTTTGGAAGGTGTTTTCTTCTCTGCAGTTGCAGCAGGGGTTCTGTGTCTTTTTCACATGGACTACTTAGTTTGAAATCTGTCGGCAGTTCAGAATAATGCATATAAAAGTCTAAAATAAAACACATGGGTTTTCAAATAAAATAATTTGAAAGGTATCAATTTTAAAGCAAACTTGTAATATAAAAATATGTACCTTAATGCATTAAATAACAAGACAATATATTTTAAATACAGGCAAGTTGAAGTTTAAAGACAGCAGTGTGAAGGCTGCTTAGCTTGAATCACAACATTGAATTGGGGTGGTCTTTGGGCAAGACAATATGCATGTCATACTGGACATCCAGTCAGTTCTGATTTTCTTGTTTGTTTAATGGATACAAGGGTTGAAAAAATCTGTTTCACAAATGTATTGGTTCAAAAAAAGGTAAAGCTTCCCTAATTCACATTGTAAGGCAAAAACACTTGACTTCTCCAAGGTTTTTTGAATTAAATTCCAGTTGTATTAAATCATTTGCACTAAGATCAATAAGCTATTTTGCAACTCAACAATATAGAAATAACCCAATTAAAAATAGGCAAAGGATTTGAATAGATACTCCTCTTAAGAAGAAATACAAATGGCTAATAAGCATATTAGTCATTAGAGAAATTCACATCAGAACCACAGTGAAATACCACTTCACACCCACTAGGATGGCTAAAACAAAAAAGACAGACAGTAACAAGTGTTAGCAAGGATATGGAGAATTGGACCCTCCTACATTGCTGCTGGGGATGTAAAATGGTGCCACTGCTGTGGAAAACAGTTTGTCAGTTTCTTGAAATGTTAAATATAGAATTATCACATGTCCCAGCAATTTTACTCCTAGGTATATATCCAAGAGAATTTAAAATATACATCAACACAAAAACTTGTACATAAATGTTTATAGCAGCATTATTCATAAGAACCAGAAATGGAAACAACCCAAATGTCCATCAACTGATGAATGGATAAACAAAATTCGTCATGTCTATACAATGGAATATTATTCAGCAATAAAAAGGATGAACCTTGAAAACAATATGCTAAATGAAAGAAGTCAGTCACAAAAGGCCACATATTGTATGATTCTATATATGTGGAATGTCTAGAATAAACAAATCCATAAAAACAGAAAGTAGATTAGTGCTTGCCAGGGGCTGGGAGGAGAGGGGATGGGGAAATGACTGCTAATAGGTATGGAATTTCTTTTTGGGATGATGAAATATTTGGAAATTAGATGGTGGTGATGGTTGCACAACCTCCTGAATATACTAAAGAAACACTGAATTTAATACTTTAAATGGGTTAATTTTTTCATATGTTTATTATATCTCAAAACCACTATTTTAAAAAAGTCAATAGGTCATCTTTGGCTATGCCAAATTCTTTGATACAGTTTTACATTTAAGAAGAGATTACAAACCCATGGTTCAATTTTACCATCAAGAAAAGAGTTCTGCAGTGTTTCTAGGTGTTAACAGCTATCTTTTGTCAGTGAACTAGACAGAATTTTGAATTGCAGCTTCATCTTGGTAAAGAACTTCTTCCAGCATTCCACGTATGTGGCCTTCTGTGCCTTTCTAGAAAAAATGGTTTTCATGTGTAATTGGTTTTCTTGCAAAAGTGATTTTTTAAATGTGGGGTGGGGTATTTTCACAGAATGGTATATGAATACCCCTTGTAAAATACCTTGTATCACCCTTGTGCATGTCTTCACTTCCTAACCATGTACAAAAGGAGTATAAGGAGAAAAACATCTGTTACTCATCACATTTACACTGTGCATGACTTACAACATTGCACAATCTGTTAGTAATATCTGTTTAAATGTCTCATTTAAAGTTACTTCAACTCAGATGTGTTTGAACTTGCCTGGCCCACCCTTGTAGTCCATGTACTGTCTTACAAAAGTCAGGCTGCTTTATGGAGAGCTGTGTTCTCATTTGTGCTAGTTTTGCAAAAACTTAACAAGAATGTCTCACAACCTTCCATGTGTAGATTGAAAACTAACTGTGGATAGGGAGTACAGGAAAGCAACATGGCTTTCCTGGTCGCCTATGAAATAACTTTCTACTTCATTCCTCAGTAGCTGAATGTCTACCTGATGTAGAATTGGGCAACTGCCTTGTCCAGATATCTGTAGACACAAAGACAGTGATCATGTGACAACTGGTGGCTACTCTACTACTGTAATTTTGAGGTAGTGATAAACATAAATTTGAGATCTGCATCAAGGTAATGTGGAATGAAAAGAACTGATTTCTGTTGTGACAAATTCATAGATTCTGCTAATGGTGAATGTATTAGCTGAAGAAGTACTAAATTTAAGTTAGAGGTTAGTAAAAATAAAGATGAATGCTTTCCCAATCAAATTAATATTCCATGGATATTATAATACTTTGGATTCCTAACTTAAGAACCCCTAGTATAAAAGATAGATTGCTTATTTTGGCCTGCAGCACATGGGTCACGGTCATCCCTACTGTGGCAGCGTATTTTATAAGGCTCCTTACTCAGATAAGTTATTCCGTGAGGCCAGGGATCCAGCTGCAAGTTTTCAAAGGATCTCTGACCTTGAGAAAGATCTCTGACGCTCCTTTACCTCATTTAAACAACAACAAAAAGTTTTATTTTGAGGTAATTATAGATTCACGGTAATTTGCAAAAATAATACAGAGAGTCCCGTGTACCCTTCACCATCTTCGCCTAGTGGTAGTATCTTACATAACTCTAGTACAGTGTCAAAACCAACAAACTGACATTGGTACAATTTTTTTCATGTTTAAATTAGGATATTGGGCTGCCTTGATTTAAGGAAATTAATCACTTAAGTTGATAAACATCCACTGTTTAACCCAAAGTGCATTTTGATAGTTCTCAGTCTGGAGTACTTGGGGTTTGCTAGCGAGGGTCAAATCTCTACCACATGACAAGAAACAGGATTCCAAATGTGGGGATGTTATGAGTTATGTGTTATACCACTTCTCAGGAGCCACCCTATATCCATGCCCTATAGCCTTGGGTTTGCCCAATCTTTTGGGCAGAACTTCATCTTCACCAAGTGGCTTTCACTTTTTCCCTGCAAGTAGTTGTGCTCCAAAAAGAGCCCCATGGGGCCTTGAGAAAACCTGCCTCATGCTCTCAAGATGTAAGATGAAAACTGACCATTTACATTTCTAGCTTTTCTGACTTCTCTAGTTCTGGTGACAGCTTGAGCAGCTATCTTTTTGAGCATGAATAGCCCAGTGAGACCTCTTAATATCCAAGATATACTAGGTAATACCTGATAGCCTATCTAGCCATTTGGTTTTGTTTAAGGCATGATAGACCTCAAGTGCCATTATAAGTACCCTCTGCTTCATGCAGCACCATCAAACGTTTGCTTTGTATTGTCTCAGGTCTTGATATGCCAACACTTAAAATTCAATATAATAAAGTCTGTCTCAGCAACTAGACATAATATCTCTTAAGAGGCAGGGGACCGTCTTAGTCATCTCTCTCCCTAGCACATGAAAGCTATATGAGGTCTGTGGAAGGAGGAAATGTATATTAGCAGAAAGCCAGACTAGCATTTTGTGCATCTCTAACACATTCCTGCTCAACTGCTTAAAGTATCTTCTATGGCTGTTTGACCACATTTGCGAGATACCCTCTACCACCCAGGCTGGGGCCACGTCTGTGCTGTCACACCCCCTTAGTGTCGATATGACTTTCAACTGAGCTGGAGAAAGTTGAGTGTGGGCTTGAAGGGTGTTGGAGTGGTGGCCACCTAGTCACAATATTTGAAAACAGTTGTGTAGTTGTGCTATGATTGTTAAATGGCCCACCTGAGCCCACCTAGGACTAGTCCATCAAATGACCCCTAGAAGATGGCATTAGCCTTTGTGTGGGGGAGACTGCACTGAGTGTTCCTGCTTCCTCTCACACAGCTCTCTTGGTGTTCAGTTTGTGAACCAGCCGCCACCTTGCAAGGTGCCACATGTTACTTTCAGGGCTTCTGAGACTACGCTTTTTTTTTTTTTTAACTATTTTTTTAAAAAATTTATTTATTTATTTTATTTTATGGCTGTGTTGGGTCTTCGCTTCTGTGCGAGGGCTCTCTCTAGTTGCGGCAAGTGGGGGCCACTCTTCATCACGGTGCGCGGGCCTCTCACTATCACGGCCTCTCTTGTTGCAGAGCACAGGCTCCAGACGCGCAGGCTCAGCAGTTGTGGCTCACGGGCCCAGTTGCTCCGCGGCATGTGGGATCTTCCCAGACCAGGGCTCGAACCCGTGTCCCCTGCATTGGCAGGCAGATTCTCAACCACTGCGCCACCAGGGAAGCCCTGAGACTACGCTTTGAACTAAGGCTTTCCGTGTCTGTTTTTGTGACTTCTTTGACGTCGCTGGAGGCTGACCCCTCTCGCTGTTTTCTTTGCTGCCTTTAATATCATCAGTTGGGCTGGAAGAGATGAGTTAACCACCAACACCAGGTCCTTGTTTCACTTTTGTGAGATCATAGGCCACTGTGGTAATGCTGTGATTGGAATGCCGTGTCTGGAACATTGGTGAGTCTGACACTAGGTAAGCCAGCATTCTCACAGTGAAGAATGATGACCCTATTAGCTTTGTTCTACAAATAAACATTTTATATCATCATTCCTTATATCGACTTTGTTCCTATAAATTCTACGTAATTAAGGGCATTACTGATAGGATGAGCATCCTACCAGAATACTAGTTATTCTTTTTCTATAGACAATAAAAATTACTACTACTTTTTAGCACTCTTCTGTCTCAAGTGAAGTTTGGTGTGAGTGCAAGAATTCAGTAACAAGGTCGTGGCAAATCATTGTAACCTATTTTTTTAAATTCAAATAGCTCTAGGTTTCAAGATAGTGCTAGTCTAACTCATAATAGGATGGTAACCTAATTTGTCTATTGGTATATTTTTTATGACTCTGTCCTCAAGGAATTTAAAGTCTGGAGGGGAGATCAAATAGGTCTTACAAATTTCGCTTAAGTTGATGGAACAGGTACAGGTGGAAATTCATACCCCTTTCACTTCATGCTGAGAACAAAGCTAAGTTAAAATTTTAAAAAATTGAAAAAAATTTTCATTACGTTTTATTGGAGTATAGTTGCTTTACAATGTTGTGTTAGTTTCTGCTGTACAGCAAAGTGAATCAGTTATACGTATACATATATCCCCTCTTTGTCTATTGGTATTTTGAATGTATCAGATATACAATAATGCTTTACAAATAACTAGTAATGAAAAGCAAGGCTTACCATACCCAAGTAAAAAATGTCTAGGCTGTAGGTAGTTCTAAAGTCTTGGAAGAATTAAAATAAAAATTAGGAGTTGGGAAGAGGACTCTATAGACCTGATGTGGAAAACTTTGTACTAGACTGTGGCTTCAAGTCCATGCATCTCCCATTTCTGACTCGAATTTGTTCCTGAAAACATGCTGATAGCAAAATTTGGAAATGCAGGATTTTTACTTTAAATGGCAAAAATGTGTTATCATTCCATTCCCAAACCCTAATCCATTCCCCCCAATTCTACTAAGAAACAAAACAAATTCTTAAATACCTATAACAATTCATAAAGGATTTTTTGCATAATAGCATGCTAAACCATTATTTCTAGTTACTTAACACTTACTGAATTCATCAGCTGGGCGTATTTGTTTTCAGGGTACAACAAATGTGAATTGTTTTCTTTCTATATAGCAACAAACTCATCGGAGGAAGATAGGCAGGACCTGGACATTATTTCTCATAGACTTCTTGCCCTACTTCTGCAGGCTGCATTTCCTTGGCTTCTGTGAAGGCTGACTTCTGGCTGCCTTTGGCCAATGGAGACATTGGGGAGAGGTCAAGGATTGGTGGGAGGGGAGAAGGAAGTTACTTCTCCCTCTCCTTCTCTGCCTCAGACGTTTCTTTGGCAGTGTCTCCATTTCTTCCTGAAACCTAACTCCTGCTGTAGTTTCAGAGAACTCTGTTTATTTAGCCTAGAGGGTCAAGAGAGTTTTCGTTGGCTCCTGGCTTTGCTCATCTCTAGGTTGCTTCACCACTCTGTTTGCTTCTCATTTCCTCTATTCTTTGTGTGAACAATTCGTTGTTCAGTTCCATCTATTGTAAATACTTGAAGTAGCTTCTGTTTTCTTGTTTAGACTCTGATGCACTGTTCTGCTTGGTTGGTGCCAATGAGAAAGTGTGAGCCTGTGAAGGAGTGAGTGAGATAATAAATGCCTGTGGTTCACCCACATCCAGATCAGAGGAATTACTGAACAGTCTATCGTTTTTTTGGCGCTCAGGCAGTGCAAGTAGAGAGTTGTAAACCATGATTGAAACCATAAATAAAGCAATTGAAATTGGGCAACTGTTTGTATTTCCTTTGCTTGCATTGGCACTGCTCCTGATAACAGGATTGAATTTATCATTGCATTTTGGAAGGTGTTGATTCCGTTTATGTCATGATTACATAAATATGATTGCTATTAAAAATAAATCTGAAAGATTTGACATCAGGTTTCTATGCCTCTTCTTCCTTTAGTTAATGGAATTATGTTAAACCTTTTCTTCAAATTGCTTTTCCATTTATTCAGATGGTGTGTGGGTTGAATTATGTTACCCGGAAATATATACTGAAATCCTAACCCCTGATACCTGTGAATGAGATTTTGTTTGGAAATAGAGTCATTGACTAATCAAGTTAAGATGAGGTCATACTGGATTAGAGTGGGCACTCATCCAATATGACTGGTGCTCTTATAAGAAGAGGACACACACACACACACACACAGAGAAGTGAGAATGCCATGTGATGACAGAGGTAGAGATTGAAATGATGGGTCTACAAGCCAAGGAATACCAAGGATTTCAGGCAACACCAGAAGTTAAGAGGAAAGGCATGGACCAGATTCTTCCTTAGCGCCTTCAGAGAGAGCGTGGCCCTACCAGCACCTTGATTTCAGACTTTTAGCCTTCAGAATTGTAAGAGAATAGATCTGTTGTTTAAAGCCACCCAGTTTATGATACTTTGTTATGGCAGACATAGGAAGCTAATACAGATGGTTTCATTTAATGTGGGAAAGATAAGGACCATAGTGCAGACTGTGTTTAAATGGCATGATCAAGAGTCCCAATTCTATGCAGAGAACAGCTGCGGTACCATTGGAGCACACTCCCTACCACGCAAACCTGCACCCAGCTTCAGTGTTTTCACTAGCACGCACATTAACTATTAAAGATTTTCTGTTTGAATAATAAATTCAGGGTAGAAACTTCTAAGTTATAATGAATATTTAGGTAGTGAGTTCAGATAGCGAGGGATACCTTTCATACCCACGATAGGCTGAAAGGAAAACAAACTCCTGTATCAATCACAGTCCTACCAGAGAAAGAGGACCAGTAGGATTGACTCTCTCTCTCTCTCTCTCTCTCTCTCTCTCTATCTATCTATCAAATATCAAGAGATTTATTTAAAGGAATCCGCTCATGAGATTGTGGAGGCTAGCAAGTCTCTAACATGTAGGTCAGGCTGGCAGGCTGGAAAGCCTTGGGCAGGAATGCATGCTGCGCAGCAGTCCACAGAGAGTATTTCTTCTTCCTCAGGGAAACCTCGGCTTTGCTCTTAAGGTCTTTTAACTGATTGCATCAGCTTCGCCCAGATTATCTAGGATAATCTCTTTTACTTAAAGTCATTTGATTATAGACATTAATCACATCTACAAAAAGACTTCACACCTATATTAGAGTTAAATTAAACTCTGGGCACCATAGCCTAGCCAAGTTGACACATAAAACTGACCATCACAGCTAATAAGCATTGTACATATTTTCCTCATTATGAGTCATGTTTTCCTGCTTCCTTGCATGCCAGGTAATAATTGATTGGATGCCAGACATTGTGTATTTTACTGCATTGGGTGCTGGGTATTTTTGTATTGCTGTAAATGTTGAGGTTTGTTCTAGGATATAGTTATGTTACTTGGTAACAGTTTAACCTTTTCAGGTCTTGCTTTTATGATTTGTTAGGAGGTTCTCGAACACTGCTCAGTCTAATAATTCTCCACTACTGTGGCAAGATCTTTCTTTTTTTTTAACATCTTTATTGGAGTATAATTGCTTTACAATGGTGTGTTAGTTTCTACTTTATAGCAAAGTGACTCAGCTATATGTATACATACATCCCCATATCCCCTCCCTCTTGCGTCTCCCGCCCACCCTCCCTATCCCACCCCTCTAGGTGGTCACAAAGCACCGAGCTGATCTCCCTGTGAGATGCGGCTGCTTCCCACTAGCTATCTGTTTTACATTTGGTAGTGTATATATGTCCAGTGGCAAGATCTTTCTGAGTATTCTTCCCAGTGCCTTAGAAATTGTTACTTTTTCCTGCCCCGCTAGTGGAATCAGGCACTGTTTTTGGCCCTGTGTGAGAACCAGGTACGGTTTCCTCTAATGCTTTCAGATGGTACGAATATCCAAGGGGGGAACCTCTGCATGTCTCTGTAGTTTTCTCTCCATGAAGCTCTCTCCTCTATGGTACTATGTCCACAAATTCTCGCTTCCTTGGTCTCCCTGGATTCTCAGCGTTATCTTCTCAACTCTGAGTTGGCTTGGCTCCAACTCAGTTCCCCCTCCCTGCACTGTGGCCTGGAAGCTCTCTCAAGGCAGTAAGATAGGTCAAATTGTAGGAATTGCCTTGTCTCTTGGAGATCACTGCCCTTCACTGTCTGATGTCCACTGTCTTAAAAACCATAGTTCTGTGTATTTTGTCAGGTGTGTGTGTTTTTTTTTTTTTGAGGTTGGAAGGTAAATATAGTCCTTGTTACTCCATTTTAACCAGAAGTGGAAATCTGGACCAAAGATTTTAAATATTCAAAAGACTAATCTCTCACATCATCTATAGGGTCCTAGCCAGTGGTTCTCTAGTGCCATGACATCGATTGTAGACCATTCTCACCCTGACCTCCCAGTTGATGAATACTGCTCTAAACCTTTTCTACCTTCCTTTCCCAATTAATCAGATTAATAAACAGTGAAAATGTAAGCCACAGATGGTGAGAGAATATTCCCCCCCCAGAAACCAAATATATGGTGTCTTTTCCAACACCAGGTCTCCAGTTCTCCAACACCAACTGGGTGTCCAACAATTCAGTTCAATTCTGGCACTGACTCCTGGAGTTAGGATCAGATCCCACATATTAAGGGCTCAGTATAAGACTGCCTCCACAGGCTTCCCTGGTGGCACAGTGGATAGGAATACGCCTGCCAATGCAGGGGACACAGGTACGAGCCCTGGTCCGGGAAGATCCCACATGCCACTGAGCAACTAAGCCTGTGTGCCACAACTACTGAGCCTGCGCTCTAGAGCCCGCGAGCCACAACGACTGAGCCCATGAGCCACAACTACTGAAGCCCGCACGCCTAGAGCCTGTGCTCCGCAACAAGAGAAGCCACCACAATGAGAAGCCCGTGCACAGCAATGAAAGAGTAGGCCCGCTCGCCACAACTAGAGAAAGCCTATGCGCAGCAACGAAGACCCAATGCAGCCAAAAATAAATAAATAAATAAACAAATACATAAATAAATAAAAACTTAAAAGCTTAAAAAAAAAAAAGACTGCCCCCATTTCAGACACCAGCTACAGATGGAATGCCCAGCTACTCACATTTATGTCCTGCTGACTACAAATTCAGGGGTTCCCACGACCCGCATTTGGGTTTGATAATTTGCTAGAACTACTCACAAAACTTAGGAAAGTGCTTTACGTATTATTATTGGTTTATTGTAAAGGATAAAACTTAGGAACAGCCAAATAGAGTTGATGCATAGGGCAAGGTGTGGGGAGAGGGGCACAGAGCTTCCATGTTCTCTCTGGTCATGTCACCCTCCCAGCACTTCAGCATGTTCACCAATCTAGAAGCTTCTGAACCCCACTGTTTAGGGGTTCTTATGGAGGTTCCATTATGTAGCTATAATTGACTAAATCATTGCCATTGGTGGTTGGACTCAACCTCCAGCCCCTCTACCTTCCCTAGAGATCAACAGGTGGGGCTGAAAGTTCCAACCCTCTAATCACCTGGTTGGTTCCCTTGGCAACCAGCCCCCCATCCTGAAGCTATTTAGGGGCCCACCAAGAGTAACCTCATTATCATAAACTCAGGTAGGGTTGAAAGAGACTCATTATGAATAACAGAAGATACTATGTCCTATCACTCAGGACATTCCAAGAGTTTTAGGAGCTCTGTGTCAGGACCAGAGACAAAGGCCAAATATATATTTCTCCTTGTACCACGGAGGTACATGGACCATGGAGAAAGGCAGTCAAACAAAATGTGAATTCACAGGTAAAACGTAAACTGAGTAAAGGCAGAGATGGAGTACTTTGTTCCATGCTGTATCTCTGGCACTTAGAATGATACTTGTTGAGTGTTGAACTATGAATGAATCAGACACAAAGGCTCAGATCATTATCTACTGGTGTTGACATTTTACTACTTAAAGTGAAATGTAGAAAACTTACCTCTATTTTTTTTACCTTCCTTCTTTATAATTGTTTTCAGTATATGAAAACCACATCAGATAATATAACTTTTGCTTAATTTTTACCCTTTCTATCATTGTTCATGTTTTTCTAAGTTTCATTCTTTTACCATTTCCTTTGTTTGAAGAACTTTCTTTAGCTATTCTTTTAAAATAGGTATCTGGTAACAAATACTTTTAGTTTTCTTTCACCTGAGAATATTATTTCACCTTCATTCCTAAAGAATATTTTCATTGTGTATAGAATTCCTGGTGAACACATTTTTTTCGTTTATTACATTAAAAAATGTTCCCATGTCTTCTGACCTCCAAGGTTTTCAAAGACAAATCCTTTCATTCAAATCATTATTGTACTATTGGTAATGTGTTATTTCTCTCTAGCTGTTTTTAACACTTATTTCTTTAGTGTTCAGATCACTACCTTACTACAGTCCCTGCTCCTGACTCAGTCTCTGCTGATGGGGGGGCAAACGGAGATTCACATTTTTTTCAGTGGTGTTTGACTGCAATAGGGTGAATATTGTAAAAATGTTTCTGTCTTGTTAGACTACCTGTTATTGTTCTTTTGGCTAGCAATAGCACACTTCTCCTGAGGCCTTTTTGTCTTTCTCATTTCTGTCTCCAGATTGTGGACTTCTCCTGAGCCCAGTCCATATATATTGGAGGCAAAAACAAAACCCAGGGAACTCACCTCCATGTCATCTCTCAAATCCTGAGGTCCCTAGATAGTCTGCCTTCTTCTCTTTATCATTCAGCACCTTTGAATGTTTATTTATGTGTTATTTCCATGGTTTGTAGCTGTACTTCGTGTGAAGAATAAGGTTATCACACCTCTTCCATCTTGTTCAGAATTAGAAGTCTACTTTTTTTTAACATCCTGATGCCTAATCTTTGTCAAAGTATATATATTTTTTAAATGTTAAAAATATCACTTACATACAGTTGAACCTTGAGCAACATGGGTTTGAACTGTACAGGTCCACTTATACGTGGATGTTTTTCAATAAGTACATACTAAAGTACTACACAATCTGTGGTTAGTTGACTCTGTGGATGCAGAACCTCAGATATAGAAAGACGCATATATAGAAGGATGACTGTAAAGTTATACTCAGATTTTCGACTGTGCAGGGGTTGGTGCCCCTAGCCCCCATGTTGCTCAGGATCAACTGTAAATGTTGCAGGTTCATGTCAAATATTTAACTAATTATCAGGAGAACCAGCAAGTTGATAAAACTGGTTCACAGGATAAGTCAAGCGATTCAATGTATGTAGGCTCTGAAAGAATGCTGTTATACCATTGATAAATTAGATACAAAACTGGTTAATGGCCTATAGGGCAACAAAATACCCTTGGGATTATTTTTTCTACTGGAAAGTAAAATCACTTGCCTCTCTATAGGACACAAGTCTACATGTTAATGTGTAACTACATAGTCTTGACCCAAAATAGTAGTGAATGGAATGGAATGATATATTTTCCTATATAATTAAATAATCCATGTATAGATCTTTTAGAAAATACTCCAATATGACATTGAAAAATACATGAATTCATTCTTTTGCATTATTTCTGAGTTTTGCATAAATTTTTCTCAACATCTTTGGACATGTATTCCTTTTGGATGTATCCTTAGAAGTGGAATTGCTAGACTATCTTCACTTTCACGTGGTTCTTTTGCTCTTGGGGGCAGTTCTCCTATAAGCCTAGAGGTGGGGGGCGTAAGATAGAAAGTATCGTTGACAATCTATTACTTTTCTCAATGGGCAAGGTTTGCCATTAAATCGTCCTTCTTTTAATTGTTAACAATGTGGAATTAAAGTCATCGCTGTGGTTTCAGTCTGTTGGTAAGAGGACTTTTTGCTTAATATATGATTCTCAACATGTGTCCTTATCACATGCTGGACCCACATGTTAGGATTTGTCATCTGTCAACTCCCAAAAAAGTACACCAGAAGAACCTATTGATTGAAGAAAGAGTTTACTGGACATACTACAATGAAGGAGAGTACCACACTGACAGTCTAAATGGTGTTTCCAAATGGGAAACCAGGGTATTTCTTGGGCTAAAGGTGAATAATCAAACAAGAAACAGCACATGACCTATTTAGAGATGAAAAGAGGAAACAGAGAAAAGGAATGGAAATAACATGTGACAGACTAATCCTCACAAGAAAAATATTGCCACAGAGAAAATAAAAACTTTGAAATATTTTACCCTAAACAAGAAAACATAAGCAATTGTCTCCATAAAAGAATAACACAGAGCAAATATATAAGAGCACATGGAAAATATACTGACATAGGAAAGATATCTTCTGAGCTCTGTCAAATCATATTTAAAATGCAAAAAAACAAAAATCTGGGGGGTTTAAGAGGGAATTTGAAAGAAGGTGGGTGCTACTAAAATCACAGCAAGCAAAAGGAATGAAATGAAAAAGTAGAGCACAATTATGTATGTGTTGGACTCCCTTGACTACCTCTTTTCTCACTCATCCTTTTATATTCTTTTTTTCCATTTATTTGCTCTGGGCCATTGCTTCAGTACTTTAATGGTTTCAAATCAAACATTAACAGTTTTATGTTTTGTTTCTCTTTCTCTTATGCCTGGCTGTCCAAAGATTTGTTTTGATTTTGGATGCAAAATGGTCATCACTGAAATCTAATAACTTTACTAAGATTGTGTCTTTCCTCCTAGGTTGTGGTGTGGTCTTTTAATTTAAAAGCTTTCTAGAAAGAAGACTGCTTTTAATCTTCAATATTCACTACCTATTAAAGAGTGGTTGCCGCATATAAAGTTCTTTGGTCATGCTTTATTTCCTTAAGCACTTTGCTTGCCCTTATTTGAACAAAAGTTTGGAGAAATGCCTGCAAATATTTTTGGATGAACATTCTAGATCTCAGGGAATGAGCCATTTCCTTAGAAAAACATGAAACTCAATCAGATAAGATTACTGAAAAAAAAAAGATGGTAAAAGAACTCATGAAAATATACTTAAATATATGATTGGCTAAAATACTTTTGGACATTCACATTCTGTTTTATAACTAATTGAAATGGAAGGGAAAGAGGAGATATGGTGGGAAGCAATATCATTTCTACATTGTTAGAGTTTATAACTGTGCTCAGATTTCCTCATCTTTTATAGCTGGGAGGTTACATTGTTTGATGTGCTGTTGGATTAGTTTTACTAGGATTTTGTTGAAGATTTTTTGCATCTATATTCATAAGAGATATTAGTCTGTAGTTTTCGTGTGTTGTCTTTATCCGCCTTTGGTATCAAGTTAATGTTAAAACTAAGAAGGACAAGATAATCAATAAAAATCAGATTGTTGGGGGAAAGGAAGGGGAAGAGGAAGGAACAGTAAACATACTAATTTGAGAACTAAAATGTTAAATCGTTTGTATTTCAAAGTACAAATTTAAATTAAAACTGTTAATGTTACTGGGTAAGCGTTCGCAAAGCCTAAGAGAAAAAAGTAGTTAGATTTATGCTTAAACATGTTGGAGTGGAAGTGTTTGCCTTTAGGGATTAATACTTTTTAAGGAATTCTTGCTCTTACTTTAATTTGGCTCTTTAAAGAAGCAGGGATAAAGAAGATGGGAGAAGAGACAACCGTGAAGACATATAAACACATCTTTGGCAGCTAGGAAGTTACCAGCTGGCAGAGGGGATGCCACGAAAAGTATTCTGATTCAGGCTGCTGACAACGAAATGCTCATCACAAAATACTGTACCTCAGAAGGGGAGCTGAGGCATGGAGCTGAAAATGAGGAAGTTGTTTTAAAAGTCTGCACAATGAACTGTTAGGCCCTGAGCTCCCTTTCCCTCTCCTCCTATGAATCCAGGAGACCGCCCCTCCCAGAACTGCACTGGAAACCAAAGGCTTATTCTAAGGATATGTTGTACCAGAGAAGCTCTTAATTCCAGGATAACAGGCATATTGAAAAGATTGATGAAAGTTTTCCTAACTGAATGAAGAGACTCACAGTCCCTTCTCATGCTCACTCTTAATAATGCTGGCCATTGAACTTGACCCTTCCATCCCACACTGGAGATTGGGACTGTTGAATTTTCTCCAAAGACAAAATTTCTAGAGAAAGCCTATTGATATGAAACTTGGTGGGACTTCAACAAACTTTCAGGAGCTTACCAGATCAGTGTCCACTGAAACTGTAGGAGGAAAACAGAGAGCTCCAGGAGAGGTAGCTCCGAGAAGTCAAAAGATTAGATTTTGACTAGAAAAAAGTATTCATAGGGGTTAACAGTTCGATTGTAGAACATAAAGAACTAGTGATAAGGAAATGAGAAATGAAGAAAATGAAAAACATAAAAAAGGCAAAAAGACATTTGTGGGTGAGTTCCCCAAGCTGGGACAGCTAGAGTTTTCAAGGTCTCTACAGGGGGTTTCTACCCCAACCCCCCACAACTGACTCCCATGTTGGCGTCTCTGGACAACACTGCCCCCTGCTGGACACCTGGATACTGAGCAGTGCTGCCGCTGCCTCCATCCTTACCACCTCTACCAGGGTAGAGCATTTCTCAGAGGTTCAGTGCCTTCTTGATGCCTAGCCTCTTCCTGAGGCACTGTCCCTTGCAGCACCTAGTGCTCTCCATGTTTCACTGCCTTCCTGGGATTTTCACTTTTCATCTGGAAGGTTGTAACACTTCCACTGCTGAGCTAAAGTTTCAAGAGACTGTCCCCAGTACTACAATATTGAAAATATATTTTTTGTGTGTGAAAAATAAGATAAAAATTTGAATGACTTTAATCTCTTTTCCAGTAGGAAACAGAGGAAAAAAGAGAAAGAAATGTATTTTATAGTATTTTAATATTTTGTGATTCCTGTGATCATGGCTTCAGAAGTCAAGATAAGTATGACAGGCATATATCTGAATATGCAAAGGTTGATTGTCCTTTTAGTGTATGTGAAAAGATTGTCCCATTCTGTGGGAAAATTATGCATGCTTCTGCTCAAAGAAGATAAAGTTAGAAGATTGCAAAATGGAGGGAAGAAGGAAGAGAAAACCATACATAACTCAAGCCAATCTTTTTTTTTCTGGCCACGCCAAGCGGCTTGTGGGATCTTTAGTTCCCCGACCAGGGATCGAACCTGTGGCCCCTGCAGTGCAAGTGCAGAGCCCTAACCACTGGACCACCAGGGAATTCCCTCAGGTCAGTCTTGGAGGGAGTAAAAAGTAGAAGAAAGGAGCAGTATGGTTGCCAAAGTATGGCCTGAAGAAGGGGACGTCCGGACATTTGCAAACGGCAAAGATGAAAAGTTGTGGAAAAAAAGATCCCAAATGGAAAAATGATTGTGTTGAAAGTAAAGCAGGGACTGGGTCAGGCAATTGCTAGTATGGGTCAAAAATTGAAGGTCTGCTTGAGGTAAATGCTCACAAAGATGTACCAAATGGCCCAAATGGCCTCAGGCCCCCTTAGCGTCCTGGCACTCAGGTTCTGAGTCTGTTAACAAGGAAAATCCAGAAAACATGGATACATCCCAGGAAGTATTACCCTATGCTCAGTAATGAAAAGGTATGGCAGACTTTCAGATTTGGAGAGCCAGAGAAACTGACATCTCCACTTAGGTGCTCAGGACTATTGCTAAGAACATTCATATTAGTCTCGATGGGAAAGTGAATGTAAGAAATCTCTCGGAAGGCAAAGGAGAAATGTTGAAAATGATAAATGCCCAAGCAAGGAAAAAAAGGGCTTGCTGCCCTTTTCTGTGTCCCTTCTTCCTTCTCTTCCTTCTTGTTAGCAAAGAGCACACCATCAATATCTCCTGACAATATGTGTAGATTTGGACATTCAGCATAAGAAAAATGTTACTTTGCAGTCTGTGTGATACATCAAAGAATACTTTTTAGGACTTAATTCTGTGAAAAATTGAGAATGTACAGGAGTTTGTTTCAACACATAAAGCTGAAGCATATAATGGTAGTATCTTTTAGTTTGAAAAGGTTTTCCTCCACTAATGACTGATAACTAAATTGTAAGTCTTATGAGACATATCAGATTTCCAAATTGTTTCTTTTGAACCTATGCAAATATTTAACTGAAATAAAAGAAAAAACAAGGCAAATGAATTCCAGGTACGGGGTAGAAGAGCACCAAAAAGAAATCATAATCATATTTACCACTTAGCTTTGCAGGGAATCATAGTAATCTTAATAAGGAAAATAGTAAATACTGGTTTAACCAGAAATTGATATAATATTAGAGGTGAGGGAGGCTGGCATTATGTAAGAGTGCTAAATCCTCACCTTCTGTAATAAGTCAATTTATGAAATATTAAAGTTTAGAACTATAGAGGAAAAACCTGTTTATTTTTATTGTAAGTCTTGTAGCCTATGTTAAGTTTTGATCATGTAATACAAAAACCAGAATTTAAAATTCAGATAGTACTGCATGACACTTGTATATCATCTCAATTTAAGGAAAATAATGTACCTAAGAAAAATAAAAGAGGAAATCTAACAAATATATTTCAGTTGAGGAATTGTGGATGATTTTAATTTTTTTAGTGCTTACTTTTTGTGTGTTTTCCAAGTTTATAAAATATTTACTCCTATGTTTTCAAACAAAACCAATCAACTTGCCTTCTCCCAAGGTGGGACAGGTCTGGGTGCAGATTGCAGTCTAGAGACTGCTTATTCGTTTTCATATATGATTAACCTGGACTCTAAGAGTTTCCCTTTCCCTGTTTTCCTGAGTTTGGTCCATGTTCTGTCAGATTCTGGTTCTTTCTGGGTGTCCTTATGCTACCTCTAAAGCATTAACTGGCCGCTGAATAGGTTTTGAATGGAGAGAAATGAGATTCTTCTCTCGCTTATACGTGATTCCTAAAGCCACGGCATGGCAAGTGTTGACTTTCCTCAGTGACTCTTTTTCTTCTCACTTCAATTCGATTTATTTTTCATTCAATTTTTTTGTTTGTTTTGGTCTAAGAAGAAGCTACCTTCCCTAGGCTCATGTTCTTTATTTATGGACTAATTATACTACCCCACAGTGGTTGGGCTTAAACTCTGGACCTCTTAAAATCATTTTCAGAGGAGACATAATCCCGTTGGTCTACTGGACAGCCCTGGTACCTTCCTACCTTTGGTCACCTAGAAAGGAGTTGGCTTAGCAGAAAATGCTGCAAAATCCCTAGCTGATTCCAGCATGGGTGTGTAAACTCTACTGTGTGCCTGTTGTTTGAGAGTGGGCTGTTCCTCTTGCCAAAAAGGTCTTTGTCTGACTATGTGAGCTCAAGGACTTTCAATTGCCATTCACAAGACTCTTTGGTTACTCCCAGTTTCCTTATAAAAAATTCCTTATAAAAATGTGAAATGTCAGGGAAGGGATCCTTCTCCGGGGGGCGCATTCCATGGTGCATCCAAGCAGATCCAGACCAAAAGAACATTTCTCTGAGGTGGGTTTAGGACACTCAGTCTCCCAAGCTCTCATTGTTCCAAGGCAGCAAGCAGGGCTGTGGCCTGGAAGGGCAACTTCACACATCATGGAAGCTGTATCTGGTATTAATGGGACTAGCGATACAGGCTGTGCCCCAGCCCAGATGGTGGCTGTTACTGCAAACTGATCAGCCAGAAAATAAATGTAGTCGTATAATGGGTGTAGGGATACCTAGGAGGTACTGGTAGAGAGTAATAGAGGTATCGTCACATTTAGATGTTTGAGCCAGGGGGAGTGGAACTCACCACAAATGGAACCTATTACCTGCAAATGTACACAGTAAGTTTGCTTCAGATCTGCAGCCTTCCTCATTGAGAGCAATCCTGTAGTGCAAAGTGGGTGAGGCCAAGCGCATCATGGTCAGGCCCCTGTGTACATGGCTTTAAAGCTATAACAATTATCTTAGAAGACAAAACACGTGGGGAGTTGCTGATATACCTTAACATCTCACCTTTTCTCTCCTGGTCAACCAGAGTCTAGTTCTCAACGAGCTGCTCTTACTTGCAAGGCCCCCTGAGGTAAAATGTACACGGAAGACACCTCCCACCAATAAAACATTTATTACTCAGAAGCTTCTGTTGGACCACATGAAGCCTGTTGCTAATTCTTCAGAAGGCTACACTGACTTTTGTACACAAGTTGGTCAGGCATCAGTAACCTCCGGCACTTTAGGACCTTGCTACTAAACTGGAATCCATGCTGACAGCATTCGTATCCCCTGGGAGTTTGCTAGAAATGCATATTCTTTGGCCTTACCGTGGACCTACTGAATCAGAATTGTTTTCTAACAGGGTCCCCAGGTGATTCATGTGCAGGTTAGAGTTTGGGAAGAAGTGCCCTAAACCAGTGGTCCTCAAGCAGGAGGATGCTTAGGATTCCTTGTTATTCTCAGCCTTGTGAGATGGAGAGAGTCCGGAGATGGTAAAACCTCTGTGTAAGAGCATAATGCCCTCACTGTGCCTTACCTTTGCAGGGATCAGATGTGGAAAAGCTGGCCCTGTTTTCTTCCACTAACCCCTTTAGATAGGGAGTCTTTTCTTTGGGTATCAGGACTCTTATGAGGGAAATCAGGAGGAGCCCTGATGGTCCTATCAGCAGAGTCATTGTTTGGTGGTGTTATCACAGACTGATATCTATGCTTTGCTGTGAAGATTTCTGTTCCTTGTAGGAAAGGAAAGATATTTCCATTCTACCTGGCATAAGGTTACCTTCCTACCTCAATGTAAACAGTAAAAGGCCTGGGGGATAAATATCTGTATTAGGGTTCTCCAGAGAAGCAGAGCCAATAGGATTTATAGATAGATAGATAGACAGATACATACATGCATACATACATATTTTAAGGAATTGGCTCACGTGATTATGGAGGCTGGTAAGTCCAAAATCTGCAGTTCAAGTCTTAAGGCTGTCTGCTGGCAGAATTCCTTCTTGTTCAAGGGAGGTCATTCTTTTTCATTCAGGTCTTCAACTGATTAGATGAGTCCCACCCACATTATGGAGAGCAATCTGCTTTACTCAGAGTTCACCGATCTAAATGTTAATTTCATCCAAAACACCTTCACAGAAACATGTAGAATAAAGTTTGACCAACTATCTGAGCAGTGTGGCCTAGTCAAGTTAATATATAAAATTAGCCATCACAATACCTCTTTGCCCACTGCTCTCTGTGCTCTTCTTGAGTGGTGATTCCTCTTAACTATTCCCAGTTGACTCCCAGAACTATCTCTCGAGACTTGCTCCAGAGTTTTCTATTGCAGACGCATCTATTTCACTGATACTTCAAATTCAACGTGGCACAGACATCCAACTTGATTTCCCCTAACCAGCTCTCCACCCCTAAACCTTTTCTGATAGTCACGATCACAGTTAATGTTACCCCACTCCCGCATCCCTCTAGTCATGCAAGCCAGTAGCCTGAGGGGATGTTCAACTCTTTTATCACCTCTTATGCTTGTCCCCCCAACAAAGGAAAATGTCCCACTTACAGCAGTGCTTGCATAGGAGATATCAGAATTGAATGCTGTGTGTCACCACAACGGTCTGTAACCAGCTGAAGCTGACAAAAGATCATGCTTTTTGAGTGACTGTGGTAAGCCAGACACTTGTTGGAACTAATTGATGATGCTTTCCTGACCAGCAGGTGCTAGGACTTGAGTAAACCAACCTCGTCAGACCTACGGATTCATTCTTTTTTATCCAGAGTGTTAGTTTTCAATCTTCCATTAGCGTAACCACTATGAAGCTCCCTTTCTGGCACTTAATAATACCTATATTTTTTTCCTCAGTAAATAAATCAGTGCATTTCTTCACTGGTGTGTGTTCCATTGCATGGGAAATTAATAGACTCAACTTTGTACTTTTTTAACCTCTGATGGTTTTCATTTGTTCTTTGACACCTCTATTTGAGTATCCAGTTCTATTGATTTTTTTTACTTTTAAAATATTTATCAAACACATTCCAAATACTGTTAACCTGGTTCACATTTTCATCTCTTGCCTGGATCGTGGTAAATTCTCCTCAGCTGGTTTCCATATTGCCAAGTTTCTGCCCTAACCATTCTCCCAACTTCCTATGTTGGGTGGAAACTATATTCAAAATTCTAAAACACTAAACGAATCAACACCCTTCAAGAACTGCCTTTCTCTCTCAGACACTCTCTCTGACATTGGGCACCAGTCTCAAGGTACTGGGTACCAGATCAAGAGAGCCTTGTGTGTCATATTAACTGCTTTTCAGCTTCAACTGAATTGACCTGTCTTGCTTTATAACTTATTTTCTGGTGGTACTGAATTACTCATGGTCCTCCATGAAAACATGTGAATAGCCTCCATGTAAACCACTCCTATTATTCCTCAACTTTCTTTACCTGAGTTCAGTCTTAGAGGATGAATATGATTCATTCGGGTGTTGTATCAGGCAGGGTCCCAACAGGAAACAGATGGCACACCAATTAGGATCATTTAAAGAGGGTTTATTTACAAAGGGTTTCATTAAAATATAGGTGGAGTGAAGAGGACTCCAAGAGATAGTGCAGGAAGCAAGACTAGCAGCTGCTGTTACTAACCCTAGATCAGGAGAGAGGAGGGAAGGGGCCATTACTGGAAACTAGAATGAGAGGGAATCCTGTAGGGCAGGCCCCCGCGAGAGGAAACTTCTGCAACAGGGTGAGCGATAGCAACCTTGCAGGGAGAGAGTCATGGGAATAAAAGCCCGATGGCACTCACCTTTTCCCTTCTGATCTCCCCACTGCATTCACTGGCTCCTGTGTCCTCTGGCTTCCAATCTACACAGAGCAGCTTTGGGGGCAGAGAGCAGTAAGGAAAAGGGTAGAAAGCGGATCTGGAAGGCAAAGGAAAATACCCAGCACAGGTGTCATTCCAAACACCTTAGACCCGCCTTTTGTTTCTACTCATGTAACTACATCTGGTTTACAGCTTCTACTAGACATTGTCTCAAGGGAAGAGATTGCTTTACCCAGCTTTGGATACACCAAGCCTAGAACCTAGACGTTTTCAATGAGTTTAACTGACCAGTTTCATCTTAATCTTTCTCTTTCCTTCCCCTCATTTTGGAAGTGCTGTTTCTTGGGTGATTGGCTCTTGATGACCTTGTGCTTGGGGTATCTCTCTTGGCCACAGGCATGGTGTTATTACACAATGACATAACACTAAGCTCAGTCCTGAATTGAGGTGGGGACCTAGCAATCAAAGCCAACTTGTGACTTCTCTCTGTTCTCTTGGGCATCTGGCAGGACTTTCCTACTAGATGGTCTTTTGCTGCCATCTCCTGGTATCCTGTCACCACAACCAAGAGTCATCAGGAAATTGTAGTCATACCTCTGCTGCTGAGGGTGGGGTCGAGGGGGAGTGGAAGAGTAGAACTTGTTCAAAAATAAGCAGGCACTGCTGGCCTTAGTCCCTTGTTGGTGAGAGGGCAGGAAAAGCTGGTATTTCAAGAAGCAGTAAAATAAAATTGTTCTTGTCTTTAATTACCGAACACTAAATCTTGATGTTATCCTATTACTATAGCTTTTATGAAAGGCTGAAATGCTAGCTAAAGCTATCTCCTCGCCTTTCCACTGACTTCTGTACTACAACTGCAAGCAACAATATAGCATACTTCCCTGCCACACTCGAGTGGTTGCCCAAAGGGCAAAAAAAATTTTTATTGTGGTAAAATCTATGTAAGATTTTACCATCTTAACCAATTTTTTTAAGTGTACAATTCGGTGACATTAAGTACACTCACATTGTTTTCCAACCATCACCACCATCCATCTCTAGAACTTTAGCATCCTCCCAAACAGAACCTCTGTACCCATTAAACATCAACTCCTCATTCCCTCTTCCCTCCAGTTCCTGGCAACCACCGTTCTACTGTCTATCTCTATGAATTTGACTACTCTAGGTGCCTCACATAAGTGGAATCATACACTATTTGCCCTTTTGTGGCTGGCCTTTTCTCACTTAGCATAATGTCCTCAAGGTTCATCCCTCTTGTAGCACGTGTTAGAACTCCACTCCTTTTTTGTGGTTGAATAATATTCCATAGTATGCATATAAATGTGCAGAAAAAGAGAAGAATATAATAAGCACCAATTTATATAAAAATGCCAGAGAAAATAGGCAAAATTAAGTGAAACCTTGAAGATATAAATTCCGTGTATCCCCCTCCGCAATCCCATTCCCTTTCCTCCTTCCCTAAAGGCAACCACTGTGTTGAACTTGTTCCATTGTATATTTGTACATTACATGTTTAGTTTTCCAAAAACAATATATAGTACTGTGCTTTCATTTGTACGTAAATAGTATACTGTATGTATCATTCTGAAGTTTGCTTCTTTCACACCATTGTGTTTAAGATTCGGCCATGTTGATACATGTAGCCCTTGTTCATTCAGCTTTACTGCTTTATGCTATTTAACTGTATGACAAACTAGCCGTCTTCTTATTGCTGAATGTTTAGGATGTTTCCAATTTTTATTTTTTTTTTCTCTTACAAATACTGCTGCCATGAACATCCTTGTAACACATTTCCTTGAGCAGAGACATTTCCTCAGGTTTAGAATATATACCCAAATTAGAATTGCCCAACTGCTGTCCATGCACATCCTCACTTTTACTAGATATTGCTAAATTGCTATTGGTATAGCAAAATAGCACTTCCAATTTGGACAGCAGTGTTTGAGAGTTCCCATTTTTCCATGTTCTGGCCACCAACCGGTATCAGACTTTTTAATATTTGACAGTCTGTTGGGTATAAAATGGTATTTCATTGTTTTCATTTCCTTGATCTCTAGGGATGATAAGCATTTTTTTTCATATGTTTATTAGTCTTTTGGAGTTTCTCTTCTATAAAAATCCTAGGACTGGTTTATATTTTAGAACTCGAAAGGGTTCTAAAACGTAGCTGACTGCTAAGATCTTGTGATGGGTGTTGGCAGTTTGCTTCCTGAAGCATTAAATAAGAACACTTCATGTTTCAGGGCCTGCTGCCACCAGGTGCCAGCACTGTACCACAGTCTTAAAGTCCTGATTTGTCGGGAGGTTGTTTTCTATAAGATTTAAGATGGTGGATCTTAATCACTTTAGGTAATATGGTACAACTCTGGGTTTCTGGAACTTATGTAAATAACTTGCAAAAATTAAAATATACTCAAGCAAATGCTATTATTCTTTAAAACAAAATTTCAAAGCAAGTTAAGCACTGAGTCTAAATATTCTTTTTAATATTTTTATTTATTTTTATTTTATTTTTGGCTGCGTTGGGTCTTCGTTGCTGCGCGCAGGCTTGCTCTAGTCGCGGCGAGCGGGGGCTACTGTTTGTTGCAGTGCACAGGCTTCTCATTGCGGTGGCTTCTCTTGTTGCGGAGCACGGGCTCTAAGCACGCGGGCTTCAGTAGTTGTGGCTTGCAGGCTCTAGAGTGCAGGCTCTGTAGTTGTGGCGCACGGGCTTAGTTGCTTCGCGGTATGTGGGATCTTAGTTCCCTGACCAGGGATTGAACCCGTGTCCCCTGCATTGGCAGGAGGATTCTTTTTTCTTTTCTTTAAAATTAATTAATTAATTAATTTATTTTTGGCTGCGTTGGGTCTTTGTTGCTGCGCGCGGGCTTTCTCTAGTTGCGGCGCGCGGGCTTTCTCTAGTTGCGGCGAGCGTGGGCTCCTCTTCATTGTGGTGTGAGGGCTTCTCATTGCGGTGGCTTCTCTTTGTTGCGGAGCACGGGCTCTAGGCACACGGGCTTCAGTAGTTGCAGCACGCGGGCTTCAGTAATTGTGGCTCGTGGGCTCTAGAGTGCAGGCTCAGTAGTTGTGGCGCATGGGCTTAGTTGCCCCACGACATGTGGGATCTTCCCGGACCAGGGCTCTAACCCATGTCCCCTGCATTGGCAGGCAGATTCTTAACCACTGCGCCACCAGGGAAGCCCCCGCAGGCGGATTCTTAATCACTGCACCACCAGGGAAGTCCCTCTGAGTCTAAATATTTAAGTAAATATTAGATTTCTGATTTCTACTGTGCCTATCTTAAAATTAGATGATAAGAAAATGTTGAAAGCAAACATCTTTTGAGTGATTATGTGCCAGGAACTGTGCTAAGAATTTTTCATATGTTGCCATATAATTCTTTTTTAAAAATTTTGTTGAAGTATAGTTGATTTACAATGTTGTGTTAATTTCTGCTGTACAGCAAAGTGACTCACTTATACACATGTAGACATTCTTTGTTTATATTCTTTTCCATTATGGTTTATCACAGGATATTGAATATAGTTCCCTGTGCTACACAGTAGGACCTTGTTGTTTATCCATCCTGTATATAATAGCTTGCATCTGCTAATCCCAAACTCCCAATCCTTCCTCCCCCCACGCTCCTCTCCCCCATTGCCATGTAATTCTTTCTGCAGCTATGTGAGGTAGGCACCCTTACCCCATCTATCAAATAGGGAGAACTGAGATCTAGAGGGGTTGAGTAAATTGCTCAGTAGCACACAGCTAGTTAAATATCACATCCATGTCTTTCAACACAGGCAGGCTGGTTCCAAAGTTTGTATTTCCCACTGTTATGTCACTCTGGCTCTCAACATATGCAATTCTGCAATCAACCCATGTCCCAATCCCTTAGGCAGTTTGTGCTTAGGGATAAGAATAAACTTGAGCTAACAAGGGAGAATCCTTTCTAAAACTGTCTCCTGGTGGTGGAGACACATCTGCTTATTTCTGAGGTCAGCGGTTTCTTCTAGTGACAAGCTTTTTTTCTTTTTTTTAATCTTCCCCCTTTCAAAATCCATTTCTAAAATAATAACCCAAATTTTCTTTCACTCTGTCTCTTTGCAAACTTTCTCTGAATTTCATCGCATTCAGGAAGAAAACACTTGTTTGCCAGTTCTGCATGTGTCAGTGTAGTTTCCAGCAACTCTGTCCCCCACCAACTCCCAAAAGACTCCAAGTCTTCATTTCCACTCTCTCACTGGAGCTGCATGCTCAGTTTATAATCTTCTTTGTTAATTTTCATTCGTGATTGGGCTTCCTTTAGAAACTTTGTGGTGCTATGTGAAGGAGGAAAAATAATTTTCCTCTACCTTTCTAAGTTCTTGGCTGGTACCCCTGTAATAAAAGACGGGTTAGCAAGAGAAGAACAAAACAGACATGTATACAAGGAAGAAACCCAGAGAAAAATGAGTAACTCTGTGAGGTGGCTTAGAATTCAGGCTTAAATACCATCTAGACTAAAGATAAAAGAAAAGAAAGGTTTGAAGGGGAGGCCAGTTATGGGAGGTGACCAGGCAAAGCACAGTAAACAAGGGTAAGGTTGGCCTCCTCCATTGATAAGATTCTCTTGTAATTTAGAGTCATCCATTTCTTCCTGGTACAGAGAAGGAGACACCTGTACAAATGGACATTTCCCTTAAAAATGTAAATGTCTCTTACAAAAGAGTAATTTCTACTCAGTTTTCAGAGCTTCTCCTTTGCCTGCTGTTTCTCAAAGCAATCAGCTCAAATTAATCTTTATGCCATAGCGGCATATTTTGGGGTGGCATATTCTGTTCCGCTTCAGCTCTATCTTTGACAACTTGGTAATACTGTTTCTCACAGCAGAACTGAAATTTGGCATGAAGGAGACCTCTTGGGCATTGCTGCACAGGTTCTTGGCTCCATCTCTTGTTCCAGCTACTGCTCTAGTGACCAGTCCTGACCAGGCTTCAGCCACTGTGCACAGGGGCCACCAGACAGCACCTGGCCCTGAGCCCACACTGAGTCCCCCTTGCTTTCTGCCCTGGGGCTTTTCTGACTGTGATTCATATTGTACAAGGGAATCAATACAAGTAGAACGTCCCTTGATCAAAGAGGACAGGAACTAATGGGCAAATACTTCCCTCTTTTCTTCCCTAGACAGGTAATTCTTAGACACGTTTCATAAGGTTCCTCAGAAGGTCCGGAAGATCAGTCAACAATCACCCATAGTAGTGACCAACTTGATAATATATCCTTATATTGAATTTCCCTCCTTCCATCACCCCACCTCTGGTCCCTCACTCCTGCTCCCTGGTAGCATTTCTAAATAAATGGCTGTTAGAACCCACAACCAAATACTGCCAAGAATACACCTGTAATAATAACAATGAAAAAGACAGGTCTGTTTAGCTTGCTGCAGCACGGGAGAGCACACTCCAGGGACAGCTCAGTAAGAGGGAGTAGAGAGGAGCTTCTTACAGGACGTGGAGTTGTGCTGGATGGTCCTAAGGAGGATTTAAGGGAATGGGGACCAGTTCTGATTTAGATGTTTTCAGAAAGCAGAGGCAATTCAGTTATTGGTTTTTTTAAAATAATTTTTATTTAGGTGGTGGGAGCATTAAAGTGGGGTTAGAGTTGTCACTGAGAAGAAGCCTCAGTAATCCATGTTAGTCAGAAAGGGGATGTTTAGTCATGGGGTGCATATGTGTGTGAATGTGTGGTTGTCTAGTGGCCTTGTCCCTGCCATGTTCCAAACATAGTCACAGAGTACTTGTCTGGACATTGTTTATATCCTGTGAGCATTGCTTATGTTCAGTTAGGGGCATCATGGTTCAGCCACTAGCAGCGTTGATTTTCTACTTTCTCACTACCTATTCACAAACTTTAGCTCGGGTCCCTCCAAAGAAGAGCCTAAAGGGAAATAAAACAAATCAAAACGAAACAATACAAAACAGGCATTGAGGTGGGACTAGTTCCCTTCCAGGCAAGCAGTCCTGCTTTTTCTCTCATGCCTGGTCTGCCTTTGCACATGCCATTTCTTCTGAGAATATTCTTTTGTTGCGGCTGGTAAAAGGCTACTTACTCTTCATATTTTGCTTAGATATCACTTCATCTATGTTGCCTTACTGGATTCCACCAGGCAGAGCCAGGATAAGAAGATTCTGCTCTGTGCCCAGAAAATGTCACGCCTACTTCTCTGACAGCACTTATCACATTGTTTTATAATTTGGCCTTCTGTAACAAGGCATGAGAGACAAAGCTGTTTGAGATCAGAGCATATGTCTGGATCATCTTTCCATCACAATTAAATTGAAAAATAGTATACACAAATATCAAAATATACATTTAATACTTACTAGGTACTAGATATGCTTCTAAGACCCTGACTACAAATAAGATTGTTTGGTCAGGAATCCTGTAAATGATAAAGACACCAAATTGATGGCCTGATAGTCAAGACCATCCACCATTTGGCCACGAGCTACATTTCCTAGGCAAATTCTTCCACACTTTCCTTAATG
This sequence comes from Balaenoptera musculus, assembly GCF_009873245.2. NCBI lineage: Eukaryota > Metazoa > Chordata > Mammalia > Artiodactyla > Balaenopteridae > Balaenoptera > Balaenoptera musculus. Next base: position 38,062,185 of record NC_045806.1, on the reverse strand, counting down.
GTCATTCTGTGTCATTTAAGCTGATCAACCTACTGTCCCTTCAGCATATTTCTCACATTCCATCTAAGTACCTGTGCTCACAATAAACCCCTCACCTGGAAAGAGGACATTGTCCTATCTTTCTGTTTCCTATCTTTTCTAGTCATAACAGGTTAATGCAATGCAGATAACAGATATGAAGGGATGGCATCTAAATTATAAGGAGAGCTAGAGACATCTGACCCCGGCTCTTAAGTGCTGGGACACTTGCCCTTCACTTTTCACCCCCCATTGTCCAGCCACCACTTTTTACTGAACATGAGACAATATGATCTCGGTATGTGTAGTGATGATCTCTCCATGAGCTTCGTGCCTCTGCTCCGTGGAGCTAGGGGTCACCATGTTTCTTCCTCAATGAGGGACCTAGAAGTCTACTGAGAAATTACTCCTCAGAACAAACCAGACTGTCTCAACTATCATTCCAAAGAACAACACCCCTGTCTTGAATAGTTGAGATGATTTTGAGTATCAACATGGTCTCCCAACTCAGCCGATCCTTCAGTCCAGCCCCCATTGACTAATGTCTGAGTCCCGGGGTGAGAAGGCTGCAGGTGAAAATGAGCAGAATGGTCACACTGAAATGTCTGGGACTTAGGACTTGAAACAATGCAGTCTTATTTCCAGAGTAACATTTCCTTTATTTAAAAAAATTTTTTTACATTTTTGGCCGCACTGTGCAGCTTGCGGGACCTTAGTTCCCTGACCAGGGATTGAACCTGCACCCTCGGCAGTGAAAAAGCACAGAGTCCTAACCACTGGAACACCAGGGAATTCCCTCCAGAGTAACATTTAAAACACAAAGATGAGCAGAGAGGAATTTTCCCCACTTCTGAGAAGATATAGCCCAGCTGCAATGGGACAGAGGCTTTGTATAACACAGTGAGTTACCCCATAAGTTCTCTTAAGGGGTGGCAATACCAGGGCCCTCACCTATGATGGCAGGTTGCTATAAACTGAAGGGCATTGCCTCTTGAGGGCATGAACGGGCTGACATCTCAGCTTCAGAGAAGCACAGGAAGAGGAGAGAGAAATGGCTGATGCCATGGAGTGGCAAAGAGAAATGTTCCTGTGAGCTCGGGCGAAGTGTCCCTGGAGATTCCCAGAAATAGTGCCTCCCTCCTCTCCTCTACCTCCGCCCAGGCCTGAAGATCCTGCTTTAGAAGGCGTGGGGAAAAGAGTCAGAGAAATGTTACTGATGATTGTGACTTATACAATTCTATATTCAAATAGGAACCTCAGGAATCAGGACAGATCATTTAAAAACAAATTAGAGAAATTTGCCCTTAGGGGTTCTCGTTGGGGTGTGACAACATAGCTTTGTATATTAACATTTTCTGAATCACATTAGACGCAGGGACAAACAATGTCCCAAAGTACAATGCCCTGAGCTTCACTTGTCTTCCTGTGTTTATATTAGCAAGGAGTTCAGCCTTCCTGTCTGGGTTCCTGTTTTTGTAATAAGCCCAAGAACAGTGGTTGAGTTAGTTCTGAGAGTCCATCCTGATTGTGATACTTCGAGGAGGAGAAAAACAAAGAACCTGCTTGGAACTCCAAGGGCTGCCACTTGTATTGCCATGTGACTCAATTCTGTCTCTATCAAGTGACCTTTGGTGATTGAGGCACTGTTCTTGTTCTAGTGGTAGTACCTCCTGTGTTACCCACAATTGTAGACCATCCCAGACTCGCCTGTGTCTCCGAGTTACAATTCTTTATCTACAGTGGTTTGTTAATTAGCGTCTCTACCCATAGGCACATCCCTGGGACAAATTCCACAACCAGAAGGAGCTTTGGGGTAGAATCTTCATTTGGCCTTTTCACAAACCCATAACCATATCCACCTTCAGCTATGGAAATCCTGGTTTAGAAGCCACCATCACGGTCCAGTCTCTTTCTACTTGCAGGAAGGTTTTATCATCAAGGTGTGGCTATCTTTTCTATCACTACGTCATAGCCAGAAACACCTCTAACCACCAAAATGGATTTCAATAACTTTGAGTCTCAGGAAGTACTTTGTGGTCTCAACCTCTTCTGTTACAGAAGGTCCCCAGCAGAATTTCCCATGGCTTTCTCAGAAAACGGAGTTTTACAGTTAGTGGAAATGGGCAAGGGTTGGGGGTGGCTGGGTGATTCTGCCCCAATGATGAAAAGAGCTAGAGGTCCAAATCTTCTTCCCATAACAGTGAGTTCCTATTTGCCTTGCTTCTGTGCAGCCAAAAGGGAACATTTAATTAATTCCCTACAAAACAAGGAGGGTCTGCTCCAAGGCTAGTAAATGTCTCCATTGCTATACATAGAAAGGATTCCTAGAGAAATGATTACTTCTGAGTTATTGGGAAAGAAACAAAGAAACATCATTTGGCCTTATTGAGTACCCCCCAAATTGTGCCTTTTCTGTTTATGTAGAATGTAAAGGAGACTTTGGGGAGTTTACCAATTTGTTTACTGTTGTGGTCATTGGTGTTGCTCCTTTCAGGCTCTTCACTTTCCAGACATGGTAGGATTGAACTTCCTACCCCTTTGTTGTTAGGTGGGACCATGTGACCCATTTTGGCTAATGAATTGTGAGCTCCTATTAATGTGAAACCCACTAGAGCTATCCTTCTACCATAGCTATTGGCAATGCTCCAAATGGTGTCTGCTCTCTTAGTTTGGGTCCTGAACTTGAGGGCAAAATAGAAGATCCACAGCCAATGCATGAAGAAGGTGTAACATGATCGAGAAATGAACCTTTGCTGCTTGTATAGCAGTCCCGATAGATTAGGTTATCATGGCAACCATGGAGGTGTGATACTTGGATCTCCCATCAATAAAAAAACTTGCTGATCAGCTGTGAGGCGAGGAATGTGGCTAGCTGATAGCCTCCAGCTTCAGCACCTTTGAGGTCCATTGCAGCACTTGAGCCAAGGCCATGGTCTTCTCAGGGAGCCCCCAGATGATGACTGAGCATGACATGACAGGGATATATTAGAACCTGGCTGTTGGTGCACAATGTGGGTCTCTGCTAATGGACAATCTTTGCTTCATTGCTCTCCATTGTGTTGACCAGATTTGTCCCAGCTGCATTGCATTCGGAGGCTCTGCCTGCTGGACTCTGCTTCCTTCCTTCTTTTCTTTCATAGGAGTCTGACTAGCATCCTGGTCTCAAGTCTTTCTGTGCCTAAACGTGCCTTTTCCCCATTTATCTTTCATAGGTATTACTCCCCAGCACACGTGTTATACTCTTAACTCATTCTCAGTGTCTGCTTACCAGAGGACCTGAACTAATAGCATTCTGCTATGGTAAAATGCCATGTATTTTGGGTACACAGTGAGTAGGGCATACGTACTGTAGCATGAGAATGAGGAGAGGAAACTGTGAGAAATGAGAAGGGATGAAATGACATTCTTCAGGGGTAACTGACAGTTACATTTAAACTAGTAGAGCAGTTTAGGGAGACTAAAACTTTTGGTTAGCTAGTTGTCCTGTCTCAATGTGTTTCTGCTTTTATTTGAAGGGCACTGCTCCAGCTTTTCTTTCCAAGGTCATACCCAACCTCTGTCCCTTTAATTATCAATGTATGCTCTGTCTGTGGACTGTAATGTGTGGGTGTCCAGCAAAGTGAGAAGGAGAATCCTTTTTACAGTTAAAACAGTAAATTAACTCACGAGGATAAAGGAGATAAGCTCCGGCCCTGCAAGTTTCCTGTTCAGAAAAACATGCTTTGGACATGTAATGTTCCTTAATAATGAGAAGAGTCATTTGTTTCCTCCACTCCTGAATGGTTATTATTTAGCTGGGGATGAGAGCACAAAATAGGTCAAAAGGACATAATATGCAGCTCCTGCACATGGTGATAAAAATAATATGCTTTGGGTTTTTCTAATCATCTTAGGTAGCTACTGACTCATTAAGTATGATATGCCCTACAGGTTGTCCTTACCGACACTGAACCAGAAGTTATGGCCCTGTGCTTAAGTGTTCCACAATTACCTTCCTCAGGATGTTAATTATCCACTTGGATTTCTCTCCTGGATGACTCAGTGGGCTGTAATAGCCCTGATGGTAAATACCTATGGCAAGGCTGTGAAGCAGTCATCTCCGTAAAGGGGGGCTGGATCACTAAGACAGAAATGGTCCATAAATACTAGTGCCTGACAGGTCTCAGGGAAGCAGCTAAGGGAAGCCATTTGGCATAGTCAGCACAATCTGCTCTGTGTGTAGGAACACATGTCTTGCGAAAGAACGATTTTCTCTTGCATTCTACTTCTCTTGCTTATTCGTTCACTATTTAGTGTGCCAGTTTGGGTCTTCAGGAAGCAGACGCTGAGTTGGTGTTAAAAGTGCAAAGTGGCTTGTTGGGGGATAAATGCCCATGGAAGGTAAGACAGAGGAAGCAGGATGGGGCAGGGAAAGCCTTCAGGCCGTGATGTTGACTCCCAAGGGAAGGGACTGAGAAGCAAGGCTGGACAGAAGAGCTTCAGACTGTCATGCATATATCACAAAGCCTTGGCCGAACCAGTGGAGAACGCTAGAGCAAGGGTAGCTCATTACAGGAGGCCCACACTGGACAGAAATGACTCTTGCCATGGTCAGTCAGCAGCTGGGGCTTCCCAGGAAACCTTGACTCAAAAGAGGGAAGTTGTCAGTTAACTGCAGTTCTCACAGCTGAATGATAAGCACTTTCTTGAAGGGAGATCTGTGTGATACACTTCCACACTTACCACATGTATTGTCATCTTTTTGTGAGTGCAAGAAGGATCCATTTTAGGGTCACCCTCGGGGAATACATAAATGCAAAAATAATGACAGGGTGTTAAATATGACCTCATAGAGTCATAAAAGGCCAGGGATTGAGATGGATGGCACTTGGGCTAAGCCTTGTGCTTTGGGATCATCTGTGGCTTTACCACTACTAGTTGGGTAACCTTTGGCAAGTGATTTCCTAATTCTCTGAGCCTTGGTTTCCTGATATATGAAATGGGACTATCTGTGTTGAAAGATAATTGTGAAGGTTAAATTACAGCTTTTAAGACTCTCTTTGTAAAGCATCTGACATAATTTTTTAGTGCATCCTCTTTCTCTTTTTTAAGAGCTGGCCTTTAAATTAAGCTCAATTAGCCTGATTAAGACCAGTTTGGGAGCTGGAGGTTCAAGAAGAGAAATGCCTGATTATTTCAGGATTATTAAAATAAGATATTTTAATCAGTATTCGCATGTTGGGTTTCTCTCACTTGCAACCAAAAATTAGGTAAGGCAAAGAGGAATTTATTGACTTATGTAAGCAATCTGTAAGAAGGCCAGAGATAATAATGGATTCAGAAATAATTGGAACCAGAAGTTGAAATGCTACAGGACCCTCACTCTTCATCTTCCTTCTCTGCTTCTTTGTTCCAGCTTTATTCCCTCAGGCTATCATTTTCCCCAAGGCAAAAAAAATCAAGGCTCATATATCTCTGTTGGTGAAGCTGGGAAGATGTTTATAAGTGAATCATGGAACTGCTCATGAATTGTATTTCCTTAATTCCAATACAGGAAATCTTGTTACGGGCTACCCCCACCCAAATCAGATAAAGTGCGGAAAGGTAGAGCAGTTTATCAAGAGTATGGTATACCCAAAACCACTTCCTTCAAGGTCAGCACCCCACTCTAGAGATTTCTGCTATACGAGGTTGAAGATGAAGCAGGCATATCTTCTGTGTCATCAACCCTTTTCTTTTCTTTTTCCATTCTAATCTTTAGCAATGATCTGTAGAATTTATGGTGGTGAGTGGTACAGTTGCTCTAGAAGATATTAGGTGATCAAGGACAGTCATTTTTGTCTCAAAAAAAAGAGAAAATTTCCCTTAATTCCTTCTATACATTTTTTTCTCCCATAATTTTTAGCCTATTTTAACAGGAAGGATGAGACTAAATTATCTGGTGGTGTCTTAAGTTGTTACCCCAGAAGCAGACCCAGAGGCAAGGATTTGAGTAGAAGTACTTTGTTTGGGAAATGATCTCAGTAGTCATAAGTAGGAGAATAGAGAAGTAAGATGGAGATGGAGTGGAAGCCAATAAAATGTGCATTAATGAGTAGGTTACTGACCTATGACCACCTGAGGCTCAATTCTTTTGGGAACCTCTGGAAGATGGTGTTCTACGTTTAGGGGCAAGGAGGCTGGAGTGTTTATCCAGCAAACTGTCAGTCATTGTAGGAGGGCTACTTCTGGGGATATTGACTCCCTGATACTTCTGGCCTGCCCCTGCATGCGGAATGAGTGGGCTCCAGCAGCCAGAAAAAGCCCTCAGGCACAGAGTTACAGGTGCCTTCATTTGGTAGCTGTTGGGCTGGCATGCACTAGAATAGTGAATATATTAATTATTTATTGCTGCATAACAAACTACCCCCAAATTTTGTGAGGTAATGAATGTTTATTGTTTCTAAGCCACTGTTTCTGTGGGTCAGGAAATCAGCTTAACTGGCGATTCTGGCTTAAAGTTTCTCATGAAGTTGTGTTCAAGATGGTAGCCATGCTTCAGTCATCTGAAGGCTTGACTGGGGCTGGAGGATCTGCTTCCAAGATGGCTCACTTGTATGACTGTTGGCAAGAAGCTTTATGTCCTTGCCACATGGGTCCCTCCTTAGGGCTCCTTGTGAATCCTCAAGACATAGCAGCTGACTTCTTCAGAGTGAGTGATCCAAGAGAGAGCATGGAGGAAGGAACAATGCCTTTTATGACTTAGTCTTGGCAGTCACACACCATAATCTATTTCTGCCATATTCTATTGTCATTAGAAGCAAATCAGTAATTCCAGCCCATACTCAAGGGGAGGGTTATCAGTCTCTACCTTTTGAAAGGAGGTGTGTCAAAGAATCTGTAGACTATTTTAAACCCACTACAGTGCATATGAGAGCATATGAGCTGGGCACCAACAGCATCTGCTAAGGGTGGGTCTGTATCCTATTTTCTACCATCACCTGTCTGGGTTCTTATAGTTCCTGTCAGAAAGCACTAAGGATCAATTGCTCTCTCAGCTGCTTTTTAACATTTGCTTCATCCCTTCCCAAACACTCTCCTCTTCTTCACCTTCTGTCCTCCTGCCCCCCAAAAAGTCAACAGTTATTTTTTACCACTAGACTAATTGATCTCATGTCAGAGTCTCTATGTTGTACTACGCCAGAGGTACCATCGTATTATAATTTAAAGACTGTGATACTAAGTACCTTGTTGGCACACCAACCGCCCAGTACCCTTTGCCCAAGAGCCTTAAGTCTGTATTGTGGTCTGCCTGCAGATTGGTTCTTTAACTCAAAGGACACTGACAACCTGGGCCTCGGACTTCTGTCTGCATATAAAATTCCTTGTTGTGCCTAATATCATCAGTTCTCTATTTTAATACTGCCTTTCTTACCTCTACCCCATAGATCTCTATACCCTTCCTTTCTTCCTCTTGAATGGTATATATTGTTTGGCATTTTTTGGAAAGAGAGTAATTTTAGAAGAGAGTGTAAAACATACTATATGACTATCTTAGACTCTGCCTTGAGAGAACCCAAACTGAGATAAGGACTTGAGTGCAGGTGGTTTATTTGGGAGAAAATTGCAGGAAGCAAGAGTGGAGAAGTGGGAAAGAGAGACAGGGAAGGTAGAAAACCCAATATAAGGGTTTGTAATTGAGGTCATTGCTATGAGGAACAGGGTCTTGATTCCACCGGGGCCTTCTAATAAGTGTAAGGAAACTGATAGAAACCCAGAGCTTTTATCTATTTACTCATCACTCCCTTCCCCTATTGTTTGAGAATTGCCCCTGGGGTCATTGCTTTCCCACACTTTTGGGTCATGCTTACATGCAGGCAGAGCAAACTACTAGTATATTGGAGAAGATCCTAGAGCAAAAAGCTGAAAGAGGTGTGGCTTCCGGTGGGATGAAGGCAGAAATGGGTTTTTGCACAGAACTGAACACCATAGTTTTGGCTAAAGTCAAAGGAAGGCCCAGGGGATATATGTAGGGTACCAGAGGCATCTGCTGCAATGGCCAAATAGTGGGTATTGAGACACTCCTTGGACTAAATGGAAATACCTCGACGGCAGGTAATAACCAGGGGTTGAAGTTGCTGAGGCAGATGGGGCTGGGAATTTACCTGGAAGAGGTAGCCAAAAATCTTGATTCAGGAGTTCCCTGGTGGTCTAGTGGTTAGGATTAGGCTGTTTCATTGCTGTGGCCCAGGTTCAATCCCTGGTTGGGGAACTGAGATCCCGCAAGCCGCACGGCACTCCCGCCCCCCCCCCCCAGATCTTGATTCAGAAAGAAAACTGTGACATTATTGAGATAGGAACATGAATAGAAAGGCAGGGATAGCTCGGAGGCAGGCCTTATCTAAGCACAGGTCTGCAAAGAAACAAGTATATAAATGCAAGTGGCATTTTACTAGAAAAGTTGTTGTAAAAAAAAAAAAAGGTCCCCCAGGAGGCTGGGTACCAGTCATATTTGTAGTGGGGCTGTTAGCAGAGTTTGGTACCTGGAGGAGGAAGGTAGGGCCAGGGAAGACACTGTGGGGTGGTACACAAACGTGACATAGTCCATAAGGAGTCCTATTTGATTGGGATGGCTGAAAACAAGAGTATTGAAGTGATGCTGGTCAGTTCTGGAGGAATCAGTGGAAAAGAAAGAAAAGAGTATGGTGGTGATAGTAGAGGGTTAAAGTAGGATGGGGTCCTCTTTTGAAAGCAGTCCTAAATGGGCTGTGGCCACACATCTGTGTAGTTATTCTGGACAAGCATGATAAAGCTAATCCACAGCTAATCCAGGACCTGATAATTCTATTTCTTTAATGGTTCCTGACTGTCCATTTTTTCTCTTCCCCACTGCAATTTTCTAGTTTGGGTCTCCATAGACTACTATAACCATCTTCTAACCAGTCCCCTGTCCCAAGTCTTGACTCTTCCAATCCTTTCTCCACAAAGTTGCCAACTGTAATAGGTCTAGTAAATGCATCTATTATGATACTCTCCTGCCTAAGGTAACTCCTGATCATTATTTAAATCAGCTTAGCCACCCCCCTATTCCAGGAAGCCCTGCTAACTTCTGGGATGAATAAGCCTCCCTTCTTCTCTTCTCATAGCACCTGGTTCTCACCTGCACTATATTATTTATAATACCCTGTGATTTCATGTTTGGATCTGGGAACCATGTCTTTGACTTACTGTCTCTAGTGCTCATTACATTCCCTGAAATAAAGAAGGCTTCACGTTTTAAAATAAGGTAAAGAAATTACTTGTCTCCCAAAGATGTTGCAAGACAGCCTTTCCCCTTTTTTTGTAGGTTTTTTTCCCTTCTCTTTTATGATAAAGAAAAGGGTCTCCCTGGCAGAGTGACCCATGCCTTGCTGACGATTCACAAGAGCTGTCCATGGTCCTACTCGTGGGGCCTAGGGGGCAACTGTCTAGGTGATGGTACTTGGGGGACACAACATGGCTCTGCCAGCCCCCAAACACCCATCTCCCACCCCCTACACATGACTCTTCTAAAATCCATCTTTAGATCTTTTGGTTAAGACAGTATTCTTAGGAGTTCCCTTTAAAATATTCGTAAAACTTCTTTTAAGTGTAACAGGGCAAGCAGCTAATATCTGCTACCACATCAAGCTACTACACCTCACCTTGCAGAGGAAGGTTCTAAAGGGAGGGATAAAGAACAATGCCTTTATATGAGGGAGGTGGGTAGGGGAAGAGTAGAGACCAGTGGTTCTCAAAGTGTGATCCCTGGACCAGCACCATCAGCATTTAGAATGAGTTAGAAATGCAAATTCTCAGGCCCCACCCTAGACCCACTGACTCAAAAACTCTGCGACTGGGGTTGAGCAATCTGTGTTTTAGCAAGTCCTCCAGATGATTCTGATGCATGTTAAAGCTTGAGAACCACTGATAAAAGCGCACACATGCATGTATACACACACAGAACCTAAGCCGGCATACCAACTCTGATCACTTTTTTTTTCCTCTTGCTGCTGAGTTAGATTTAACTTCACAAGTTAAGGACACACAGTGCTCTAGGTATCCACTATTGATTCATCAGTTAGCAATGTCTGCCTGGGCTGTGAGACGGGGAAGGGGATGGAGGCTGCACAGGTCTGTTACAAAGGCATACCCAGGTAGGTACAGTGGATTTCAGACAGAACAAAGGCCCCAGATAAATACCTATGTGGGACGTTAGCATTCCATTTTTTCTCTTAACCAGAGCTACTGAAACTTTCGTCTGCTTGTGAATCCCCTGGAGATCTGATTCACGTCCAGATTCCCATTCAGTTGCCCTGGGGCGGGTCCCCAGTTCTGCATTTCTGACCAGCTCCCAGGTGACGCTGATGCTGCTGGTCCTCAGATCTCAGCCACTAATCTTTGTTTATCCACCTTATTTTTGTGACTCCCTGCCAAAATGTTATTTTGAGAAAAAATAAAATATTATATACCATTTTACAAAGAAAAATACTGAACAATATGAGACCTGGTAAAACACTCTGAAGGGCAATTAACTGCAGGCTCTGAGTGCACTTTTTCTGCAGTGCTCAGTAACTGCTCCTGTGCCCCTGCCTCTGTCAGACCTGCACTGCAGCCCCATGAGAAACCCCTGTAACCTTCCCACCTTTGTTTCTGTTTGTTCTGTCACATTGTTTTGTTTCCTACTTTGGGTTCAATGCAATGTGGGAGCCAAATGGTAAACAGCGTTTGATGATTGATGTCTTTCCCTTCCCTCCTCTCTCTCAAATAAAATCTACCTGCTGTCAATTACTGAGTGCTTCTAGGCAGGATTAGAAATGTCACTAAAATCAGGTCAGCAGTACTTTGGAATCTGTTCAACGTGGGATTCCCTTGTGTTATAGCAGTAATAATAAAGTAAAAGTCTCATCATCCTCTCTCCCCAGGCTTCTTTTTCCTCTACATGTTTCTTCTTTCCCTAGGTTGCTTAAGCCATTCTATTCAGTATTTTCCCCCACAGATGCTCAGTCACCATGGAGTATAGCCAGCTGCAGCGGTGGCAACAAAAATCCTCTCTGCATTAAGAAACAACAAACAAACAAAAAAATCTTTGTTACTGTTTTTCTTCCCCTAAAATTCCAACTCATAAGGTATATGATAGAGCACATTTCTTTTTCTTTTCTTTCTTCCTTCTCTTCCTCCATCCCTCTCCCTCTACTGCCTCTTCCTTCCCCCTCCTAACCTTTCCCCTCCTCTTACCTCCTTCCTCCTTCTTCCCCTCCTCTTTTCCCCTCCTTCTCCCCTTCCCCATTCTCTTCCTCTCACGTTTCTGGGTTTCCCCCCTCCTCTCTCTTTGTCCCCCCTTCTTTCCCCTCCTCTCTCTTGCCCTCCCCCATCATTGTTCCTGGAATGTGGAGGTATAAAAATCTCTCTGCCAAGGAGGTTGGTGCATGCCTCCAAAGTCGATATCATTGTGGAGTCCCCTGATCCTGAGCTCAGCGAAGACTGAAAGGGTTATTTCAGGCTCCCTGTTTAGTAACCACCCTTCTAATGACTGCCTCAATTGTTTGTTTTAAAGTAATGAATTGTTATTAACCAACGACCTGAAATCTAGTATGTGCAGCTAGAGCACAGAGTTTCCATCAATGTGGAACAAACATGATATGTTTAAGGTAGCAGCATGTTTATTGCTTTTCATTTGAAGAGATTAGGTAATGAGGTGGGACGTGAAGCATCTGCCATCTCTGGTTACAGCTCACATCCCATGATATGAAGCCAAGTGTCTCTGTCCAAGTTAGGGGTGCAGACATTCGCCTCATACTCACCACGTGGAATGTCTTATTGATATGGTGAAAGTGTGGGCTGCAGCTTCCTTGACAGACAAATATCCTGAGCCACTGGGAGCTGCGTGGATGTGTGCATGGCATCATCACAGCCCATCCAAACACTTCCACGAGGTCCAGGGCTCTGAAGCCATTTGGAGATATTTTAGCAATCCTAGGAGAAGGAAATAGGAGAGCAGTCAGAAACACTCAGGCCTTGCCTTCCCACAGCATCCTTGCTGGAAGGAGCCCTCCCTGAGGTGGGGTGCTCCCTCCTCCCCCCACCCTCCTGGCCGTGCTTTCTCCTCCTGAGCTCGCCGGAAGCACGGCCCAGCACTGTTCCGATCACATGAGGCTTCAGAGCTGCCTTCAGTTGACCAGCAGAAATCACATTTCGTAATCATAGGCTGCCTAGAAGCAGCACGTGGGTAGAGAAGCTGACCAGTGTACGAGCCTTTTGTCCTTATCATCCATTCTCTTTTTCATTTTATTTCTGAGTCCTTTTGGAAGTCCACGCAGCTTGCCTTGCTTTGCACACAGTGGCCTGACCTCACATGCATATTTAACATACGTGAATTTTCCTGTATGTGTGCAGCAAAGAGAGATGGAGGAGGGAATTAAAAACACTCAAAGAGATTCTTCACTCAGTGGGCACGTGCCCCAGGTTGAGACTTCCTAAGGCAGATTTCAGGCTTCCATCTCATGCTCCTTTGCAACTTTTCTTGCCTGAGTATGATTTTACTATTTAGAGACTCAAAATGTATTTCGAATGCAGTGTGACCCCTGTGTGAAACTGGGCTGTAAGAATACTGTTTTTCTAAACTGGAGTTGTAGTGGAGTAATTATGAAAGAGCATAGGGCTAAAAAAGAGAGCGTAGGGACTGGAATCACACTGCCTGGTTCCAAATCCTGGCACTGGCTACTAGCTGTTTTGCCCTTATTCTCTCTGTAATCAATTTCTCATCTGCAAAGTGGGGTTATTGGTGTAGGAGAAAAAAAGCTTTTGCTATCCCCTCTTAGGTTCGGTAACTGGGGTCTGTGAATTAAACTGACAAAAGACAGATTAACAGGAGAAAAGATTTATTATGCAGGCATACAGGAGTTTCACAGAAAAGAAGTAGTAACCCAAGCCTAGAAGTGACTAGGCTTGAGAGTTTATATGCCATTTTAACAAAGGGCAATACACTGAGGAGAAGTGACTAGACAAAGGAAAAGGGGTTTGGGCTTCTAGGGGCTGTAAATTGTGAGAAGGGAAATACATGGGGGAAACTAATGGAAGATAAGGATTATTTAGTAAGGTTTGTTATGCAGACTTAAGTTGGTGCTGTCCCTCCTGTGATTAAGACTAGTTCTCTCCTCTTGCTGGTGTGGGAGGAGGAATGGGGGACACCTTCACAAAGAGAAATTTGTGCCCTGCTTTTAGGCAGAAAGGGGGAGGGAAGAGGGTTCCTCTATGTCTGCTGTCTCTTAATTGCTTTCACCTCAAAACAATCCTTATGCCAAAGTGGCATATTTTGCGGTGGCATATTTTGCTCCCCTTCAGTGTAAAGTATAAAGAGTAAGAAACTCATAGGGTTGTTACGAGGTTTAATTATAGTAATCGTTTTATAATTGCTCCTTTTACCTCTCAGTTAGACAGGGGAGCAGGCTTCAAACCACATAGCTGGGGAAGTACATACATACTACTTGGAGACCACCAGGGAATGGGAGTACCTTCATCAGCCAGCACCCCGCAGAAGTCAAGGTGGTCAATCAAATAGCCATGGGGAGCAAGGCCTGGCCCTGCCGAAGACCTTTCCTTTACCATAGGGCTTAGAGTGGGCTGGCAGTGAGAGGGCTTGGCTGGTGGTTAGGAGGGGTTGTGTTGGGCTGGGCAGATGAGGAATGATGCTTTCCTAAGTCATCTCTAATGGCCACTCTTCCTATCCTCACTGCAGGAATTTAATCATACATAATATGCCCGTGTTTTAAAGACTTTCACTTACAACTGGCTCATGAGCTAGTTAAGCTAAGAGTCAGGGTCAGCCATAGGCAAGCTTGGTTTTCCTTGTAGTCCTCTATTTTGCTCTCCAATCAATGTTTTCTCCGCCCAACTTCCCATATAAGCTTCATGTGCCATTTATGGTAACCCCAAGCCTCCCAGAAACCCCTCTCTTTAAGCTGAATCCATCTGGAGTCCTTCTCTAGGGGCTCAGCTAGCTAATATGGTAAACTAAGGCCTGCTGAGATGTTAATGAGGGCTAAGGAGTTAGTCTCACTCAGGCCTAGCTTGAGGTGATATAGTTAACTGCCTACTAAATTATTTGATGGTGTAATTTCCCCCTTCTCCTCTCCCTCTCCATTGCCACTGGTCTGCTGTAATTCTGCAAATGTCCAGCATGAATCAGTTATTTGGGTTAATAAGCTAGTGTGTGGCCTGAAAGTTAAGTTCACACTTAACAACAAGGAGATCTTAACAAGAGCTCCTGGTTCAGACAGAAGCTACCCAGTTTGGTTTCCATGGGCACGGTGGGTGATTCATGGTGGGAAGAAGAGAACACAGAAAGTGTCCCCTTTATACTTGAGAAAGTAACTTATTTTTCCCTGAAGCTCATTCCTCTCAAAGCTGCCTATTCATATCAGATCTCGAACATTTGCAACGTACCTTACCCCAGGGCATATGCTCATGTAAAATATTTGGAGTAACTGAGTGTAGACTGTTGTCAACTGGCCTGTTAAAATTGAGACTGTTTCCTACTCCTGTATATTGGAAGATCTTCCTTAAATCTTTTTGGTGTACTCAACTCAGACTTGCTCTTTTTTCTAGATCTGTTGTCCACCTAGATGTGTCCTAAAAGCAAGTTGATATATATTTTTTATTCTAAATACTTATGCTGTAGGGACTTCCCTGGTGGCGCAGTGGTTAAGAATGCGCCTGCCAGTGCAGGGGACACGGGTTCGAGCCCTAGTCCGGGAAGATCCCACATGTTGCGGAGCAGCTAAGCCCATGCGCTACAACTACTGAGCCCATGTGCCTAGAGCCCGCTCCGCAACAAGAGAAGCCACCACAGTGAGAAGCCCGCGCACCTCAACGAAGAGTAGCCCCTGCTCACCGCAACTAGAGAAAGCCCGCGCAGCAACGAAGACCCAATGCAGCCAAAAATAAATAAATACTTATGCTGTAAAGCAAAGAAAATTCTTGGATGGCTTTCAGAAACTCCGGGTTTGGGTCCAGATGCCTCAGGACGAAGCAAATTGTCCTCTTACTGAGATCACCTTCTCAGTGGAGGCTTTCTTGTGTGGAAATAAATGAAGACCACCCACAGGAGAACAAAGGCTATTTATTCTAAACTCTCTATAGCAAGGGAGTCAGCCACCATCATTTGTGATTTGGCAGAGACTCAAAGGCAGGCAGACGAGCGGGAAAGCTTTATAGTGGAAAAAGGGGAAGGCTTCAGGGATGCTCTGATTGCAGGCTGTTGGCATGGGGGAACTGCAGGTGGGCTAACTAGGAGCGGGCATCGTATGTGATTGGTTTGGGGAGCATATTTGACTTTTCTTCGTTGGTCCTAAGCTGGAGGTGGCCACATTCGGTGCCGAATAACAGGAGTTATTCTTTGGCGTCCTGGATTGTTGCCACAAACAGAAATCTGACTCTCTACAAAATTGACTTATAGAGAGCAGACTGGCTTTCTGGGCTGGTTACTATAGTAAATGGGTTCGTTTCCTGGCCTGGTTGCTACAGGTTGGTGTGAGGGTTCTATTTTTATATGTGGTCCGGCCATTGTCCATTGTCCGTTCAGTCTCTCATTTGAGAGCTGCAACGCTTCGTATCTCTTTGTATGAATGAAGTTATCTGAGAATTTTCCATTGGATTTTTCATACACCCTGCATGTACTTTGGGAAGTAGTTTCTTTAAGAAACCCTGTAGTAGCTGATGTGCTGTGTTGCCAAGATCCTTCTTCAGGATGGGAGCACTTACTCCACTAGATGCCCTCAGGTGTCAGTCCTCTCCTCTCTGGGACTTGCCTTCTCCTGAAGGAGCTGCCTTGCCCAAGTGTGTGCCTTTTCCTATGGGCAGCCAATAGCCAGTGATTGGCCAATGCAGGGGGCATAATGGCCTGACCTCTGCTAAACTTTGGACAACTCTGAAGAACTGTCCCGGCTTCAGGGCTCCTGATAGAGTCTACTGAGACCTTAGATGAGATGGCATCATAGTTCAACTTCTCTCTCTGCCTAATTCTGCTTCCTTTTCTTCCCCAAGTTTTAATTCTCAGAACACTTCACTATAAACTTCCTGTTTGCTAATCTCCATCTCAGTCTGCCTCTCGGGGGATATTACCTGTAACATTCCCTCTTTAAATCATCCTAATTTGAGTGTACCATCTGTTTCCTGCTGGGACCATGACTGACACAGGATATTACATTTATTATTTATTCCATTAAATGCAGGTTTAAGATTCACAACAGGACTTGGGTTTTTTGTTGTTATTATTTGTTTTTTACACAGACCAGGGGATATAGGGTTGTTCTGATTGTGTGAATTGGGGTATGTTTAACATCCTTTTTGTTTCTTTTTTTAATAATTTTTTTCTGGTCTGTCACATTTACACACACACACACACACACACACACACACACACACACACATTCACTCACTCTTTCTATGATGCCCAGTGTATATATCTAGGATTCAGAGCTTAATGGAAGTGTGGTACTACACAGAGAAGGGACAGATGTAGCATATCTTGGTTTGGACTTGCACAAAGACTGTCAGAGGCAGCTGGGTGCCCTGATAGGGTATGGAATTGACAAAACAGCTCATTTGTTGCTATGCTACAAACCTTTTGTACTGTGCCTTACATAACTATTCTGGAAGAACATACACCAAGAATATGTGCAGTTCACTTTATAGCAGTTTTCACAGGCATTGGACTCTCCTGGTTCTTGAGCCACGTTCAGCATTTTGAAGACAACATCATCATAGGGAAGAAAGCAGGGTCAGTACCCAGGTGACAATGAAAAATATGTCCACATCTAACTTCCTTATGCTCTGGAACATTATTTTTCTGTAGAGTTTGTCTGAGAGATAGAATTATAGCACAGAGCTTTAAAGCATGGGCCTTGGAACTAGATTGCCTAGGTTCAAATCTTCTTTTTGCCATTTACCTGCTCTGTGGCCTTGGGAAGGTACTTAACCTCTTAGTGCCTCAGTTTCCTCATTTGTTAAATGAAGAAGATGATAATACCTGACAAAATAGTTGTGCTGATTGAACGAGTTAATCTATATGAAGAGCTTAGAATTGTACCTGGTGTCTAGTGAGCATCATATTCCTTTTATGGTGTCAGCGTCATTGTTTTCCATGTAGAATTTTAAAATTATTGTCTAGTTAGATGTTAATATTTTCCTGTTTATTTTTTTCTTTAAGAAAAGAAATAATAGAGGAAGAAAAAATGACTTTCCAACTCTAATATCATGAGAGCCTTCACCTATGTTTTCCTCTAGCACATTTCTTCTGAATAATTAAAAATGTGTTATGGCAAAAAAAAAGAGAAAGCTTAAAGACAAGAAACAAATACAGTCTATTAGACAAAGTTTTAATCTTTGTAACATATGAAGAGTACTGTAAATCAATAAAAAAGACAAAGAACCCAGTAGGTGTGTGGGCAAAGCATATATACAGGCAATTTACAGAAGAAATGTGAATAACCCAACAAACGTATGAAAAGATGAGTAACCTCACTAGTAAAGCATAAATGCAAATTAAAACAAAAATAAGATCCCTTGCCATCTATTGTTTTGGCAAAACTTAAAGGAAATGAGCAAACAAGATTCCTGTACTCCTTACTCTCCCCACCATTTGCCCTCCACTACTTCTAATATTTTGGAAGCTGTTCATCTTCTATCCATGCTAGTGCTTGCTATTAAGTTGAAATGTTTTTTGGTTATAAATTAATGTTTTTCTATCAACAGCTAGAATTTCAATATCTGTGACCTACCTCCCCTTTAATCTACTTTCATTTTCTGTCTTCACTCTCCCAGTATCTTTTTGCTGAGTTAATTAGTGTACTGGAAGATGGAGCAGAGTGATTCTCTCAGATAATTTCTTCAACTATGTCCATTCTGCTTTTCAACCCATTTATTTTTATTGCTATAAATCACACTTTTAATTTCTAAGAACTAATTTCAGCTTTTTCATAGCAGTCTGTTTTGCTTTTCTGGGTTAGTTTTTCTCTTGATTCTCATGAGCTGTGGCTGCCATTTGGGACTTTAGATTTTATGATACCCCCTTATATTTCAGATAAATTCGCCCTTTTCTTTAAACCATTTGAGTAGGTTTCTATTACCTGCAATGCAAATAATGTCCACCTAGGACAGGAGTCTTATGGGGAATGGGAAGTGGGAGAGATCACATCTACTTAGTTGAATCAGCAAAGGCTTTACCTGGTGGTTTGTAACATTTGCTTTGTCAGATTATAAGATTTAAGCTACCAAGAGTGGATAAAGTGTTCCAGGTTGAAGGAAGAGCAGTAACAAAAGCAGGCCAGTACAAAATTTTCAGAGAACAAGAAGCATTACAATTTGGCTGGGATCATGGGATAGGTATGGTAGTGGTTGGTTAAGTGGGGAATCTGAAAAGGTATTTTGGGGGCAACATATGAAGGGCTTTGAATACCAAGGGGAAGACTTTACAACTAGTCTGACATTGAGAAGATACTAAACGGGTTTGAATAAAAACATGGCATAATCAAGGATGTTGTTCAGAAAGATTAATCTGGCCACAGTGTGCTGAGTGCATTGAAGTGGTGACTGGTAGCAGGGGGACAAGTGAGGGAGGCTATCGAATTAGTTCAAGCAAGGTGTAATGGAAGTCTGAGCGTGTGGAAATGGAAGTATTTCACACTCGATACAGGATTTGAGTATCTATATTAGAAAGTAGTATATGCAAAGGAATAAATGTATTTTTATGTTCTAAGAATCAAGCAATAACAGATTGTAGCGAAAAAATGCCAAAAATGTAACTCTTGCTCTATTGAAAACAAATTCACTCTTTACCCCCTTTAAACATTCACTTAACAGTTTTTCATAATAGTTCAACAAATGACATTGACAACATGTGTGAAATTAGAATTGCATCATTTTGTGTGTTCTTCAAAGACCTAATCTTCAGAAATGTGTTTCTTAAAATGAATTCCTAAATTTCCCTCTAGAGTTCTCAGCTAAACAGTATCTCCTTTTTACTTTTAGCATGTTTCAGAATGATTGTATTGATCTTGCTCCTTGAGTAGTTTCTGGGAAAATCTGCTCTCTGAAGCTTTTCTTAACTTTAGAGACCCAAGAGAACTGAGGCATACAGAACATAAATGGAGCCGTCCCCCTTCTCCTCCGACCCCACCAAAAAAAACAAGAAAGCTCAAGAATGCTGAAGTAAGAATAGAATACAAGAGTTTAATCTGCTTGGTAACAGCACATCTAAGTGAAGCTGTCTTCCCTTCTGGGGCTACATATCAGTACTGCAAGAACTGGAGGTGAGGATGGGGAAAATACATAGATTTTCAGAGTACAGTGGATTCTGTAGTATGCTGCGGAGATCCACCTTCTCATCCTGCCAAGACGTAAGCACCTATTGCCTCAGCCTCTGGGAGTGCTCTGAGCCCTCTCTGGGAATTGCCCTTGGTTGAAAAAACTTCCTTGCTCAAGGTCATGCTGTTTTCTGGAGAACAGTCTGCATCCAGTGGATGGTTTATTTGCAGGTATAAATGCCCAGTCCATAAACCTAACTTGGGACAAGTCTGAAAGGCCATTTCAGCTTCAGAGCTCCCCATGGAATTGGCTGAGGCCTTTTGTATGAGTTTCCTATTACTGGCTGTAACAAATTACTATAGACTTACGGGTTTCATACAACACAAATTTGTTATCTTACAGTTCTGGAGGTCAGGAGTCTGAAATGGATCTTACTGGGATAAAAATAAGGTGTCAGCAGAGCGGCATTACTTCTGTAGGATCTTGGGGAGAATCCATTCCCTTGCCTTTTCCACTTTCTAGAAGCCACCTCTATCCTTTGGCTCATGACCACTTCTTTCTTCTTCAAAGCCAGCAGCATAGCATCTTCTCTCCTGTCTGTCCTCTGCTTCCATCATTACTTCTTCTCTCTCTGACTCTGACCCTCCTGCCTCCTTCTATTTCTTATAAGAATCCTTGTGATTATATTGGGCCCATTTGGATAATCCAGGATGAACTCCCCATCGCAGGATCCTTAACTTATGTGAAGAGTCCCTTTTGGCATCTAAGGAACGTGTTCACAAGTTACAGGGATTAGGACACGGCTGTCTTTGGGGAGGGGTCATTGTTCTGCCTACCACACCTTTTTTTTGTGGCTGCATTACAGTCCAATTTCTCTTTCTGCCCAGTCCTGCTGCTCTCACTTCCACACAGGTGTCCATCCTAAGAGCACTACCTAGTAAACTTCCTGCACACAAGTATTCATCTCAAAGTCTGCTCCCCAGTGGACCCAACCTCTTACACAGAGCCATCCAGGTGCTTAGGAGAAGAGTCTGGGCATGGAACTAGACATCTGGAGCGGAATGAAATTTTAAGTACTCCTGAGAGCCTTGGCTGACCAGAAGGTAACTCCGAATTCCTTTGGATGGCACCCTGTCTTTACTCCCTGAAGGAACATTCCTTAGCTCTCCAGAGACTTAGATCTTATTTTAAAAGCAAGGGGCTCAGTCTCTCTTTGACTCCCTCATATAGGAGATTCTCCCATGTAGTGCTGAGCAAAAATCCCAGGGGCTTCAAAGAGGAAACCAGACAGGAGAGTTGTCACAGGTTGGGTTTCCTGAGAAGCAGATTTGAAGAGGAAGTTAAGTCTGCAGAAGGTTTCTTGGGAAATACCCTTGGTGTCAGCATTTATGGAGAAAGGGAAGGAATTAGGATTGGGCAGAGGGAGAAGTTGGGCTGCAATATAGCTTCAATAAGCAGTTCAAACAAATGGTTAGAATCTCTAGCCAATCTAGAGAGTGTGTATCTCATTGTAGTTTTAATTTGCATTTCCCCAATGACTAATGATGTTGAGCATCTTTTTATGTATGTATTTGTCACCTGTATCTTTTTGGTGAAGTGTCTGTTCAAATCTTCTGCCTATTTTTCAAAAATTAGATTGTCTTATTGTTGAATTTTGCGGGGAAGTCTTTTTATCAGGTGTGTGTTTTGCACATATTTTCTTGAGTCTGTCACTTGTCTCTTCAAGTAGTGTTTTTAAGAATAAGTGAGAGTAATCTCAACTCAGTGCCTAGGTTTTGAGAGTGAAACAAAGAAGGAAGGACTAAGGTGAGGAAAGCTGGAGTAGAATAGCTGTGCATCCAAGGAGTACAATCAGGAAGATTGGCCAGTTTGATGACACATTTTTCTGCTTCTATTACTTGGCACAGGGCACAGGGCTTCTATTACATCAGCACAAGGCACTGATGCAGAATTACCAAAAATAAATACAGCAAATTATGGCAAGCTGGATTGGGAAACTTTGAGTTCCCTCCTGCTGGGGAGATTCCTGCCAGTGGAAATAGCACTCATGTAATGCTAATTATACAAAACAGTTGCTTACTCTGTATGTAGTGAGGTAAACGGTTCGATGGTACTCAATAAAGAAAATCAACTTTGAAGAGAGAAGCTCTGCTCCAAATGCATGTAGATGTGGAGGAAGTTCTTCTTGGTTTGAGGAAGAGCCTGAAAGCTGTTCCTCCTAAGAGGAGAAGAAACTCATTAGTGTGACCTTGAGAGCAGAACCTAAGACAAGGCCTTTGGTGCAAGTAGTTTATTTGGGACTTGATCTCAGGAAGCAAGACTGAAGGCATGGGGAGAGTGAGACCGGAAAGGAGAATAAGCTGCTTGAAGATGGAGTAGATGATGTCACTGCTATTGCCTTGCTCCCCTCTGTTTGCCCAAACCCCAGCCTCTGTGTGATTTGCTCTCATTGACTCATAGCTGCAGCCTTCTTTATAGAAGTACCCTTGAACTATTAGAGTTGCCTTATCTGGAGACACTGAGAGCCAGGAGTGCCTGGGAACTTATGTCCCTCCATCCCCCCATGTCCCACGGTGGCCCATAGCCAGTGGCTGACTGATACAAGGAGTGGGAAAGCCCAGCTCCCTGCCTTGAGGTGGGAAAAACTGTGGTGTGATTTATACTCTAGAATTCCCCAAGGCTGGGATTCACCTGAAATCCCATTCTTGGTGTGTTTCTTCTCCAGCTCTGCTCTGCTTTCCTCACTCCCTGACTGCTTTCTTCTGGGAACGCCTATTTCCTTAATACGTCACTCACACAAGAATCTTCATCTCAGGATCTGCTTCTGGGGACAAGACCAAAACCTAAGGATGCATTATCGAGGTTGCCTCTGTAGGGAATAGTACCACTATTCTGCCAGGATTTCACAAGAAGCATACAGGAAAAAATGAAGATGATATGCCTTATTTCATCTACCTGACAGTTCATAACAAGGCTTCATACTTTGTCTTTCTGAAAATAAGAAAATTCAAAAACAAATCAGAGCATAATGGGAAACACCAATCTTTTACCAAGCTTATTATCTCTGTATTTTAAACATTCCTAATAAGGAGAAGATGAGACATTTCATTCACCAATGTCTTGGTGTCTGTTTTCAGCTCCAAGATTTTGGCGAAAACAGCATTTAATTTACATGATAATATAAAAACAGTATATAAAAACTTATTTCAATTTTCCCAACCCTTTCTGGCTATATGATATTACACAAGGTGCCTCTAAGTGGAAGAGTAACAGGAATAATAAATTGCCATTTTATAAGTTTTAGTGAAGTGTTTTTAACATACTTCCCAGAAAATGAGAAAGTGAATGACTGAATAGACTGGGTAACAAATCTACTTGTAAATCATATGCTTTCTAATTCCTTCTTTTCAAGTGATTTGCATAAGGACCTCATTAGGTTATCAACTGATACATCATTAAAAATGATTTCTGGTGCTATAACTACTATTGGACTTTTAGCATATAATTGGGAATGGAGTGGATTAAATGATTTCTATTTGTTTACTTATCTAGGTGAACAAGGTTTTTCAATTTTCACATCTATAAACATAATAAAAATTTACCTTTTAAGAATATCAGGTATGTTATTTAGTTAATCTCACGAAAGGTTCATTCTGTGCACAGGTCTGGGTCACTCTGTAGAGACTGCCGTGAAGAGTGCCCCTGTGCCATACATTTTTTTTTCTTTTCCTTGCTGTTAGACAAGAAGGTACAACTTGGGTTGTATTTCTACTACCTCTGGGCCACAGGGAGGCTGGGGACCTGTTCATTAATTACAAGAAAATGGCAGAGAGTCATTTTCCAACATTCTTTCTTCAGACAAAACAGTATTAGCTCTACCACTTTGAAATGACTTGGCAAGTTGTTTTCAATACAAAGCCATGGTGTTTGCTATATAATTAGAGTGTTCTAAGGCACCTATGAAAATTTAGTAATGCAGATATTTTCTTGATGGATTTTGAGTATCTGATACTCTTAGCATCTTCAATTATATATTTTCTAGGAAAGCAGTCTTTAAACAACATACTACCCGTAATAACCAGCTCTACATTAATAGATTTTATTTATTCATATTGGGAGTTGGGATTTTCCAAGACTAACTGAACTTTACTTTCCTTTTTGATATATTTATACAAATGAGAGCTCATCAGTATCATCATTGTATTCATTGTACTTGTTAATATCTTAACACTATTAAAGCTGGAGAAAACAGTGAGAAGGGCCTTGTTGTTATAGTAAATTTTACTTTTGAGAAGATCTTGCAATCACTGCAAAGAAAATGTGAGAGTTAAGTTGATGGTGAACTAGACTGTTTGATTTCTCTCATTCCCTGAGAGAATGAATAAGAGAGAAGGGGAAAAAAATAATCATGCCACATTTGACTCTGGAAAATAAACAGCTTCATCATACATAAGTGCTTAAAATATATATGACTAAACATTAGAATTGCAAATGAATTGGGGGAGGTAAGAACTCTGTCTGCTTTTACATAATTTTGTTTTGCATTGGGCTAGGGGATTTTTTTTCCTACTATAAACTAAGAAGGAATTCCCAACTTCAAGCAGAGGCATGGACAAGAATTACCCTACTTCAAGTGGTGATTAGAAAATGGATGTTTTGTTGAAGATCTGTCTCTTTTTAAATCATGTAAGTGGAATCTAATGAACCTGATTAATTAGAAAAAGAAATAACATTCATGGCAGAAAAATATCTTACCACAAATATATGCGTAATCCTGAAGCACGATGCCTTGTGTATAAATATGTTCAGGCCCCAAAATCCTTAGGTTTTACATTCAGATGAGGAGCCAGAGTAGGGGTAATCACTGTAGGGGCAGCAGAGCAAGAGTGGCAATCAGAAAGTTTCTTCATGTCATGTGGGCATCTTTGGGGGTGCCTAATTGATCTCAGTGTCCCTAGGACTGAAATAAGTTATTAGCCTATTGTCAGAGTTCAGCTTCTTCAGGACCAAACTCTGAGACAAGATTTGTATTGTGAAATTTTATTGGGGAGTGTTTTTTGGGATTAACACCCATGGAGAAGCGAAGGAAGGAGGATTGGGCAGAAGATGAAGTTAAACTTTGATGCAGTCACAAAAGAGGCTACAGCTGATCCTGCGATGAGCTTTGAACCTGAGATGGACCTGCAGAGAGTTCATATTTGGAGCAAAGGTATCTGGCCTTTATGCCCCTGCACTAACCAGTCATTGGGTACAGGCATGATTTCGGGCAACGCAGCTATCTCTTCAGGCCCAGGCAAGCTCCAAAGAGGGATTTCACTGCAAACTGTTGGCTGCTAATATGCTCAGTATCTGGGAAAATAAGTGCTTTGGTCTTAAAAGTCTGGGCTTTTGAGAGGTGCCCCAAAGTACCCACCTACTGAAATATTTTAGGACCTATATGATTTGGGGGGAAAAAACCTAAATCTAGTAAAGAGAGACCACACTTGAATTATGACAATGAAAATCATCGCTTCTCACACTGTTCCCAGACCTAAGCCAGGTCAGAGAAACAGAGCCCCTTGAATAAAGGGGGTATTGGGTCCCTTGAAAGGAGGATCCTTGTGACATTGCCATAAGCATATGCTGTAAATTTGCCTCTACACCTTCCTCCCAAAGACTTGGAGCCATTTATCAGAGTGAACATGGACTGGGGAATGGGAAATAGCCACATCAAGGATGACCAGTAGAGGCTTAGTGCTAATCCTGGAGTTCTCAAATGCTGCTGTGGCCCACAATCAGAGTGGTGGCCAGAGGTTAGATGACTAATAGAGTTTTAGGCTAAGACTATGATTATTTCCCCAGTTTGGGGATCATGGCTAGGATAGAGATACTGAGCAACTGGCAGAATCCCCTCATTGGCTCCTGTGCTCATAAAGTGAGAGCCATTGCAGTAGGGAGGGCCTAGTGAAAACCCCTGGAATTTCCTTCCCCTGCCAGGATAATAAGCCAAAAGTAGTATTCCTTTCCTAGGGTAACTGCAAATATTGGTGTCACCATGAAAAATTTGAAGGATGATGGGAAAGATGATTTCTGTTATACTCCCACTTCTATGCAGAAGGCATCATAGTCTTGGAGAATGGCTGTGGATCATCACACAGTTAGCTGGGCATTGACTCTCATTTCAGCAAGTGCTCCATATGTGAACTCTTCTCTAGACTAGTCAACACAGCATTGGGCACATACCTGGGCAGTAGAAGCTTCTTCCTGACCTCTGGAGAACCCCACCTTCCCCTTTTTGCTCCTCAGTCTACCCAACACTTTTGTAGCTTAATTCCATGTATGAAATCTTCTTTCTGCTTGAAACACCTGGAGTGGTGTTGCAGGTTGAATTCCTTGGGAATCAGGCTAAACCAGAGATTAACGTGCAGGTTATTTATTATATTCAGGGAAGGATGAAAGTAGGATTGGGCAGAGGGAGAAGTTGGGCTGCAGTGCAATCTCAGCCAAAGCCCTTATACTCCTATATTGGCCAGTTATTGAGTGGGTAGTGGGGGAATGACCTTAGATACGGGGACTCTTAGCAGTCCCTGTAGGGGGGCTGAAAGCAGAGGGCTACCATCAACATGTACAGCAGCCGGGGGGAAAGTCCTCAGTCTTCAAGTGGGATCTGGATCATGCACAAATCACAACAGCCACTAGAGGTGGGAAGTGGAAGGAAGGAGAGTGTTAGGGAGAATGAAGTAGCATGGATGATGATGAGGCGATGCTCCATCCTAGGGCCAGCTCCTCATGAGTGACCAGAAGAGACTTGACCAGCCTCCACACCGGCCAATCCCTTGGTATAAGGAGTATTACCCCACTCAGATCGGGTGTCTGTATTTCTCTGCTGTGCACGCTCATATTATGCCTAGCCAGAGACTAAATAGAGCAATATTTATGCCTGCACTTGTTACATATTCACTATAAGCTATACGATTGCACTGTGTTCTCTGTTTCCCAAACTATTTCAGAGGAAAAGCTTCCAAAACAACTCCTATGGCTAACAGAGAACATCTCCTTTGCAATTGCACTTAGCCTGTCCCACATCCTCTCCCTGACCCTGGCTCGTCAGCTTAGCAGGGGAGGAAATGAGAGCTAATGAGAGAGAGCGGAGAAGTGGAGTTCAGAAAAACAGCTGAAGAGATGCCTTGAAGACTTCTTTAAAGCAAGCTTGACCATCTTGCCCCCTTTTTAAAATATGCATGGAGAAGATCCAATTAGTTGGAAAGCTGAATTTTTTCTTCCCCTGCATTTGTAAGAAGATGAACAGTGAGAAAACACTCACCGGAATCTTTGGAGCTGAATATAAAGAGAATCCCTAGGAAAGAGGGCGATAATGTTATGGATGACAGGAGGTAAGGGCGTGAGGAATTTATCAGGAATGTTGCCTCAGATTTCAATGATGCAGTGAGGGAAATTTATGAACAAGTGACTGGGAGAAAGAAAAACTCAGCATGAAGAATGATATAAAATTTGCTGGTGCCATAGCTGACAGGGGAGTGGAGGAAGAAAAACAGCATATGTGTAGAGTCTGAGTGAGACACGCTGCCTGAGAGCAGGAGCGCTGGCTGTTCCTGTGACATCGTCGCATGGGCCCTAGGAAAGTCTCTTCTACCCACTCTCCTTGCTGCCCCCCAAGTATCTTTGAAATGCACTGTTAGAAATTACTTTATCATGTCTTCTTTTCCCTTGTATTTGTACTTTGAAACTTACAGCATCTAGCACGGATTTGGGTTTGTGGTTGTATTCTGTAAACACTTTGTTTTTGAAAATGTGAATCCTCTTGGGAGTGGAAACGTGACATTTCATATTTAGTGGGGGAATTAACTGCATGTGATATATACTTTCCTTAGCTATTCGAGAACACTGGGCATACACCTGAGATGTGGGACATTAGGAAGAAGGGTGTCAAAAAGAGAGGAAAAGGCCACCAGTGATCCCAAAAGACCTGCACTTCCTATTTTCTAATGCAGCTTCAGGCCATGAGAAAATTGTCCAGTGGAGTCAGTGGTATGAGTTCAAGTCCTACCCTGAACTTATTTTTTATAGTTAAGCGTTATAATATTTATAACCATAAATCACAAGTTAAAAGTTATAATATTTCAATCATATAACTATAAATCACAAGTTAAAAGATGTTTTAAGTAGAAAATATCTCTCCCTTAATTCCACCATGCTAATAGAGAACTGCTTTCATTTTTCTGTATTGCCTTCTGGTATCCATATGCATATTTTAAATAATTTTATAGTTATAGAATATTTTATATTTTGATTTGTCACATAAAAATAACTTTTCCATGTTGTTACACAGTCTTAATAATTATAGTTTTTCATGAGGTTCTGTGCCATAATTTACCCAATTGTATTCCTACAGGACAATTGTGCGGGTTTGGAATTTTTGCACTACAGAGCAGTCTCAAATTTGAAAAGAGAAAGTAATTGGTCACAGGGTTATGAATTTTGAAATATTGCTAGATTAATTTCCAAAATGTTTGTGGCAATTTAAAATCCGCCAAACATTTTCACCTCACTTGCCAGCATTTGGTGTTATCATTTTAAATGATTCTATTGTTTTAATGATGTAAAATATGACTTTACTGTTTTACCATGTATTTCTTTGAGGATTGGCAAGGTTTAATGGATTCCCCATATGTTTGAAATTTTCTCAAAATAAAAAGTTAAAAAATACACATGTAACACATTTTCTAGAAGTTGTGGGAAGGGTACAAAATCTCTGTATACCTTTATCCTAATGCACCAATTGGAAGCATCTTGCCACATTGGGTTTTTTTAAACATTTAATTAAATTAATTAATTAATTAATTAATTTATGGCTGTATTGAGTCTTCCTCGCTGTGCGCGGGCTTTCTCTAGTTGCGACAAGCAGGGGCTACTCTTCTTTGCAGTGCACGGGCTTCTCATTGTGGTGGCTTCTCTTGTTGTGCAGCACGGGCTCTAGGCATGCGGGCTTCAGTAGTTGTGGCTCACGGGCTCAGTAGTTGTGGCTCATGGGCTCTAGAGCGCAGGCTCAGTAGTTGTGGCGCACGGGCTTCAGTAGTTGTGGCTCACGGGCCCTAGAGCGCAGGCTCAGTAGTTGTGGCGCATGGGCTTAGTTGCTCCGCGACATGTGGGATCTTCCTGGACCGGGGATTGAGCCCATGTTTCCTGCATTGGCAGGCGGATTCTTAACCACTGTGCCACCAGGGAAGTCCCTTGCCACATTGTTTTATCATTTTCTCTCTCTGTATATTTATAAGTATTAGTTTTTCTGAACCATTTGAGAGTATGCTAAATACATCATACACATCTACCCATTCACAATACTGTATTATGTTACATTTCCTGACTTTGATAATTATGCTATCATTGTGTAAGAAAATATCCTTGTACTTAAGAAATACACATTTAAGTTTTTTCTAATCTAAAATTCATATTCCAGTTTTTTTTTTTAAACAGCAAATGGTGTGTGGTAGTGTCACCTTATTATGTTACATTTTTCTTCTTTTAATATTTATTTTGTTTATTTGGTTGTGCTGGGTCTTAGTTGTGGCAGGTGTGCTCCTTAGTTGCGGCTCGCTGGCTCCTTAGTTGTGGCGTGCAAACTCTTAGTTGCGGCATGCATGTGGGATCTAGTTCCCTGACCAGGGATCAAACCCGGGCCGCCTGCATTGGGAGCATGGAGTCTTAAACACTGTGCCACCAGGGAAGTCCCCATATTCCAGTTTTACAAATTATTTCAGTAATATCTTTGAGAACAAAATATGTTTCCTTTTCAGAAACCAATCAGTGATTATGCATGCACCTAGCTGTTGTGATTCTTTAGTTTCTTTTAATATGGAACATTTTCTCAGCACTATTTGTCTTTCATGGCACTGACATTTTCAAAATGTACAGGCCAATTACAGTGTTTTGTATAATGTCCAGCAGTGATCTGGTAAATGTTTAACAGATGTCTTTCCGAAAAAAAATTCCTGCTGAGTCGCATTTGCCGATTTCTGTGGTATAAATATTCCCACCATGTTTGATGTCAAGCTACCGATGTGATGTTGCTGAATGTGGCACTGGAGAGAACTGTGCACAGTCAGCTCTCATGAGCTGTATGCATAACTCCAGCACATCACTGAATGTCCCTCAGTTTGGGTTTATCTGCTTATTTTCTCACGAATAGAACAGGTTATGAATTTTTGTCAGGAATGTCAGTGAAGTAATGCTACATAGTTCTTAGTACATCATATCAGGAGGCACACGACATAGATATGTCCCACCTGTACTTGTTTTAGGTGAGAAAAAAATATACATTTGGGTTTGTGTCTGTGTGTATATAATGTGAATTTGTTTCCCCCTCAATATATGAAATGGATGGAAGTGGGAATAAGGGGATGTTCTGGTTGAAGCAGAGGAAGTCAGGTCCTCAAAGTCCCATTATCCCCACATTGTGGCCGTGAGAGGACTCTGAGTTGCGCAGTTTGAAAATCACTATCCTGAATGGAGGATGAGGGTTTATTTTCAAAGGTCACAGGATTTTAATTATTCCTGAAGGTTGTGCAATGTTAATGAAAAGGATTGGTTCACTTATTAATATCATGCCTGTCCAGCATGCCAACCTAAATGCACCAGTGGGACGCACTTCCATCTATATTTATTTAACTCAAATATATTTTTAATTAAATAGATTTGCATATCAGAGATCAGTCTCTCCTAATTTAATTATCTCATTCTTATTTCTTCAAGAGTGGTATACTTAGACTTAATTTAGTTCTGAGACAATAAGTATGTCACATAATTTTCTGGCGTCTAATTCTGTCACCTGTGAAAGGAGAAAGATGTTGTACTCACTGATCCCTGGGTCTGTATGGGAAAGGACTCTAAAATTCCAAATTGGACTGCTCCCAAAGGGACAGAGATTAGCCTAGGTCCCATAGAATAACTGCAGGACTGTCACTTATGCTCTCTGAGCCTCTTCTTTCTCAAATGGAAGTCTTGATCTAAGTGGGCTCAGACCAAGGGACAGCACTTCCTTGGCTCTTATCTATGAAAATCTGTTCCTCCCCACGATTCACAGTGCCTTCATCACATTTTACCGTCTTCAGGTACCCGTGGTTCCTATTATTTGAAGACTTTTAATAAGAGAACAGTGAGTGGGCAAAAGTAACAACTGTACAAAACATCCTATTTTTGAGGTAACTCGGTTTTATATATGCTGAAATATTAGCTGAAAGACAGCAATTAAATCTTTTAAAAATTATGTTTTACTCTTATAATAATATATGTATATTTATTCTTCAATGGACTGATGGAATTTCAGCATTATAAATCTCATAAATAGGGTCTTCCCTGGTGGTCCGTGGTAAAGAATCCGCCTTCCAATGTAGAGGACGTGGGTTCAATCCCTGGTGGGGGAACTAATATCCCACATGCCGCGGGGCAACTAAACCCGCGCGCCACAACTACTGAGCTTGTTCGCCTCAACGAGAGAGCCCTCGTGCTGCAAACTACAGAGCCCGTGCGCTCTGGAGCCCTTGTGCCACAACTAGAGAAGAGAAAACCCGCACGCCGCAACTAGAGAGAAGCCCACGCGCCGCAACGAAAAAAGATCCCGCGTGCCGCAACTAAGTCCTGACACAGCCAAAAAAAAAAAAATCCCATAAATAGATTTTTATTCCAGGTTATAGATTATTTATACATATTTAAAAGCAAGTACTCAGATGTTAATGATAAATCTGAAAGAATGACATGCCTTTTTAATACTATGGGCGTTATTCAAGGATGCCAGAAATGATGTCGATGTGGGTGTTTGGCTATTCAGCCTTTCAAAGGTTGAGATATAAAAGGAAGATTACATTTTGGATAAATGCCAAGGCTAAAGCCAACTTTCAGTTGTCCCTTGTGTTCTGCCCTTGCTCCAGGCTTTTAGTAAATCTTTTTTGAAAGGACTTTTGAAACACACTTTTGCTGAGAAAGCCGCCAAGGCCTTTGCCAGAGCTGAAGCACCTCTAGTACACAGTCACCGTGCAGGCATGCCAGGCTTTGTCTCCCCTTGTTGCTAGTAACTCTGTCTTAGCTCACCTTCCCCATTGGGAAAATGCACATTTCCCAGTGGCTCTTCTTTGCTCTCAATTTTTGGTGTGTTTATCACCCACTCATTTTTTTAAATGGAGCCAAAAATGTAAAGAAACAAAGGAAAGAAACAAGGAAGGCATTAAATAAATTTGACAACTCTTCTAGGTCACATTTTGGAGGAATGGGTAGCTTGAGGTGCAAATAGAAGACATGGAAACACTGGCTGCTATGCATGTCAAATAGTTCTTCAAAGTATCTTGTGCCATAAAAGAAAACAAACGAGAAAACCAAGATAAAGAGCTACACAAATGCTGTA
Organism: Balaenoptera musculus; assembly: GCF_009873245.2. NCBI lineage: Eukaryota > Metazoa > Chordata > Mammalia > Artiodactyla > Balaenopteridae > Balaenoptera > Balaenoptera musculus. Next base: position 38,030,492 of record NC_045806.1, on the reverse strand, counting down.
ATCTCTGTGAAGGCAGAGGCCATGTTTTCTGTTTCTCTGTTATGATTTAGTGCTGGACACTTAGTATGTAGATAATTACATGCAAAGTTAAACTCAACTCCAGCAGCCCAGTTCCTCAGGTCCAGCTAAAGAAAAATCCTCATCTAAAGAAAACCCTAGGGAAAGGAATCCTCATGTTTTTCATGTTTTCCCATATCCTCTTTCTGTGATGTTTTGATGGCTAATCATTAATTCTTTCAACAAATATTGTGTCTTCTTCTTCTTTTTCTTTTTTTTGTAAGTTTGCATTGAGTGTTTCTCTCTCAATGACTATTGAGTGTCTTCTATGTGGCACTTGCCATAAAGATATGAACAAGATAAACTTGGTCCCTGCCTCAGGGTCTAGCTGAAGTTCAAGTCGTGGTGAACTTAACTTTGCTGATTGGCCTAGCTAGAACGGCCCCTGCCGTGTGCAGAAGGCAAACCCAGTCTTTGGATGTATTTTCAGGGAAATGGTGTTGTTCACATGCTTGCCAGTCCTATTACATTCTTTCAAAGAGTTCCTTGAGCTATAGAGCCCCAAATTTAAGGTCCTATTCATTTAAAATGCGTCTAAATAAGATGGTTAAACAATCACACTAATTTCAGTATATACAGAACCAAGCAATGCTGGGGGAATTATTCCTCAGATTCCCCCACCCCCATCTCCAACACCATATACTCATTACAAACACGGGAAGAAAGGAATGTTACAAATGGCTTTATGCAAAGAACAAACTGATAGATTTTTTTACATCTTTCTCAAGTTTGTAAGCCTGTGATCTTCTTCAGAATAGCATGCTATGGACAGGTTGATCATGCCTGCAAATGGAAATATTTGCAAAAATATAAGTCACTGGTTTGTCTTCGCTGTAGCCATCAGATACATCTGCAGAAGAATTTCTTAGATAAAATGTAATCCTCCTTCTCATGAATATTTGCCTCCTTCACTCCTTAGATGATTTCAAATGAAAATCCATTTTCAATGAACTGTAATTTTTAGAGGCCAAGATGCACATTAGAAAGATTATTTTGGAAAAGAGCTAATTTGAACTCTCCGTATATTAGCCAGGACCCCAACAGGAAGCAGATGATGCTCTTGAATTAAGGTAATTTAAGGAGGGATTAATAAAGGCACTATTTATAAAGGTGTGGGCAGGATATAGGGCAACCATAAAAGATGTTGCAGGAACCACAGACTTTAGTGCTGGTAACTGCAAAAATGTTACTACTGATCGGCCTGAAGGGAGATAAGAAAGCGCTTACTGGGACCCAGAAGGCCAGAGTCTCGTAGAGAAGGTTGCCTTTGGTTGAGGAACCCATCCAGCTCAAGGCAAACTGGCAGGGAGGGAAATATGGAAATAAATACATTGACCTCACTTAATTTTCTCCCCGATCTTCTGCCAAGGGTCTTCATGAGCCAAACCCACCTGGAAACTAAAGGACAAGGAAGACATTGATATAGCTTATACTGACCAGGTTCTCAAGGCAGAGAGCAAGATGGAGAATGATGGATAACAGATCTGGAGGGGCAAATGGAAGATACTCTGGTACATCTTCCCTATTAATTATAAACCTCTTCAATTTAGGCTGTAGTGCAAGGAGATTACAAAATCATCTTTTAGCTTGAATCATACCTCCAACTTTGTAGATTTATATATGCCTCTTTTAAGCCCCTGTTTTGCACCAAACTATTTGGTGTGAATAAAACAGACAAAAATTCCTACCTCCATTAAGCCTATATTCTATTGGTGGCCATTTCTATTAGTCAGGAGTCGTTTAGTTGCAAGAGAAAGTCACTCAACTTAGAAATTTAAAAAAGATTGCTTGTAAGAAAGTCTTCTCAATTGCCGTAAAACTGTCAGACAACTACCCTCTGGGCTTTTTATTACACCTCTGTCTTCTTTCTCTCCCCACACCTCCTGTCCAAAAGAGAAAAAATGGTTTACTTCTCTACATATCCCTCTGAATCTGTTCTTCTCTCCTCTGTATTAGGCAGGTTTCATTTTAAGACTCTTATTTTCAACTTCCCCATGTTTTCAATTTGCATGTACCTTGGTTATCCACTGTTTCAAAAAAATTTATATGAAAGTACTCTCTCAAGTGGTGGTCATCTTCTTCCAGCCTACATTACCCTCACCCTAACAATGGTTGTTCATGTGACAAGTGCTCTCCTGTGCCATATCTATTCACCTGTCTGTTCATTCCCTAAAACTTCATTAGTATATTTATTGAGTACTTCGTCACACCAGAGGTCAAGAGAAAATTCCCATGGAATGGTGGACACTTCATTCACTCAGGTTGGCACTGGGGCTGGGGTAGGCTGGGCATATAATGAACTGCAGGCTTTGCAAGAAGTTGCTACCAGATGGAACAAACCAAATCCAGAGTTCAAAGTCATTTCCTATCTGAGCTTGAAGCATAGTGCCCAAGAGATGGGAGCACAGACAAACCAATCTGCAGAGTGGTTGAAAAATGGTAGAGGGACCATTAAGCTGGAACAAGAATCCAAATCTTCTAAGAGCAGGAACTCTGTGTCTCGGAGACTTTTCAGAGTTTCTGCACTCAGCAAACACTTACTGAGTGTCTACTCTTTTTCTTTCTATTTTTTTTTTTTTTGGCCGTGCGGCATGCAGGATCTTAGTTTCCCCACCAGAGATCGAACCTGTGCCCCCTGCAGTGGAAGCATGGAGTCATAACCACTGGATGACCATGGAAGTCCCCCTGAGTGTCTATTCTTATAGAGGGGGATAGACGTGGTTCCTGCCCTCAAATGGTTCTACTCACTTAGAAAGGTAGAATAAGCATTTGTCGATGGTTTCAATGGTCCTCTTTTTAGTGTTTCCCAGCCCATCTCTTCCATTTGCTCTGTGTTTTCTTTAGCATTTACATATACTGAACACCTCCATTGCATTTTGGAATAACAGGTTAATGTGCTGTCTTTTCCAAACAGCATTTTCATTTAGTTCCTATTTATTTCTCAATAAGTTATACCTGATCCTATATATATATGTACGCACATATATGTATATGTTTGCAGATATGCACACACACACACATCAATGTTTTGATAGAGACTGAGAAAGTACAGTGGCATGGTGGGCTTTAATCGATCTACTCTGCCCTTTGCAGAGGTTTTCAGTCTGGGGGTGAAATTGTATTCTGGTCCTTCATTATTTTTCCAGTCCTTGTTTTTGAGTAACAACCATAGGCTAAATTGTGCTACGTGAATTGACATTTGAAAAAGGAATTCCCTACATCTGATATTGCTCTGCACCCAGTGCATGGTTTTAGATTTTCACATGCCCTTTTGGATTTGCTCTCCCTGGGGTGCAGGCACTACATTATTTATTTCCCTCTAGACTAAGTTTCTTAAATGAGTGCACATAGAACTGCCTGCAGACCTTGTTAGAAATGCAGGAGCGCAGATACCGCCATGGCCAGTGACGCAATAGATCATGGGTGTATTGTTTTTTAGGACTGCTGTTAACAAAGTATCACAAACTGGGTGGCTTAAGTGACGGAAATGTGTTGTCTCACAATTCTATAGGCCAGAAGTCAGAGATCAAGGTGTCAGCAGGGCCACGCTCCCTCTGAGGGTGCTAGGAAAGGATCTGTTCCAGAGCTCTCTTTTAACTTCTGGTACTTCCTTGGTTTGTTGCAAAATAACTATAATCTTTACATGGTGTCCTCCCTGTGTGTGTCTGTGTCCAAATTTCTTCTTTTTATAAGGATACCAGTCATATTGGATTGTGGTTGCACTGTACTTTAACTTAAGAATTACTTAACTAAGCATGTCTGCACTGACCCTATTTCCAAATAAGGTCACAATCTGAGATACTGGGAGTTCGGACTTCAACATAGGAATTTTGAAGGGGACACAATTCAACTCATAACAATGAATAGATCACCAGGAACTGACATTTTGAGCTGCGCTTATAATTTTGGCCCCATCTTGGACTCCAGTAGCCTGATGTCAACCAGTTCTAAGCAGATTTTGGTCCATTTCATACAGATGCACCTGGACAGCACCTCACCCCCAGCCAGCACCTTCTACTTCTGGCTTCTTGTCCCAGGTTTCTTCAACACAATAGCACAGAATGCCTGCTGCAGCCCACTCAGCAATGCCGCATGAATATCTCAGGATTTTGGCGGAATTAACACCCCATGGGCAATCCTTGACCAATGGGAGATAAAATCCAATAAATAAAAGCTTCCCTCTCTTGTCCTCAGGTGAACAGGTCTGAGACCAATTCCATCCGGGACTTTAGAGAGCTGTCCAAAATCAAGCACCAGTCACCAGGAGCAGTGGCCAGCTTGATAGTGCATCCTTGTATTGTTTTGTCCTCCTTCCCTTTTATTTCTTCAATTTTTACTCCTACTCCCTGAGTTCACTTCCCAAATAAACTACCTATATCAAAACCTTGGGCTCTGCTTCTGGGAGACCCTAACCTAAGCTCCAAGCTTCCCAGGTGATTCTGATGTAAATGATCCTTGAACCAACAATTGTCCAAAATTCTGTGCAAAACAGAATGGGTTAAAATCATACTTTAATGTATTTGTTAAGTAGGAGATATACCACACCATCCTCTTTTGTTAATCCTAGAAATACAGTTGGCCCTCCATATCCATGAAGGTGGAACCTGTGGATGTGGAGGGCTGACCGTACTACACCGTTTTATTTAAGGGGCTTGAGCATCTGCAGATTGTGGTATCTATGGGTGGGGTGGGGATATGTGTCCTGCGACCTATCCCCCACAGATAACGATGGATATAAGAGAGATCCTGAAGCAGGGGCTAGATGAGCAGAAGTCCAAAACCACAGTACATCTCAGAATGAGGAGCAAGCCACCTTCTGTGACAGAAGACAAGTGCCCAGATACTATGGCTGGTACTTTCCATCTTCAGAAAATATCTGTGTGATGGGTCAACGTGACTCAATTCTCAAAGCCTCAGTAACTCTGCGCACTGAGAAAATTTAGTTTGGGGCCCTGTAAAGCTGTGGTCATATGCTCCCAACCCTTCATGAAGCAGGGTCCTGTGCGTCTTCAGAGCTGGCCAAAAGGTGGGAAGGCCAGCACGCTGGGAGCCGGCAGGAGTTTAGGTCATGATAATTTTCCTGCTACATCCCATAAAAATGGGACTTGTGTCACTGAGAACTCTATACCAGTCTTAAAGCTTCATTTGAATAAACCACCAACTTACAATAGCCTTTAACTTGGCGGAACAGATGTTGTAACCTGGACTTTGTTTCTGCTACTAGACTGACAGGAGGGCCAGTTTTGTCTGAGATTGACTCAGCAATTTATTTTTTTAATTTTTAAATTTTTAATTTTTTTTAACATCTTTATTGGAGTATAATTGCTTCACAATGGTGTGTTAGTTTCTGCTGTATAACAGAGTGAATCAGCTATATGTATACATACATCCCCATATCCCCTCCCTCTTGCGTCTCCCTTCCACCCTCCCTATCCCACCCCTCTAGGTGGTCACAAAGCACCAAGCTGATCTCCCTGTGCTATACAGCTGCTTCCCACAAGCTATTTTACATTTGGTAGTGTATATATGTCAATGCTACTCTTTCACTTTGTCCCAGCTTACCCTTCCCCCTCCCCGTGTCTTCAAGTCCATTCTCTACGTCTGCATCTTTATTCCTGTCCTGCCCCTAGGTTTTTCAGAACCAATTTTATTTTTTTAGATTCCATATATATGTGTTAGCATATGGTATTTGTTTTTCTCTTTCTGACTTACTTCACTCTGTATGACAGACTCTAGGTCCATCCACCTCACTACAAATAACTTAATTTTGTTTCTTTTTATGGCTGAGTAATATTCCATTGTATACATGTGCCACATCTTCTTTATCCATTCATCTGTCGATGGACATTTAGGTTGCTTCCATGTCCTGGGTATTGTAAATAGAGCTGCAGTGAACACTGTGGTACATGACTCTTTTTTTTTTTTTCATGACTCTTTTTGAATTATGGTTTTCTCAGGGTATATGCCCAGTAGTGGGGTTGCTGGGTCGTATGGTACTTCGATTTTTAGTTTTTTAAGGAACTTCCATACTGTTCTCCATAGTGGCTGTATCAATTTACATTCCCACCAACAGTGCAAGAGGGCTTCCTTTTCTCCACACCCTCTCCAGCATTTATTGTTTGTAGATTTTTTGATGATGGCCATTCTGACTGGTGTGAGATGATATCTCATTGTAGTTTTGATTTACATTTCTCTAATGATTAATGATGTTGAGCATTCTTTCATGTGTTTGTTGGCAATCTGTATATCTTCTTTGGAGAAATGTCTATTTAGGTCTTCTGCCCATTTTTGGGTTGGTTTGTTTGTTTTTTTGATATTGAGCTGCATGAGCTGCTTGTATATTTTGGAGATGAATCCTTTGTCATTTGCTTCATTTGCAAATATTTTCTCCCATTCTGAGGATTGTCTTTTCGTCTTGTTTATGGTTTCCTTTGCTGTGCAAAAGCTTTTAAGTTTCATTAGGTCCCATTTGTTTATTTTTGTTTTTATTTCCATTTCTCTAGGAGGTGGGTCAAAAAGGATCTTGCTGTGATTTATGTCATAGAGTGTTCTGCCTGTGTTTTCCTCTAAGAGTTTTATAGTGTCTGGCCTTACATTTAGGTCTTTAATCCATTTTGAGTTTATTTTTGTGTATGGTGTTAGGGAGTGTCCTAATTTCATTCTTTTACATGTAGCTGTCCAGTTTTCCCAGCATCATTTATTGAAGAGGCTGTCTTTTCTCCATTGTATATTCTTGCCTCCTTTATCAACAATAAGGTGACCATATGTGTATGGGTTTATCTCTGGGCTTTCTATCCTGTTCCATTGATCTATATTTCTGTTTTTGTGCCAGTACCTTACTGTCTTGATTACTGTAGCTTTGTAGTGTAGTATAGTCTGAAGTCCAGGAGCCTGATTCCTCCAGCTCCGTTTTTCTTTCTCAGGATTGCTTTGGCTATTTGACTCAGCAATTTAAAAAGCCAAATAATTACTAACCAGAATGGCCAACTCAGCAGAAAGGATGACAACTCTGGGCTCTGAATATCAGGATTTAAAATGACGCCAGGCCTTGTCAGTCCTATGTGCCCAGATACAGTTGGGGGAAAAAATTCCTGAGGTACAAGAGAAATAATAAACTAAGGAAGATAAATGCAAAAATGTGTGTGTGTGCATGAGTCTGTGTGTGTGTATCTCTGTGTATAAAATGATAGCATTATCCTAATCATGGATGAAGTGTTTAGTGTTCAGAAGACTGGTTTGTGCATGGATGACTCAACATGGAGGAAGGGAGTGAACAAGAGAACATGACAAGGACAGACCAGCCAGGCTGCGCCTAAGCAAAGACCCTAAACCTACTGGCAATGGAGCCAGCCATTGAATGAATTTCATACTGCCCCTGTTACCCTTGAAAGCGTTTAGACTTGGGGAGATTGGGCTTGTACCATAGCTCCTTCATTTACCAGCCGAGTGCCAGCCAGTTTCTTAACCTCCCTAGTTATACTGCCTTGCAGGGTTTTGAGGATTAAATGAGAGAATGTATTAAAGACACCCAGCTTAATTCTTAGTACATAGTAGCCATTCAATAAATGGGGTGTATATTATAGTAATTGTTATGAGAACACTATTTTAGTGGACTCATACATGGGTTCCATCTTGGGATTTTGTGTATGCAATCTTCATCCCTGAAGTGCCTAAAAAATCTAGTCATACAGCAGTCACTGGGCATGGACCACAAGGACCAATTAGAGGGAAAACTTGTATATATAAGAGATGATTAAATATATGCATTTATATATATATATATATATACTTATAACATATACATGTACTTATATTTTTGACTTTTAGAAATCCTTCCTTTAAATCTCTGTTCCTCTTTGTCCTGTTCTTTTTTCAAGGTTGCAGTATCTTTGCAGCTCTTTGATTATTCAGGGAGATGAAAGTTTAGACAAAGTACCTGTTGCCTCTGATTGCTTTTTTTCTGCTTATCTGGTGATCCTTGGTTGCTTGTTTACATTTACAAGAGGGACACTAAAAAGGTGCTTTAGCACGAGTGGGATTTGTTAACTGTCAATGTCACTCTAGGGTTATCTGGCTGGGCCATTTCTTTGGGGAAAGTTTGATTAGGTTTTCCTCTTGTGTTGGTCATATTCGTTAGTGAAGGCTTTTCCAGTAGCTTTCCTTGAGGGTAAAGGCATGGTGACCAGTATTCTGAGAGTAGGTAGGGAAGAAGACTGGACAGAGCTCACCATCCAGTATTGATATACCCACTTAATCTGTCTCTTTCCATCTTGACTGAACAGGAGGACACCAGGCCACAAAGACTCTACTTTTGACCTTTCCAGAGAATAAATCTCCAATAATGTTCTGTGGTGAGTGGAAGAAATTTTAAGGACTGAAGGACTGGACCTGGGGGCCTAATTGCTGCCTAAATAGATTTAAAACTCATCTTCCTTATTTTGGATCTTTCCTTTCCCCACTTCCAGAGGTACATGATGCTGACATTGGGGATTTTGTTGTGTAACTTGATGTACTTTGTGTTGTTTCCTCATCGCTTGGCTTAAGATTCAGTGTTCTTGTGTCTCCTAAAATTCCTTCCCCTTGTTTGCCCATCAGCTTTCCAGTTTCCAAAATTTTGTTACTGTTGTGTCCTCTCCTGTCCACCCAATCCTTGTGTGGTTTTGTGCCTTTAAAAATATATTTGAGATGAGTTTGTCTAATCTACTACCTATACATATATACTTTTATTATGATCCTGATTAAATCTATTTAGTGTAGAAGTTTTATTTTTTGACCTACTTACACAGTATACAGCAAAGCAAAGTTCCAAAAGGCGAAGACAGAGGAGGAATAGCTAGGTAAGAAAGGAAATGAAATGAATTTTGTGTCTTGGACTATGTACTTGAACCTGGGCTTCAGTCCTGCCATGCCCGTAGTCCAATGTGTGGTTAGAACATTTATGAGTGTCCCCTCTTGCAAGTCCCCCATGTGCTAGTTTAATGAAATATGAAACTGTGTTTCCCCTCAAGAATGTGTCATACAGAACAATTAAGTCCATGCCCCAGAACTGCTTCTTCAATTCTGCTACCTCTAATAGTGTTAAATAGATAAAATGACCAGAAAGAAAAAGGCACTGATATGTGTGTATATATACATATACATATAAACTTTTGGGGGATCCTGGTATAGGCTGTGCTCTAAATTCTCATCCTGCTTACTGACATGAACTTCAGTGGTCATAAATAAGGCAAGCTCACACTCCCTGGTGATGAACTTGGCTATGCAAGCTGATTTTTTAGGCCCATGTGTTCCAGTTTCCCCAGAAGGCTCAGAAAATACAGACTGTAGTCCCTTCCGAAACCTGTGATCCAGACACTTGCTCTTTGGGATGTGCTGCACTTGTTTACCCTTCCCACAGTCCATTGTAAGCTCAGAGGGAGGTAGGACAAAAAAACCTCTTTTGATCTATTCCTGCGTTGCTGCCATGTCTTTCCATTGACACTGCCAGCTTGTCATATATCTTCCTGTTTCTTTACTTACATCCAGGAAAGAAAAGATGAAAAATATTGCAGATGTTTCTGAAGCACTGAACTTCTAGAGCTTGTTTACTAATTCTCTTAGTGTCTGATCCAGTAAACTCCACCACGTAATTCCTGAATCAAAGAGGCTGTTATTTAACTCCTCTGGGCCTCAGTTTCTCTATCTATGATGTAAAAAGGAGATGAGAATCTATAACCGCTTCCAGACTTTGTTGTCTTCTTCTATACTCGGAATGTGCCTGGGGATATCCATATTCATATGGATTCCATTTTAGGAACTAAATGGAGAAGCAAGATGTCAGAGAAGTCCTCTGATTAGATTTTACCAATAGGGAGGAGGGAGAATCCATGAATTAAGCAGAGAGAGAGGTGTTCATTCTTCCTCCATAGGACATTGGCTACTGCCTTTGGGAAAATAATTTTAGTTATTTTTTTTTTTTTTAAGAAATTCACGTTCTTTTATTTATTTATTTATTTATTTATGGCTGTGTTGGGTCTTCGTTTTTGTGCGAGGGCTTTCTCTAGTTGCGGCAAGTGGGGACCACTCTTCATCGCGGTGCGCGGGCCTCTCACCATCGCGGCCTCTCTTGTTGCGGAGCACAGGCTCCAGACGCGCAGGCTCAGTAATTGTGGCTCACGGGCCCAGTTGCTCCGTGGCATGTGGGATCTTCCCAGACCAGGACTCGAACCCGTGTCCCCTGCATTGGCAGGCAGATTCTCAACCACTGCGCCACCAGGGAAGCCCCAATTTTAGTTATTTTAAATCAAAGTGAGGATCATCAATCCTGTGACCAGACACATGGATTATTCTGAGAGTTATGGCAGGGCACAGGTGATACGAAGAGAGGGAACTAGAGCAGGGAGCTGCTCTGGTTGACTGAACGTCCGGGGGAAGTAAGAGAATTGAGGTTAGGATGGGCAGGCCTTACTCTGCTAGGAATGGGCATGGATCAGGAGTAAAGCTGAAGGAGACTTCATCCTCTCTCCCTGGAGGAACCTTTCGAAAGGTTGAGGGAAAGCGGAGGCTTTGACACCAGAACACAGCCTGTTGGGAGTTCCTAGTCTGGGAATAAGGCAGACCAGAAGTGAAACTGGAGAGGGATGTAGAAGTAAGAGGTGAAGGTCAGGAAGCCATGCTTCCAGTTCTGGTTCTAGAACTAACTAGCTGGGTGATTTGACCAGATGTAGCCTTCAGATTTCTCACCTGTAAGATTAGCAAGTTGGATTACTACTCTCTAAGACCAGGTAGTTTTAACATTTTTCATAATTTTATGAAATGGAAAAGGAAAGGCTTATGTTAGTGAAAAGGTAATTATTATTTTTGATAATAAAAATGCCAGTTACTACTGTTAATTGGTTGCTATATGCTAGGCATTGTGCTCAACATTTTACAAACATTACAATTTGTAAATGAGGTAGTTCTTTATCTGTAAAAAAAGCACAATTAAATATTTTAATAAGATTACATATCTAATAAGAGGCAAAGCCACGATTTGAACTCAATTTAATAACCAGTAGACTTAGAATAATAGAATTAGAGATTACCTTAGGTTTAAACACATGATATTCAAGCCAATAATCCCTTTTAACACTTGAGGAAACAAGACTAGAATTCTTGTCCCAGTACTCATTACAGGTATGAACGGGAAGATGTCATTCCCCTTCCCCAGCTTTCTGGGTCTCTAAATCTAAGTGCAGCTTTTTTCCAGTGCCCTAGGTTGCCTTGCTCAAGAAGAATGGGCTCAAGCTGGTCTGTAGCTGTGTCTTTCAAGAAATAACTGCTTAGAGTACAGGGGAAGTAACCTGAGCCCTTGGAGAAAGGCAGCCTTTCAGACATACTGGGCTCAGCATGTCTGAAAGGTCCTTTGCTGTGTGTGTGACTTTCAGACCTGATTGGGTGTGACTTTTTTTTTTTTAAACAAAACATGGTTTTCCAGAACTTTATAGTCTGGGCCTAACTCCATTCAAATTAGAATATGTAGCACCCATTTGTAGTGAGCAAAATTTGCTAGGTTATATCTGAGAACAGAACCTGCCTTGCCTTGTCAAAGTTTACACAAAGTGTCAGCATTGCCAGGGGCCAACATTATGCCCTGCTTGTATTTTTCTAATGTGCAAGTTCCCTGTCCCCAGCGAGCACTTACTGAAGGAGTTAAAGCTCGTGGGTTT